>NC_143398.1:14347666-14650697 GCF_052110815.1 Crocodylus siamensis | reverse complement strand
CATGCTTTGCTCTTGGCCTTGTTGAAGTACTCTCCAATACATGCCTGCTACAATCACAAATTAAGGCTTGGACAGCTACTTTTCTTATTTTTCTCTTCTGCCCAGGTATCTTTGTACTAGCTTGTTTTTCTAGTGTAAGCAAGGAACTCAGCAAAAAAAAAAGTCAGAACTAATGCTTCCTATAACATCTATATGCTCCTCCTTACAATTCTCTTGACATTAAAGGCTTTATTAATCCTACAGTTCATTTGGAGCATGAGCTTTCCAAAGGCACTCAGCATAGGCCTAATTTTGCTCTCAGTGGGTGTGTCTACATGTGCATTAGATCTGGGAGCAGTTTACTCACAAATAAACTACTCACAGGTAAATGCTTCCAGGCAGGCATCCCATCCACATATGCAGGGAAGCAGGAGCAGATTTGCTGCTAATAGCAGCAAAATTCTCCTGCTTCCTGGGCTCATGCAATGGGCCCTTCTGCCACCAGGGGAACCTATAGGCTCAGTGCTAGCTGCCCCACCAGCAGATCAGGGGAGGGGCAGGGAATTACCTCTCCCCTGCTGCTCTTTCCAAGCCCTGTGCTTTGATCAGCCAATCAGGGCATGGGACTGAGAACTGAGACCTGCCCTTGGCAGGCACAGTTCCCAGCCTCCACCCCATGTTCATGGGACAGAGGCTGGGGGCCCTGTTCCCCATTCAGCTCCATGAGATAAGGATCTCCCAGTGCTGGACTTATGAGTGCAGATCTGGCACTGGGAGATATGGATCTCCCAGCCTGAGCCCTTGACCATGGAGCTGGCACTAGTAGATAAAGATCTCCCAGCCCCCACTCCCCAAATGTGATCTCAGAGTGGGGTGGGGGTGGGGTTCCTCTCCCTGCCACTGGGCAGGAGAACATAGTCCCCATCCAGGCTCTGGTGGCAGAGCCCGCACCAGCAGCAGGCAGCTCCTGGATCCGGCCCCCTGGTGGCCACCTAACCAGGAACAAATTTGCTCCTGGTTAGTCATCTACATGAGTGCTAATGTGCAGTTAGTAATTGCAAGTCAATTTAATACTTTCATTTTCAGGTAGCAAATTTACATGCGATTAGTGAAGTTTTCTGTGCAGTACGCATGTGCACATGTAGATGCACGTGCTTACTGCACAGTATGCTACTGTCCAGTAAAACATCTTGTGTAGACCCAGTGACTTCAGAGGTAAAGCACCAATGGACTGCATTGAAAGCAGAACTGAGCCCTATGCATTTTTTCTCTCGCATCCTGTAGATTCAGCAGTCTAGACAGCAGTTCTGGGACTGTTAAAACCCTGGGGAATCAGAAACTAGAGATGGAAAAAATCTGTTTGGTCACACAGCATGGTTCTTTGCCAATGCAATGCCGACAGGATAGCTTCCCGTGCTGTGTCCAATTCACCCTCAGATTATTCCATGTATGCATCTTCCATTGCTTAGAAGTAGAAGGTGCATTTGCTCTCTATTTACGTACCATCTGCATTCCATCAAGTACATATCACTATGTACCACTACCTGTGGCTGCACAGCTGTAAGTTGGAGAAGTGTTATGGCTTGTGCTGAAGGCTGTCCCCAGCTGTAAACGGGCACTTGGGCATTCAGGCAAGAGAGTCAGAGGTGACCAATGGTGATGCTGACCATATCACTCCTTTGGGCGGCTGTTGTGTACCTTAACCATGCTAGCCTGGGTGATTTTTCTTAGTAAAGTACGGTATAGCAACTGCCACCTCGTATCCTATCTATTACTTGCTTCTCAGGGCAGGTTAAAGTGAATAGCAAGTCAAGTTAAAGTGAATAGCAAGTCATGTCTGAAAGACTGAGGGTATCGTTTTCATCAACCTCTCACCAGTACTTTTCTGACAGTAGAAAAGACAATATCACACTCTCTTCAGATGAGTGAAGAAAATAAAGATCAAGAATCACATCAGCAAAAATCATTGGTTTCAAGAGCTATGCAGTGATTTACATCAAATAAGCCTTCTGGCCCAATAATATGCTTTGTCATCTGTACAGTAAAAACTTTAAAACACCGCAGTCCCAACTGATAGCTGAGGACAGGATTTGTTTCCAGTAAACTTCTGTGACATTAGCAATTAAAAATATAAAAACAGTAAGCACAATTCACAATCAATTATATTTTATTAATAGGTTTTTAATACACGCCACAGCCCAGTAATCATGAGGCTGTTCAGCAGAGTTATTCTAAAATCAGCTAATAGCAGGATGTAATTTGCAGCAGCCTCTGCTCACTTACAAAACACTTGCTCCGTTAATTGTGATTTCACACTCCACTGAGCACCGTAGCCTAAAGGTAACATTCATGTGATGGAACAGTTACCAGTCTGTGGTTTGGGGGGGTACATGGGGGTTGTTATTATTTTAAGATATGCTACTGTAGCTAATTTTCCATTTTTTAATATTACAAAAGGCCAACAGACAAGCATCACAATCAGTTGCTAACCACTTCAATTCTTTCCTCAGGAACCCGAATAGAATAAGTATGTCTCCTGCTACAGCTCCCCTTTAGTTACTCATCATTGTTTTCAAGAATAATGATGAGCAGTATTAATATGAGCATATGCAAGATATTAAGACTGAGATCTGGACTGCGGTATGGCAGGCATGTGCAAGCACGTAGAAACAATCAGCCCTTGCCCTGAAAAGCTTACAATCTTGTTAGATGAAGGGAGCAATATTATCTCCTAAGCTTCTTGGACACCTTCAGAAAATCCCAGCCTAAGTGTTTTAGCCGCAATCACGATGGGATTGAAACTAGGTCAACTTTTAAACCACAAATTATCCTCACACAGAATAGAGACTTAAATGTCAGCTCTAGAGAGGAGCAGTCCCCCATCACTTATGCAGAGATGACTGTCATTTAACACTCATGACTTGGAGATCCTGAGTTAGGATGGTGGGGAAAGGCATCCTTTGGGATTGCCCTCTAGCTGTCAAGGGAGCAGATGGAGTATCTGATACCCACTCTGGGGCACAGGGGACTGAATTGCATTCACATACAGCCTCCTCCTTGGGTGGAACAAATTGCTGGAAATCCCAATGTTAAACCACAATTCTCCCCAGTACCAAATGCTTGAAGCCAGGTATAACTGTACCACATACAGCAGCATTATAAGTAACAAGCTCTCCATAGCCCTCACGTGCACAGGCACAGCCATAATTTGGCCCTCTTGCTGTAATGTGAGCAAATGTCTTGGCAGAGCAATGGTGAAAATGAAACCTGGCAGATCCTAACACTGCTGTTTTGAGGGAGCCAAGCATTGGCATGCAGAGTATCTTGGCTGGAATATGAACAGAAACTCACAGAGGGAACTGGGCTCAAGAAAACCTCTGCAGATGTTCCAAAGAGCTGCAAAGTGATTAGGAGCAAAGGAAAGGGATTAGCTTTGTTCGGGTGGAGAAAAATGAAGACACTTCACAACAAGGTAAAAAGAAAATGCTAAATACTTTGCCAAAGAGATATATCTTGATACCCAGTCCCACCATCAGGGAGAGTAGCTAAGTAGGTGTAATCCATACAGGCGGTGGAAGGCGAGGACTAACAGGGCTCAGGCCCCTCTGACTTTTTGTGGAGGCCAACAACAGTAGCAGCACCATGGCACTGCCATCCCAGTGCCTGGTGCCACTCAACGTGCAGCGGCTCCGCTGCTGTTGCATTCAACACCAGCTTGTGCCAGTCCTGCAACAGCCCTGCAGGAGGGGCAGATGGGGCTCAGCACTCCCAAATAATATTTTCCCCCACGCTTATGTGGTATCTGTATTCAGTGACTCCTATGGTACATTTGAGTCCTTCATATCTTCTCTCTTCTTTGTGAGAGTCAAAGCAGGACACAGCATAGTGACTTAGCAGGACATAGCATAATGACATCCCAGAAAGCAGTCCTAGTCAGCTGTGGGCAGACCAGTCTCTTAACCTATACCATTAAATCTGGCCTTTGATGCTATTGACATATCAGTATGTATCACTACCTGTGACTGCATAGGTGCAAGCTGGAAAAGTGTTCTGGCTTATACTGAAGGCTGTCTCCAGGCTACTTAGCTGTAAATGAGAACATGAGCATTCAGGCAAATGAATTCAGCTCAGAAAAGAGAAAGAAGAAGATGGCAAGAAGGGAGAAAGACTGTGAGGGACTGGCAAAGGTCTAATGCCATGTTACAAAGGTCTTAGACAATCATCCAAGAGTGGCAAAGCATGAGCCTGGTACTGACACCTCAGAATTTCTGAACACTCATTACTCAGTTGCTGAAGACTAATATCATCTATCCTAGGTTTACCAGGGCAGTGCATATTTGCCTGATGTTGGAGGACCTAATCACGGCAATCCACCTCCTACAGCACCTCAGTCCAGTACTGTATGAATCACCCTGACTCAGAAAGCAACACAGGCCAAAATACAAACTCCTCTCACTTCCCATTCATTATTAGAAGGAATTCAAGGGGGTTGTTCTACTCAACAGAATCATTTTAGACCACATCTGTGTAACATTTCTCCCAAATCCGAGGCCACAACAAGGAGAAAAGCCCAACCAACATGACTGAGACTTGCAGTTAGTCACTGTAAATGAGTCAGGAGGGGCCTAGAAGGATCCAACTGATTCCCTGCAGACCCTCCCTACACTCAGCCCCGTGTCCACACTCAGAATTTGAGGGTGAAAAAAGCACATATTTAGTTGACAGAGTGTTCATCTTTTTTTAAATACAGTATATCAATCAATAGGCCATAAAAAGGGACTTTTTAATGTAAAATTTCCACTTCTGTTTATAATAATTACCAACACTTACAATAAGAATTCCTAATGATTTTCAGAAGTAAAGCTCAAGCTCTTTATCCGGAAGGTCAGTAATATTATCCGTTTTAGAAATGGCTAAATTGAAAGGAAAAAAAAATGACCAGCCAAGAGTTCCAAGTAGCCTAGTGATAGAGCCAGGACTAATCTCCTCCAAGATTAATGCCCAACTCAAAAGGCCAAATTGCATCTCTAAACAACACTGACTTTCTTCCTGAGATCTAAATATGAGAGTGGAAAAATTCAAGTGTGCCAGAGCTTTTTAGGAGTCCACAGTATTCTTCTCCAATAAATCATATCATCATAAAGCAAAGAAAGAAAAGGTCTTTGAACCAGGTCCTCAGCTGGTTGAAACCAGAATATTTGCATTGACTTCCACTGACAGCATGTTGTGTCTCCCTAGCCTGACCCTAGAGGTACAACTGGATAACACACTCTTTGCTTCCTAATCTACATGTGATGCTGCTGTTGTTAACTAGCTGCCACACTTTCAAACCTCAAAGGTGGCTGCATTCTGGTGGTCTTGGAGTAGGGAAGAAAAAAAGAAAGATGAAATAGTGAAGGGGAAAACAGAAGCCCCAAACCTTGGATGGATTAGTAAGAAAACAAGAAAAAAAGGACAAAGAGTAGGAAAAAACCTAACTCCCCAACTCTTCCAAAATGTTTCAAACAATATATATAGCAAAAAAATACAAAAAGAAAAATCGTTTACTGCATGAAACTGCGGAAGGGTTATTTTAACCAGCTCTGGTTTCTGCGACATCAATGACACCAAGCCCTGCTAGTTGCCACAAGAACATCTGATGTGAATTTATAATGCATTGGTTCAAGGGTGGCCGAGTTTCAAGGTACATGCCACAAGTGGCATAGGCAGCTGCTGTGTGGGGTCCACAAGCCCCAGGCACTTAGTAAAGGGAGGTGCCAGAATGGACACAAGGAAATTCAAACCTCTGGCCATTCATGGCTTTGGATCCTCACTTGCCATATAGAACTGCAGCAATTGCAAGACTAGGGAAGAACTAACCTGGCATTTAGCAGTAACATCTCCTCTTACAGCAGTGTCCACCCTCTACTCTGCTCTGCACAGCTGGGGGCTCAAGCTCTTCTGCCTCCATTCCAGCCGCCCAGGGTGCAAACTCTATTAGCAAACTCTACACCTCTGGGCAGGTAGGGATCGGAGCGACCTTGGGGCTTAACTTGCGGTATACCTACCCTTTTAGTCTGTGGCAAATGTGGGGTAGTTCATCCCAATTTCACCGAGGGGCAAGCTATTGCATGGGTACTGTGGGAGCACACACACACAGGCAGTTACCAAGGAGTATCTGGCACTCTATAAATTCACATACTCACTTACCCTTTAGTAACTTACTCGTGTAACCATGCTCATGGGTGAATTTTTCAAAAGCATTTAAGTGATTTAGGATAAGATTTTTCAGAAGAGCTCTGAGTCAGATGTTCAAGGACACAACAATCTATAAGTAAGTCCAGATTCTCAAAAAAGCGCTTTTTTGAACACCTAGTGGTACATCAATAGAACTAATGTTCCTAAATCACTAGCTACTTATGGCAACCCTGTTAAGTACATGTTTCACTTTCAGAACACGAGTAGTTTCATTGAAATCAAAAGGACTACTCAAACACTTAAGTATGTTGCTGGATTTCAGCCACACACTTCTTTGGAATAATTAATTTACCTCACCTGTATCCCTAATGTGATCATAAGCACCAGTCTTCAATGAGAGAAGCAGAAATAAACACTGAGTTTGTAGCTTCAGTGATACAGGCTCTGAATCATTGGCCAAGCAAGTTAGGAAAGTGTCCTACCAGTGAAAATAATATATATTTTGACTGTATTTCATGCATGTCTTATTCCATTTGCTGCAGTTTTTCCAGACAAACTCTGAAGCATAACATCCAGCATGTGAAATTTCAGGAAGATTGGTTTACTTTGAGCAAATGTATGTGTCAAAACCCAGCTAACATCCCATGAAATAAATTCTCTTTTTCCACGAAGAATATTCACTTCTGTTTCCTTTACCTTGTCACATCTCTACAATTGCCCCTTTTCTAATGCCATTCAGATTTGAGTTATCAGACTTCAGGCAGCCACTATCAGTATGTGAGCAATTTGTGTACCTGGCACATTATCTGCCACCCTAATTCATGGGTACCTGTAAAAAAAGATTTTTAGAAACAGGTGTCTGGATTTCTAATTGTAAGCAGTAAAGAGAGTCAGGATTGTCCATCACTCCTTTCCAGTGCAGTCAGACATCTTATCCCATGGTGCAGTTCTTATCAAGTGTTGAGGTTAAGTTCTGGTAGGGCCCGTATAAATGAATGAAGTGTGTTGGATTAGCAGTACCGTGATAGGAGGCCGTCATCTTCAAGACAGATGTAGAGTGGCATTTATCCGTTTCAGTTCTTGTGTCAGCCTTAGACATGCATTGAAATTTGAATAAAAATAGAGATTTTTTTTAAACAGGCTCCGATAGAAAAAAGCCAGTCTTTGGCCTCCTTGACAATAATTAGTAATGCCACCAAAATCAGCAGTAGTTTTTCACCGCAAGACTAAATATAGCCAACCACAACAGCCAAACCCAAACAATAACTTCTTCACTATGAAAAACAGTTCATTGTGCATTTTCCTAAGAGCCTGGGTAAATAGATGAGCCTGGCAGGATGCTCTGAAGGTCAATACATTTAAGCCAAGACAGGGGGGGACAGGAAAGGATTCCAAACTTGAGGTCTCCTCAGAGCATCCCAAGTAGCTCTAGCTCTAGGGTAGTAGACCACCCTATTTCATAACTAAAGGTATTAAACAGAAAAGATAAAGCCAACAGCTTCAGCATGGGCACTCAACCTTCCTTCACCACTTCAAGGATGTCATCTGCTCATGCCACCAATGCAGTTGCAATCCTGCACCCAGGATGACCTCACTTGGACAAGGGTCAAGGAGAGGCGTATCAATGCTCAGAGTTTCTACCACACTCTTCTCTATACTCTGAACCAGAAAGGAAGTCTGAATCTCCTTGCCTGTTAAAAGCCTCTCAGTGTCAGTAGTGATTAAGAAGTGAGTAAGTTCTTTTCGTGGTGTAAGATGGTGAAACAATAGAAACCAATATGGAAGTCATTGGGCTACCTAGGAATGCCTGAGCAAAATTAACTCATGGAGAATAAGGCTGAAGTAACGCATTACACTTAGACCATACGAAGGGCACTTAAAACCCGAGCATCCACCCATTAAAGCTTATTAACTTGTTCTAAGTGTCCTCTGAGTGTCTCAAAGTTACACCAGTTCAGGTGAGGGTTAACTCTGAGCTCTGCTACCTAGCTCATGTTAGGGTAACGTCAGTCTGTTCCATGGAGATAGGCAATTTAGTCCCGTGGAATCCCAGGATGCACCACTTCAGCCTCCTCCTCTCCCACGGAGCAGACAGAGATAAAGCCCACGTGCCCTGGCTCCTAGCCACACTCCTGCTTACCAGTCTTTTAGTGGCAAGTCAGAGCTATGCCAGCAAGAAACTATATTAACCCTTAACGTGTGACTGCTCACAGCACATTCTAACTTTAACACTGCTTAACATTTCACAGATTTAGTATGGTCTGAGTGTGATGTGTGATTTCCCCCTAGGAGGGTGTTTTCTCTAAAACTGATAAAATAAGTTGTTGGTTTTTTTCTCTAAGACTGATAAAATAAATGTTCTATCCTAATAGAAACAACTTGGCGAGACCACAAATATTGGGTAACACATAGGAACTCAATCTTCCTTTATCACGGCATGGAAATCAGCTGCTCATCCTACCAGTGCAGTTGCCAGGGGCAATAGTATTTTGAGCAAAGCCCACATACTTAAAATCTTAAAGCAAGTTAGTGACCTTCTCTCTCTAAGAGAAGGCGCTTTCAGTGTCCTCTAGCAATGGATTCATTTTTCCATGCTATAATTCTCTGCTGAAAAGGACACCGATCCAAAGGAGAGGTTGTGGAACAAAGGTGGCCTAACGTTTCTAGTATCTCACTAAGCTAAGCTGGCCATGGCCTACCCAGAAAACACTTAACAGTTGTCCCTGATGCTCCTGCCATGCATCTATGGACCCCTATTCCTGGTTTGCTTCACTTTGTTTCAGTTGTTTCAATATTCAGATTGATTCAACACCACTGGTGATCCCACATTTATATTCAGCCACACTGAAAAGGGGTTTGATGGTAACAATGTCCTACAATTGCTTCAGAGAAGCTTGAAGTAGACGAGTAGGTCAAATATTTGATGGAACATCCAATCAGCAGTCACATGATGGGGCACTGATTTGCTGTGTGATTTTGGGTATGTTACTCTACCACTATTTCCTTTCCTTCTACCTATATACGTTGTGAGTTTTTCAGAAGTACTGTATTATGTTTTACACAGAGCCTAGCACAACAGACCCTTGAGACACTACAACAATTTAAATGTCAAATAGCAAGAAGAAAACCAACAACAATAGGATTCCAGTTTGAACAGTAGGCATTCCCATTTGAAGTTTTAATGTACATTTCAGAAACCAGTGCTTTTAAGGGTTGGTGACAAAGGGTCAGACTGACGCGGCCCATATGGTGACATTTCTTCTGGTAGAATATGACCACCATCCACTCATGAGCATCTGGGCACTATTTCCGGTGCAGGTAAGGGAAGAATACAGTCCATATTTTAGACAGAACACTTCTAGAACTGATCTATGTATGTAGTAGATTTAACATATCCCAAACTAATCAAGCATGGAAGATATATATATGTAAGTAGGCAGAAAAACTGAAATCCTAGCTCATTTTTGCTAATTGCTTTAGAACAGCTTCTCCTCTGCAGAGCAAGCTCTCAGTTCTGGCATCCTCCTGATGACACTGTTCATCTAGCCACCTGAATCTGCCATTTAAGTCTTGCTCTTTTACAAATCACATAGCCATCAGATAAACACTTGGTCTTGGGACCGTGACCCTTTTAACAGCCTGAGAGGGAACATTTTTGACAAGCTGTCCCTCCCATAAGCACCTGTCCTCACACTGATACATCTTATAACACCTGCTCCTTTTGGCACTGCATTGAAACAAAGGGAAGCCAAAAGCACACAATGGGGGGAGGGAGAGTCAAGAATCAAGGATGCAGACGTGGGAAGCTAAGATAGCAGATTTTCTGGGTGAAAGAGCAATGCCTACAAAAGGAAGTGCACTTTATGATAAAAAATTAGGCCATTGGTTAATCTCTTCCACAAATAAACAAAGGAAGTGAACAATTGAGAATTCTGTTTCACTGCCAAGATATGCAGGTAACACTTATGCAATTTGTTGATCAGCATTTTGCATCGCTTACTTGTATTAAGATACCTTGCCTTATGAAGCCACATTTTTGCCCTACTCCACTACATTTGTCCCTAGTGTGAATATTCAGAAGTGATTAGTACTGCTCCAGAAGACTCTGCCTAGTAATGCTGCATTGAGATTTATCTTCTCCACCGATGCCCAAAATACTGAGTAACGCCCCTCTCCTCAAATGGTACACAGAAAATTACAAGTGTCTAACACTGAAATGAAGCTGGTGTGCATGGTGCATTGGTGATAAGATTCTAGGCGGAGGGGATTTCAACCCTGACTTCTAACATTTCAGGAAATATCTTAACCACTAGGTCACACAAGACTGAGAGTACCTTCCTGTTAAAGGTAAGCCATTGTGCTGCCAACAAGGAAAGCATCATGGAGATAGAAAGAAAACAAGTAAGGGGGAGCCTGACTCTTTGGGTGCTGATAGACATGCAGCTCCCTGATTTAACTCATGTGTTTCACACAAAGTGCCATGAGTTACAGTGACCTCTCCCCCTCCCCCCGACACAACACGTTTGCCATTTGGGACACGGAAATCAAGCTTCACTTTGAAGCCAATCTCTGCACCCTCCCTTCCCCAACCCTCCCCACATCCACCCTCCACCCCATCCAGCGCAGGCTGGGTAAACCCCAGGCCAGAGATCCTTCCTTTCCCCCATCCCCTTTCCCATCCTGCAGACAGATTTGGTGACAGGGCTGGGCTTCATCATCCCAGCCCTGCTCAAATGCAGGGACAAAGAGAAGTTAATGAAATGTCTTTGGATCACCTTCATCTGAACCCACAATCAGGCACTTTTAAAGTGCTCTGCAGCTGTGCACTTGTCAGCTGCAGAGCATGGCTGTAGAGCACTTTCAAGAGGCCAATCGCAGACAAATATCACTTCTGTCAGCACCCTCTGACTCAAGAAGGTGGATGATGTCTTGCTGGAAGGGAGAATATGAGAGGCGGTGAATCCTTACTTCTACTGTTTGTGCCTTCTGCTTTACAGAGCCTTTGGAAAAACTGTATAAAATGCAATAAGGGCAACATGTTTCTTCCCATGGTGCCCCACCTGCTTGAAACACCCTCCTCAGGAGGTTGTAATAGGTGCTCAGACTGTACCGTTTAGAAATCCTTTGAGTAGTAGTCCTGATGACAGTACTCCTTCATGAAGAAAAGGCCTCTAAGAAGACATGACCCAGAATCTTTAACCAAAAGGAGTGTGTGCCTGTGTCTAGTGAGAGGAAAAGACAGTCAGATGGATTGATAGAAGCAAAATTCAGAGTCTCTGATTTCCCATTCTGAAAAAGAAAGGAGAGTGTGCATGTGCTTGTGCATGTGCTAAATTCAGCATTTTTCATTCCTTTGCCTCTAACCTACCCCATCTTTTGGACAATGACATGACTCACCACTGTCAAATTTCTCTTGAAATCATATTTCTATGACAACTATGGCCACACACCCAACTTACACAGAAAGATGGAACAGGACTGGTGATCTGTTTGCTTTCAGATCACCCTGGGAAGCCACTTGCATTGTGTCACTTGCATTGATGCAGCTCTATGGAGCCAGATCCTGCCCCCATTTGTAAAACTCAGTCCAGAATAGGGCCATGACTTACAATGGCTTTACCCCAGGTGTATCAGCGTATGTGATGCATTTGGTATTGAAGAGGTTAGCTGGTAAAATGGCATAAACAGATGTATCACCAAAAACCAGAACCTCTCTACCAAGACACCAGCCTTCTCCCAGAGCCAGGAAGTTTTGTTTGCTTTTCTTCCGGCCCTAGCACTTTTGACTAGTGGCCCAGAGGGCCAACTTCAAAAGAAGGGGGTTAGGAGGTGTCTTCAGCCATGACTATCCCAGAACCTGGGGCTTAGCCACTCTGCATAAACCTATAAGGTTCAAACCCCCTGAGAGAAACATCTCCCATATCTTGAGGCAATGGTTTAATCACTTAGCTACTGGAGCAGTCAAAAGAGATATGTGCTGTTTGAAAGGTGGATGTGGTTGCTGCGTCTGTATGTTTCTTTCTGCGTAGGTCAAAAGCCCTGCTAAGACATGCATGTCTCATGCAATCAAGAAACAGTGAGATTCCAACCAGAAAGACATTCCTCATTCCCTGTCTTACAAGAGGTTAAAATTTGCCACTGGAATGAATGGAGAGTCAGTGGCTCCTGAGTAATCAAGGATCCATCTTCACAAGCCTGTCAGAGGTCTAGCAAAGACCTGGAATCAGGACTTCTCAACACCTGGGGTGTTGAAGAAGTGAAGTGGATTTACTGAGGAAAGCAGATTAAGGATTGGTTATACTTCTATTTCTTACTTTTCACAACAATTACTCTTTAGGGCACATCAAAAATGTTTCTCCTGGGGCTAAGTCAAGTTTTCCCTAGGCAGCTGTTTGGTTTCCTTTTCAAAGCCAAAAAGCAAACAAACAGAGGCCTTTTCTACACGTGTGCCTTAACGCACAGTAGCCTATTTTACTGTGCGGTAAATCGTCACGTCAAAAACACGGTAATATGCTAATACACAGTAAAAATAGGCAGCATTAAGCATCACTAAAAAAAACATGTGCTTCTGCTCCTGCACAGTAGGGCAGCCTAAGAATCTAGGCTCAAGTAGGGGCACTGAGCAAACCTGGCCCTTCATATCTATATGCCTCTGTAACAGGAGCCTCTAATCCCTGCTGCTGAAAGGTGAAAGCTGCAGTGAGGCAGACTGCAGGTGCAGACTGTAAAAAAGCAGGCTCCAGAGCAGCAAGCCTGATAATTAACAAAGAGGAATCCCTGTGTATGAGTAAGGGAGGGAAGCCTGGTAACTAGAAAGGGTGGAGCCAGGCAAGGAATTTAGACAGAGCTCCTAGTCTGAGGAGTCAGTCTGACCCAGGAGAGGTTGATGGAAGGAGCTAGGCAGGACTGGAAAGAGACACAGGAAGGTAAGTTTGCTTAGGGGTTTGTTTTAAGGTTTGCATCAGCTGTAAGGTATGGATGTGGCTGAAAGGGAGGTAGTAGACCACTGAGGGTGCCTGGGGATGATGCTGAAGTTTGTCTAGTTGACATAGGACCAGAAAGGACTGAAGGTCATTTGAGTGAGGCCTGAACGCAGGGGAGGTGACTGAGAGCTCTGGCTGAGGATAGTTATTGGGGCCGCTGACAGAGCACTAGCTGAAGATGATTGTCTGGGCCCTGAAAGAGAGCCTACTGGGGAGCTATACTGTGGGGCAAGCAAACCCAGTGAATCTCACTGAGGGCCAAGTGAGCCCAGGTAACTGAGCAGGATGGACACGGCTTCTAAGGCCACGCTGGGCTTTTCTAAGGGCAGCCTCTGAAAATTCATACTAACCTCAAAAGACATGGCAGGCGAGAACAGACGAGGTGACTCTGATAAGCCAGAGTGCAAGGAACAGGATTAGAATGACTGCTGGGGATGCCATGACTGCTGGGGATGTCCTCAGAGACGGGATCCTGTTACAGCCTCATTTCTCCAATCTGAAAATGAGGGATAACAACTTTCATATCTGTGTTGTAATTATATTGATTTAGTTAAGATCTTCAGCTACAATGGTTGCAGAGGCCAAACACACACCTGTAGAAAAGACAATGTTGTGAAGATCTTAAAGTACATTATAATCCAGAGAGTCTATCACTGGCATGGAAACAGATACAATTGAATTACTAACCGCAAATAAATGATCTTTTTTTAAATGTCCTATCTATGTAGGTTTCTTGTTGTTTGACTTGTTCTGTAGATGGCTGAATAATATTTTGCAAATAATTTATCCTCCTAAATTTGACACCGAATTATTTGTGAAATATATAGTTTATTAGTAATTATCATTTTGCAGTTATTCCTACCAGTCCAGGAAAGATGTTTACCTCCTTTTCTTACACTGGTTAATAAAAAATATGATATTAGCAAAGCCTGTAGTGAAGATGTCTGTTTCCAGTTGACGTATCGCCTATCTGTGAAGGGAGAATTCTGCTGAAAAGGGCTTCAACTCAGGATACATACAACTATACTGAAATCAATATAGCTATAAAGAAACACATTTAACTGTGTAGCTGACTTCTTAATGATTTATGATATTAAGATCTGGAATAAATGCTGTCCTTTCCCACAATCTCTACATCAAATAGAATGTCCACTGGAACAAACAGAATAAGCTTGTTTGACCATCTTTCGATGTTAAATTTTAATCGTCTTTATTCTTAAAATTTCTTAGCACTCTATTTTAAATAATGCTAAGTGTTCCTAAATTATATATAACCCTGCAAGCCTAACCATAACAAATTCTGCTTTAAGGAAAAGGTAAGTATAGTAATAAAATATTAAAGTGCACTATTTAAATATTACCACACTTGATTTTGTTGAGGGGAGGAGGGAAGCTGGAGTTCTAGGTTGACATTTTAAGTCATACACTAAAGAGATTATATGAAGGGGTTTCCAAACAACTTATTTAAAGAGAGACTGCATGTATATATAAAGGGGTTTGCACATGTGTGTGTATGGGAGAGAGAGGAAGCATTTTCTGTGGGCATATACACATAATGAAACTATTATACTATCACAGGATTTCTCTTTTAAATCAATGACAAAATGCCCATTCATTTCAATAGGGGTAGATATTGGTCCCAAAATACATACATCACTCCCATGTGCATGCTTGTCTCCCACTGACTCATGCACCAAACTCTCCAGTTCCCCTTCAATAGCACTATGAAGGTTTTATGGAGGAAAAGACGATAATAACTCATGTCCCCTTTTGCCTTTTCTAATTCCTTACATCTTTCTAGGAATTTGATGGACGGTCTTGCTGACTTGCTCTTTGCTTGCTTGGAGGACAGCATTTCACACTTGACAATGGAGCAAGAGGACTGAGGGGAACTCCTACTCCTGCCAATGTTTCTTAAAGCTGCCAAAACGGGACCAGTGAAGATGTTTACCAGGCTCCAGGTCCTTGCCTTAGCTTTGTTTTCCAAAGGAGTTTTCCTTTCCCTAAGTGACCATAATTTTGTAAGAAGGGAAATTAAGATAGAAGGAGACCTGGTCTTAGGTGGTTTATTCCCAATTAATGAGAAAGGCACTGGGACAGAAGAATGTGGGCGAATCAATGAAGACAGAGGCATCCAGCGCTTGGAAGCGATGTTGTTTGCCATTGACGAAATCAATAGTGACTATTACTTGCTCCCAGGAGTTAAGCTTGGAGTTCATATTTTGGACACCTGTTCCCGGGATACATATGCTTTAGAACAATCTCTGGAGTTTGTTAGGGCATCTTTGACAAAAGTGGATGAAACGGAATATATGTGCCCTGATGGATCATATGCCATTCAAGAAAATATGCCGTTACTCATTGCCGGTGTCATAGGTGGTTCTTACAGCAGTGTCTCCATACAGGTAAGACATTTCAAAAGTTATTCCCTTGGAAGACAATTATTCATCTTGAGCTTCCTTTAAATAAAAGAAATATTAAGCACGTTACTGATAATGAGCCAAAGTTGTTCCTGTGGTCAATGAATTGCACCAGCTATGAATCTATTGCACTGCCCTCCCTCCTGTTTTTTTTTTTTAAACAATCCTTCAATAGCTGTAGGATTGAAGCAGATCCTTCATTATGCAATTCTTCTTAATGAGGCTAGAACCCAGTTGTTTTAAGGTTTCTGAAGAAAAACTTATTTTAAGCTTTGGATTTCACAACGTATTTTAAACTGAAGAAATATTAACAAATTCACATCATTGTTTTTGCATGGGAACCTAATAAGACCACATACATTTCAAAGATAACGAAAACTTGTGTCGTGCAAACAAAGAAGATTTTTAAGTATTCCATGCCCTTCAAGCAGATCTGGGTTGTATAACAGACATATGCATGCAGCAAACCACCCCCATGTTGGTTGAACCACACATGGGTGCCCTTTTTCACTTTCAGCACCCCAGCTGCACTGCACTGCATGGGTGCTCCAGGCCACCAGCTCTACAAGCTGTCTCATCACCCTCTGTCCTCCAGGAGCCAGGACAGGCTGAGAGCCTCCTGCAGCCAGAGCGATGGAGGCAGTGGGAACCTGTGGGCCATATGATAACCATCGGCCACCAGATAGCCCTGATCTAGACTGATAAGGAACTAAAACAAAAAATCATGTAACAGCCCCAAAATTTTATTCTAGCCAAACCAAAGGCAACTCATATATTTCAGCTATTTAAACAGAGATGATCCTGGCTAGAACAGAAGCTTGAACTAAATGGCCTTTTGAGGTCTCTTCCAGCCCTGTTTTCCATAATTCTGCAATTTTTCTACATCTTAGTCTACTGAAGCTGTTGGAACTTTTCCTAGTAACTTCAATCAGCTATGTATCAGGTCTTATTCATGGGAGCCACAATTCCTAATCATGTTTCTAAATTTGTTGTTGTTTCTCCCTTTCTTTGTATTGTTCATCATAAAAATGCTTTTAGATCCCTGCTAACAATCAATAAAGAAGTTGTCTGGAGAGGTGCAAAGTAAGCAAAACTATATGGCAGAGTACAGTTGCTTAGGTTTTAACTGAATTAGAAATAAGTCTGTGAACAAAAAGAGCAAATATTTGCCTCAGAGTTTTTGCAGGAATTCTGCCTCCCTCAGTCCCTATTCAGGTGTTTTTACAGCAGTCATCTCCAAGAACCTTTCAAAACTCACATCCCCTGCCTTAGTATACACTGCACAACATTATAAAAAGCCTCTGTGACGACAATAGATAGAGATCAATGTGGTTCTCTTTGGTTCAAAAAACAAGCCAAATTGTGCCTCCCTTGTACACAAGTGATGAGACTGTTCGTACACTCTGAGATAAGGATTTCAAGATTATATCAGGGTCAAATAACAAAATCCTGCCCTGCAGGTGGCTCTAGTGGGAAAAAAAAAGGCATAGTATGCTTCACTTACCCCTCTTGGAAGTAATGTGCATTTTATCCAGTCCTAGAGGAAGGCACTGGATATTACCTTATCCAATGAATTAAACCACCAGGTTGAGAGCATTCCTGACTCATATCATATATGCATGAGCACACAACAAGGACTAAGAGAGGGCCTGTCCTCTTTATGGTCCAGATAACCACCTGTTCTGTACATTCATGCAAGGGAGTGAGGGACGATACACGGCATGGACAAAACCCGCCTCTACAAAGCTGCCACTCGCCCCATGCAAATAGAAAGAATCACAACTCAGCCCTGCAGGTTCCAGATAGCACAAGTGTGGGAGGTGGTGCCTAATAGGCCAGGCATATAAGCAGGAACCCAGTCATCAGCTGCCCACCTGTGCAATTCATGGGGTTTGTGGCAAGGAGTTATCCATAAATTAACAACTCCAAGAGCTAAGAGGGAGGAGTAAATACATCCTGATGCATGTTCCTGTTCAGCATTCCCAGGATTTCCTACCAGATGCTACCAAGATGGGCTTGAGGCCTATAGCACAGACAGTGTCATTCCAGCCCTTTGCCCCAGTCATTGCTCTTCACAAGGGCAGAATTGCCTTGCACTCTGTGGGGCATCTGGGAAAGAGTGCACATCCCAATAGTGATACTAGCAACTTAAGCTTTGGCTATGGACAATGAAACAGTCAATTGGGTCACCAACTGGCTGGAGGGCCGCACCCAGACAGTGGTGGTGGATGGCTCGTTTTCAGCCTGGAGGGATGTGGGCAGTGGGCTCGGTCCTTGGGCCTGCACTGTTCAACATCTTCATCAGTGACATGTGGACGAGGAGGTAAAAAGCACCCCGTTCAAATTTACTGATGACACTAAGATGGGGGTGGATGTGGGCACACTAGAAGGGAGGAATAGGCTGCAATTGGACCTAGACAGGTTGCAGGGGTGGTTGGACGAGAACAGGATGGGATTCAACACTGACTTGTGCAAAGTGATGCACTTGGGGAGGAACAACCAGCACCATCCCTACAGACTGGGGAACTTTCTTCTCGTCAGTACAGAGGCAGAAAAGGATCTTGGGGTCATCATTGACTCCAAGATGAACATGGGCAGGCAGTGTGGGGACGCGGTCAGGAAGGCCAACCGCACCTTGTCTTGCATCCACAGATGCATCTCGAGCAGGTCCAAGGAGGTGATCCTTCCCCTCTATGTGGCACTGGCCAGGCCGCAGCTGGAGTACCGCGTCCAGTTCTAGGTGCCGCACTTCAGGAGGGATGTGGCCAGCATCGAGAGGGTCCAGAGGAGGCCACTCGCATGATCAGGGGGCAGCAGGGCAGGCCCTATGAGGAGAGGCTATGGGACCTGAACCTGTGCAGCCTCCACAAGAGAAGGCTGAGGGGGGATCTAGTGGCCTGTTACAAACTAGTCAGGGGGGATCAGCAGGCATTGGGGGAGTCCCTGTTCCCCTGAGCACTGCCGGGACTGACCAGGAATAATGGTCACAAGCTGGCAGAGGGTAGATTCAGACTAGACATCAGGCGAAGTGGTGCTGGCTCCTACCCTGGGGGTCTTTAAGAGGAGGCTGGATGTACACCTTGCTGGGGTCGTTTGACCCCAGTACTCTTTCCTGCCATGGCAGGGGGTTGGACTCGATGATCTGCTCAGGTCTCTTCCCACCCTAGAAAGTATGAAACGGCAGCAAATTTTATTACATTCTATAACTTGTTCAGTCATCATTTTGTCAAGCTGCCAGAAGCCAAGGAGTTAACACCACTGCTGCTCAAACCTATTGCTGCAGCTGCCGAATTAGGTATTTTCAGTAGCTGCTGGTGACTAAAAACAACAGCATCCCCCCTGGGCTGTTGGCCACATTGACACTGTGGTGCCAGCAGCCACAGCTCTGGGGATTGAACAGCAGCAGCATCAACATCTTGACTGCTGGCACCAACACAACAGCACCTGCAGCCATAGCCAGAAGCTCGGTGGGTTGGGTCCAGCCCACGGGATCAAAGGAGATTGACCCCCCCGAGGTAGGGCTCGCTGCAATCTATGTTTTCTACTTTTGTCTAGACTATCAGCAAATGCTAGAAAAGATCAGGTAAACAATGCAGTTTGCTTCTGCCATTCCTCTTTGAATGAGTCATGAATGGTGGCCGTGGAGAACAGCAGGCTCTGAAGAAGCAAGAGTGCAGGAGCAAGCATTTGAGTGCGGAGGCCAAGAATTTCAAGCAGACAACCCTAAAGCTAGACACCTGAATTGCTACTTAGGGACTTCTCTGAGAGCCTAATGTTCAGAGATGCTCAGCGTCTGCAGCTTCCATTGGCTCCTCTTAGAGGTGTGGGTACTCGGCAGCTTTGCAGATCAGACCACCGTAATCACCAACTGATTTGTCCAAGTGCCTGTGACGATTTCCCTTGGTTTCAGTTCAAATGTGGGGTACTGAGCACTTTGAAAATCAGGCTTGCCATTTAAGCGCCCAAGTGTGACCTAAAAGCAATAAACAGCTCCAAGTCCACATCACGGCTTTACAGAGAAAGCCACAAAATAATCTCTGCTGAGCTCTTCAGCCAGGAAAACATTTCTGCCTTTTTCCCCTCTGGTGAATATGCTGTTGCAATTCTAAACTCCCTCTCCCTCCTCAGATTCTGCCTGGACAGCTGTCTTCCCAATCACTTCATGATGCTCCTGCTGTCAAATTTCTGCTTCTTTCATTATCCTTCCACCAAGGAAAGAGAATTCACTGGTAAATCAGCATAAGCACCAACCCCACTGAGCCAGAGTGTGAAATAGGCACTTTTGCAGATAGTAAAAGCTACAAGAGAATTCAGAATGCTTAATTATTTTCTGGTCAGAGTAGCCTATTATGGCTAATGAAGATCTGGATAATTAGTTTTTAGATGCTGTGTTTAAATTAGCAATGGGTCCAAGCCACACAGTCTGGTCCTGAAAGACCCTTGCTTGTGAGGTTTAATCTTTCATTACTTATAGGACCCACCCCGCTGCCGCCCGTGGAACTACGCACGTAAGTAAGAGCTGTTTGCATGATATAAGACTTGAGCTTAGGCCGAAAAGCATCAAAAATGAAAATTGACTTTGTCCACCCCTCTTCACCAGGAGTCTCATCTCTTCCTCTCAGACAAGGATTGGAATAGAGAGACCATTGCGTTCGTCACCTGTATCCGGCATCCTGTAACACAGAAGAGGGCAGCAGTGCAAAGGCTGCAGCTGCTGCAAATCACAGTAGCCCACATTACCAGTCACAAGGGCTGCTGTGAGCTTTGGGGGATGGAAGGAAATGAGGACTATAGTTATCCACTTGAAATGGTAGGCAGGCTGTAATTAGAAGAGCTACATAAATTATAAGTATTAGCAAAATGTAGTTTAGCCAGGATAATGAAATTGCTATCTACTCCTGAAAAAAAGCATCATCGAGCTTTAATGACCACAAGTGATCAGCTCTTAGCATCATCCAACAGCCTGCAGCTTCAACTGCGCGGTACCTATAACACCAAACTATTGCTTTGGTACCTCAGGTACTCATAGACCAATTTCTCAAACAGTCGCCCGCCTAGAGCTGGCTGACACTGTTTCATGAACTGCACGATAAGCAGGGTTCCGGGTTTTCCATCTGCAATGCGAAAACGTGGTAAAACCCAGATTTTCTCCTTTAAAGGAGAAAAACACAGGAAACAGTGGATTTCCCCTTGCAGGCTGGCAGAGTTCCAGCCTGAAAGGGGTTACGGGGAACGGGAGGAGGGTGGTCAGGCAGGGGACACCATGTGCACCTGCGCACATGCACGTGGCCACCAGGCAGCCTGCAGTGCAGCTCCTGCAAGTAAGTCTGGGGAGGGGGAGATTGAGGCCCCCATAGTGAGGGAGGGAGGAAGTTGGACAGGGCTGGGGCTGCTGCCCAAGTGCGTGGAGCTTGGGGCCCAGGGCCAGAATGCAGAGCTACAGGGCCTGGGCAGGGAGCAGGACAGAGCCAAGGTCAGCTTGTCTGGAGGGCAACGGGGGGGCTGGCTCCCTACTGCACACACTCCTGGGGGGCATAGGAGGCATGTCTCCCCAGATGTGTGTGCAGGGGCAGGTATGAGCTGGGACTCCGCACACTTCTTCCCTCCCCTTGGGGCCTCTGCAGCCCAGTGGGCAGGACCCAGCGCAGCAGGGCAGAGTGGAGTGGGAAAGCTCGATGCTGCCACTGTGAGCCCCACACTACATGGCTGCTTCCCCCTGCCCACCCAGCAGCAGCAAGGGGCACAGCCACCCCGATGCTGCTGGGTGTGCAGGGGGTGCCGCGCCATGGTGACTCAGGACTTGCAGCAGTGCAATCAAACTTCCCTGCCCCACTCTGCCCTGCTGTGCTGGGTCCCATTCACTGGGCCACGGAGGCCCTGAAGGGAGGGCATCAGGGTGGGGAACCCAAGTCCTCAAAGGGCAACCCATATCCGCCCCCCATGGGCTCCACTTGGGCTGTGATACCCACAGGGAAGGGGGAGCTGGGCTCCATGCTGCTCCACTGCAGCAGCCACCGCAGTAGCCGGGGCTCAGGGGGCAGGGGCTGCGGACCCCGGTCCCTGGCCCTGTAGCCCTGGCAGCTGGAGCCCCCTCCAGTAGGGCTGGTGGAGGCAGGGGGACTGGGGATGGGGACTGAGGGGCATAAGCAGGGCTGGGGGGCTGGGGGTGGGGAGTGAGGGGCAATGGCATTGGCAGGGCACCGGTATATTAGGGCTACTCCGCACCACAAAGCAGTGGGGAGGGACAGCCACAGCTGGACCCACATCCTGGTGAGCGAAGCAGGCAGGGAGAGCTCTGATTTTCCATGATAAAAACTCCCCAGTCAAACCCCAAAATGTATAGGTATTTAGCATTTATTTTTTTATAGTGATTGAGACACTGGCAGGCTTCCAAATTGCTTTAAAATGGTAAATATATCAATAAACCATATGTGTTCAACTGATACCTATTTATATGCTGGCGGACCTTTCAACATGTCACCCACTCCCATTTTGTTAGTGCTGTTAGTAGGGGACTTGCTTCCACCCGGTTGCAGCTCTCATTCAGCGGTGTGGTATCCTTTTGGTTCTTTGTATTGCTCAGATGATTCATTTCTTCTGATTTTCTTATATCAGGTCACATGACAGATGAAGCACTTTCTAAGTCCACTTGGCCCTAGTCTTTGGCCTTGGCCTTGGCCCTGCCTGCCTGGTTATCTGGTTGGCTGACCTTATCCCACCGTTTTGTCTCCACAACTTCTCTGAATCTGCCTCCTGTAACCCATGTCCTAGTGCAACACAGATTGTCGCCTTTTGCCTTTATTTGTGCGGCTTTTTGATGTTCACTGGGTCTAGTGGTCTCAGATATTCTCTTCCTTTCCTATAGTGGTCTGGCGTACTCTTTTCTGCTTCCTCTTCTGGGCACCACTAAACTAGCCCTCATGGGAGACGGGGTCTTGTTTTTCCTGCCCTATCTGTCTAGTCCTTGGGAGGGTGCATTGCGGTGACCCAGCATTGTCGTACAGGAATGCCTTTCTGTCTGGTTTGCCTTTGCCATCAGTCTCTTAGCTGTCTTTACTGCCAGCTCTGCCTTCTCACTGCTTTGTAGGTACTGAAGGGAAGGCATCTTGTGCTCAAATTCTCTTTTGTCATCGAATCATGTGAATCCTGCTGCAGTGTACTGTGGCCAATTTATCTGAACGTGCCACATTGGTTATATTTTACCTTGAAAATTGTACCTTCAATTTTCTGATCACAGTTCTTGCTTGAGTGACTTCTAGAGATTACCTCCCAAAAGATGAAGTAGTAATCTCCTGTGACTGTGTACGTCTTATCATTAAAACTGAACGTATCTCTTCCGACCAGCTCTTTAGAAGTTTTTGCTGCTTAGTATCACGGTCCTGAATTGCTTCACCCTTGACTTTTCCTCCTGCAATGAGAATGACATCTGCTATGCCCACAGGCATTTTTACCTGCTAGCAGGGGTGGCAAAGATGGTCAGGTGGCTGGCTGGCTCACCAAGCTCATTCTGAATGTCATAGTTATAGTTACTTATATACCACGTGCACTTTTCCCCCCTAAATCAGCCTTCCAAAATTGGGGTGCATGTCTTAAGCAGGAAAGCTGATTTTTTTTTTTTTTTTACTGGAATAGCAGTGTGGCGTACATCAAGCAGACACTGTGACTCACGGCTGGCAAGAGGGTCTACCATTTCTCCCTGGGTCTACCAACCGCAGCAGCAGAGTTTGGTGTTAACCCTCTCACAGCCACTGATTCTGGCGGAAGAGCTAAGTGAGCTGTTGCATGTAGTCTATTGTATTGTGAGCAGGCTTGTGGTGTGGAAACAACACTTTATCATTTACAGGAACTTACATACATAACTACTTAGAGGAGAGAAGTTAGATTCTTGCTACTGCCTTTGCCAAGTGTCTCATACCCAGCTGTGGGGGCTAGGTCCTGGATGCGGGCAGCTGGGCCTGTAGATAGGCTCCTGAAGGGCAACCAGGAGGTCAGCTGGGTGGGCGTGTGGGTCACCGGGGTGTCAGGTTGGGCTCTGGGTCAGCGGAGCAGAGATCCAAGCAGCCAAGTCCAGGGTGCAAGCCCAGGCCAGAGTCCAGCAGAACCAAAGAGCCAGGTACTTCATTCTAGGGAGGATCCAAAACCAGGGCCAGGGGAAGCCAAAGCTTGTTCAGGAGTCAAAATAATCAGAGAGCTGGTATCAAGTTCCAGAGAGGATCCAGGAGCAAGTCCTGACTGTGAACTTAGCAGGCCAGGCTGCTGCATCCTCAGTCACAACACGCTTGTGCCTGCACTCCCTCCAGAACTGAGAGTCAAGAAGCTGAGTTTGTATGGTACGGCGGTTGGGCGACTTTTTGCCACAAAGAGCCGATGCCAAAAAGCTCTCTCGCAGTGCTGCACAAACATGGCTACTTTGCTTCTGGGTTGGGAGGTAGCATGCACAAAGGAGCAGTGTGTGTGTTAAGTAGCACTGTTACCTGTCAGAGCCAGTTGGCAGCTTAGTCACGCCTAATGAATACTTTTCTCTGAGACGGATCAATAATGCGTTCTTAGTTACTGGCAATGGGTAGGGACTTCTTTTCAATGGTGTAGTAAATGGTTTGTGGTCAAGACAGACCCTTAGAAGGTCTCTGAAGGTTTTCTCCCTAGTATGATTAAGCTGTTGATTCATTCTGAGTTTGTTTCAGCAAAAGTAATGAGGCCTCTTCTTCCCAGGGTTGATGGTCCCTGTTTTAGTGCTTCTGCTGGGGCTAAGACAACTCTGTTTCATGGGAACCTATTTCTTAAGTTCACCTTGCCATCTGAATGACTCCTCATTTGAAATATGCCTTTGTATTTTGTTACAAGGCTGCACTGAATCCACCGTGACTGCTCGCAGTCCTTTCTCATTTTGAGGATATTCTGCTGTAGTGCTATGATCTAATCCACAGCTTGCAGGGCCCGGTGCTCAACAGTGGATCGTACTCCTGTGTGTCAGCTACTATTAACTCCTGATGATAACGTTTCTTGTTTTGTGGGTTTCTTATCAACAGCCTGCATTTGCCCACTGGCCTCACAATGGTTTTATAGTATATTAATGGCACTTTGTCACATTTCTCCAGTCCCCGTATTGTTGCTTATCAGTGCAGGGATTATACTGCAGCTGGCTGAACAAACCAGCAGTTATCAAGCTGTCCTTGATGTAATAGCCTACTTGCAAATATGGCAGTTAAAAGGCTGTGCATTGCCTTCTGCATCTCTCAAATATGCTCAAGTCCTATTGTAGACGCTCTGCTCTTGCCTAGAATTCTCCGTTACTTCTTTCTTTCTTGCATAACCGGTTCTGTTTCCCACTTCCTTGGTCCAGTTGCCTCTTGGATGGGCATTTTTTTCTTTCTGCCTTTCAGGTTGCTTTCCAGGGGGTATTCACTGGACCATGATGTCTGTGCTCTCGGTCAGTCCATCTCTGTCTCTGTTCCTGTATTTCTTCAGCCCGGTGGAACCCAGCTGTTTAGAGCGGTGGATCAGGTGCTTGCGACCCAGCTGCTCTGGGGGCCACCACTCTCCTCCAGTAGTGGAAGGTGGGGAAGGAGAGAGGAAAGAAGGGAGGTGGCTGCCAATGTCAGGGGGAGGGAAGGGGAGAGGAAGGGAATGAGGACAG
This sequence comes from Crocodylus siamensis, assembly GCF_052110815.1. NCBI lineage: Eukaryota > Metazoa > Chordata > Crocodylia > Crocodylidae > Crocodylus > Crocodylus siamensis. The sequence goes on along the minus strand of NC_143398.1, from coordinate 14,625,501 downwards.
GATCAGCTTACCTCCGGGCTGAGGACAGGATCAGCGGCATGCTGCAGGGCGAAGAAGGGGATGCACTGTGCTTGGTTGCTTGCCATTGATCCCCCATGCCGTGGGCTGGATCCAGTCTGTGGGCCATAGGATGAGCCCTACTGCATTAGCCGGATCCTGTGAACTTGTTCTGCACTAGCAGCTGTTAATGATTTGATCCTTTCCTGGGGGCAGTTCAGCCACCCTTGCTATTTGGAGACATTTCTGTAAAAATGCACCTGTTTCTCTCAATAATCTCTCTCACAGATTGAAGGGTGTGGCTCACAAATGATACGCTCTTTATTTAGAGAACATTTACGGGTAATCCCTGCAAAATCATATGTTCATGTAGATGCCAAGGTTCTCATCTGTGTAGTTTGTCTGTCTATTCCTGCTTCTACTTGTTAGCGTCACATAAAAATGCAACACCTTTCTACAGTCTCATTCTTTTGAGGCCGAAAAACCCGAACACCTTTGTCAGCCATTCCAGTGTTTCTGGTCTATTCCTGACAAAATTCTCAGTCATTTCTTTTCTCCCAAGAAGGTAGGAAGAGTTTTACCTTTGTTTTCTCATCTTGTTCCCCATTTTAAGCTCTGTATACAGATTCACTTCTTGTGTCAAATGCTTCCAGTCTTGTTTAAGGATTATTTTTGACTGAAAATTCAGTAATCCTGATGTTCCCTGCATGCTTGCAGTTGCCCCTTCCCCTCCCCAGATACTGCTTTCTTTGACTGTTACTCCTTGTATTTACCATGGATCTCATTTGACTTACCACAGGCATCATGTTTTATTTGCCAGATTTGCAAAATGACAAAAAAGCACTCATACTGTAAACATTTTCTGCATTCACCCCTCTGCATACAGAGAGGCAACTACCATTGTATCCAATTTCATAGACATATTTCATAGACATTAGGGCTGGAAGGGACCTCGGGAGATCATCGAGTCCAGCCCCCTGCCCAAGCTTGGGTCATAGGATCCCAGCAAGTTAAGCATCCAATTTACTCTTGAAGGTGTTCAATGTAGGTGCTTGAACCACCTCCGCTGGCAGACTGTTCCAGACCTTGGGGGCTCGGACAGTAAAGAAATTCTTCCTTATGTCCAGCCTGAAACGGTCTTGCAGGAGTTTGTGACCGTTCGACCTCGTCATCCCTTGGGGCGCTCTGGTGAACAGACGTTCCCCCAGATCCTGGTGGTCACCCCGATAAACTTATAGGTGGCCGTCAGATCACCCCTGAGCCTACACTTTTCCAGGCTAAAGAGTCCCATGGCTCTCAGCCTGTCATCGTAAGATCTGTTTTCCTGACCTCTGATCATGCACGTGGCTCTCCTCTGGACTCTCTCAAGCTTCTCCACATCCTTTTTGAATTGTGGAGCCCAAAACTGGATGCAGTACTCCAGCTGCGGCCTCACCAAGGCCGAGTACAAGGGGAGAATGACGTCCCGGGATTTGCTCGAGAAGCATCTATGGATGCACGCCAGCATTTTGGTCGCTTTACTAGCCGCAGCATTGCTTTGCACCCAGACTGATTTCCTTGGTAACCCCTCCAAATTCTTCCCTCCAGCACTTCTGCTTCCCCCTCCATGCAGGAGGGAAGACGTTCCATGCAGGTTGCTGCAGCTTCTCTCCTTATTTCTAAATCACATTCAAAAGCTAAAATCCATAAAACGGGGAGACCCTAAAGGACCCAGCTCTCAAGCAGTCACAAAGAATGTGGATACCTAAATGCACCATACTCTTTTCAAACTCCCAGGCCTGCTGATTTCTTAGTAGTGTTTTCTTTCTCTGTCAGCACTTGTCGTAGTTACCAAAGGAAAATCACGTGACTGTAAATAGGAGGGGTAGTCGTTTAAGCAGTTCCAAGTGGGAAAGAAAGCAACATATTACCATGACGGGAGAGGGGGTAACCATGAAGCAGTCTGTCTCTTAAAAAATGGCTCTGTGAACAAGTTAGAAAAGTCCAGGCACAGCCTACAATCAGTGGGGAATGCTGTCTTCTCACGGTGGCTGAGACACATCTGGGGGATGATGAAACTGTCTAAACCAGGAGTTTCAAACTCACCTGGCCCCCCAGACTGAATCCAGACCACAGGGCTCCTCTGGGGCTGGATCTGGACTACAGGGATCCTTACAAACTGGATCTGGAGATCCCTCCAGTGGCAGAATGAGCAGCAGTGTGAGTGGGGTCAGGGAGCCAGGAGTTAGTTAATGCAGCCATCGCTGAGCCCCTGTTTCTAACACCCAACCCCAACAGGGCTCCATAACTTGACGTTTGGCAGCAGGTCCTGCCCTCACTTGCCCCATCTTCTAATTCCCACCCCCTCTAGGGCTAGATATAGACAGTCAAAAAGCCTGAGGCCGAATCGATTCAGTCTTTGCAGGTTAGTCTAAACTGCACAGATTAAATTGAAACAGAAGTGAACAGACATTTATCTTTGATTCAAGAAATGCAGCCACATGCCTGCAGTGGTTCAGGCCAGAAGGTGGGGGTGCTAGATCATGGTTCTCTTGTTACGTTCACGTTCTCTGCCTCCTGTTTCTGAGATCACTGGGATTTTCAGTCCAGAATTGCAGCAACAGGACTCTGCAGGGTTGATCAACACTGTGATTTAACATAAACCAGGAGGCGGTCTGGGACAGAAGTTTCATAACCTGGTTTTACCCAAATTAGTTAAGTCTGGTAGTACATTCAGCCAGATTTATCTTAAACCAGTTTCAGCCATTTTGAAACTGGTTTCTGTGGACTGAGCTTCTGTTCTGTTACAGGTTTAAACCAGTTTCTGATCACTTAAATTGGTTTATGTGTAACTTCTGTCCCTAGCCTAGAAGCTCATGAGCCAAATAACAGTTGTGCCCACCAGTCCTGGCCAATACACCCTGTGTTTGATACACCGGTTCCAGATGTTTCAATTCAAGCATTAAGGGAGTCATTTAGAATCAGAAGTCCTAGGTTCAGTCTCTGCTGCCAGTGACCCATTCAGAAGCATCCTGTTACAAGTGTGCCATGACTACGACATAAAAGGATTACTGCTTTCCAGAGAAGGAAATCTGACCTGCTTAATCCCCCACATGAATATGTAGGTCATCCTTGGGCTTTTATCAATATGCTGATTTAGCTTATATATCTGTGCTACATATTCAGGTCCCACTATGCTATTGCACAAAGGAAAACATTCTGGATAGAGACAATTCTGCTCTAATATTCCATGGTTTCCTTGCATACTCCCTCTTCATTTGTTTTATTTTCATTGCTATAGATAATTATACAAAAATAAGTTCTCAAACTTTTTAGACTTTTAGGCCCCTCCCTTATTTTTCTAAATTTAGCAGCACCCCATTTCAGAAACTAATACTAGAGCAATTCTGCATTGCAAAGAATTCAGGAAGACCACAACAGGATTCCTGTTTGATGCTATGGATTCCTATTTCAAATCTCTGGATTTATCTTGTGAATCACATGTAGGTGTTTGTACATGTAAAAATGCTAATATTTGTTGGCACCCTATAGCACTCTTAAAACAATCTCATTGCAGCCTTTGTTGAGAATCACTGAGATATCACTGAGATACAGCTTCACCATCAAAGTCTGCAACCAGACTCAGGCACCTGTTTTAAAAACATGCACTTGATTCCTGATGTTCATTTCTTTGATAAAGTCATAAGGCTGTCTAAATATTTTCTATCTAGAAGGCTATCAGGGATCCAATGGCTATAATAAATGCAGTGAATATGTAGCTAAATTTTTAAAGCTTCATTTCCAAGATTTCTGGCAGAAGGCAATTCTAAAAAGAAGCATTTTGTGTGTTGGTAGGTTGGTCGTTTTTCCTTAACTGTTCCCCTTTCGGCAGGAATGTTGTTAGAGAGCGTATGCTAATGGAAAACAATAAGCAACTCCAACAATGCCACAGAGATACAATGGAAGGTGATCACTACTTCATTCCTACAAATAGGCCGCACACTGTATATGCATATGGGTAGGATGGGACTCTGAATTAACTTAGCAGCTTCTGGCTTGGACACTCTGATACTGACATTATAGTACAATGTGTAAAAGGCTCGGAGCAGCAGTACTACTACATTGTAGCTATGTTCTCAGAGCTATTCTCAAGCTCTGCTTCACACAGGACTCAGGCAGATGACCAAAGACAGCCTTAAACCACTTTTCTATCTTAGATACTTACATGGCCCTCGTTACTGTGGTATCAAATAGGGCTGTGCAAAATTTCGATGGGTGTTTCGTTTTGAAGCTGTTATGATGCATTTCGAGCTCCAAACAGTGAAATCAAAACAAAATGAAAGTCTTTGAATGAAAATTTCGAAACGTTTCAAGTTTTGAAGCCAGACTTGCTTGCAGCTAACCATATTCTTCCATTTCCAATTCGATCCCCGGATCCCTGATCTTTCCCCCAGCTGTCTGATCACTTCTCCCAGCACTTCCAGCTGCTGCTACCAGGTAGGGCTGGCAGTGGCTCTGGGCTATTTCCCTAGCCAGCAGTGGCAACCTGCTGAAGCCCCACACAGATCCGGGGGCTGCGCACCATGGGAAGAGCTAGGAGAATGATCAGAGATCTGGAGATCAAACCAGGAGCTCTGGCTGACTGCTGGATCCATCCCAGCTCCCAGACAGTGTGCAGCACACTGCCAAGCCATGCTGCACCTGCACCATGGGGCAGCTGCCACCCAGGTGCCAGGCAGGGGAGTGATCCCCACTGCTCCTGCCGCTGCATGGCGGGTGCTCTGCCATGAGTGCCCAGAGGCCCCAGTCTCTGCTGCCAGAGCCAGTGAGTGCAGGGCTTTTTATTTATTGTTTCAAGCTCTGCGCACCGGCTATGGAGCATGTGAATGACAGCATACTGCTGCTGCCAGCTGGGGCAGCACCCGAGTTTGCCTGGCACAGCCCACACCAAGCGCCGGGAAAAACCCATTGCTGGAGCTGGCCCCAACCAGCAGCTGCAGCCCGCTGTCATCCCGCATGCAGATCCAGGGGACCGTGTCCCCTAGGAGGGCTGCAGGGCTGTGCCAGGCTTCTTCCAGGGGGAGCGGGCCCCTGGATCTGCGTGTGGGATGATAGCACGCTACCACTGCCGGCAAGTGATATGAGTTTTGCTTTGAACAGTTTGAGGTGCAGTTTTACAAAAATCCCTGCACCCATCTCCTTAAAACTTGGCAGGCTTCATGCCCTCAGAAGGGGCTACCATTCCTGCAATTTTCTTCTGAATCAAACAAGAATAACAAAGTTATAGGCATTTTCGTGACTCCCCAATATAGTCTACGGGCAAAACATTGAAACACATTGAAACAGCGTCAAAACAGTGAAACAGGTTTGACAAAATGAAACGGAACAGCGCTTCTTCAAAACAGCAAAACGAAACATTGTCCCTTCAAAATGGCAAAACGGAAGTTGAAATGAAATGGTGCTGTTTCGCACAGCCGTAGTGTCAAAGTCCTTCACTTGTGCGTACTACTATCTCCATTTCATGAATGGAAAACTGAGACAGAGAGGGCCAAACCCTCATTGACTTCTCAGGGTTTGTCTCATCTACAGGAATGGGGGGGGCCCATCACTGGGGGATTCAAGTGCATGCTGCCCACCCACTCAAACCTAAAAGCTCACTCCAAAACCAGAGCTTCAGCAGTGAGGCTGGGTGGACAGGGTCTGAGTGGGTGGATGGGTTGTGAGTCCCATGCCAGGACTTGCCATTGAAGCAGCATAGACTAACAATGAAGTGCCGAAACAAGATGTACGAAGAAGTTAGGCACCTCAGTAACAAAAAGAGATGCAAATTGACACTTAACAATGGGCACAAAACTGCTAAGGAACCTATATTCACCTCTACTGGGGCCTGTAAAGGTCTCTAGGCATCTAAACTGAAGCTGAGGTGCATCTTGAGAAGTAATCGTGGCCAGTCTTGGCCCCACCTAAGTTCTGTTTCAGTTCAAGCTGATCCTGAGGATCTCACACACTCTGGTCAGGCCCCTGTCCCCCAGACAAACCATGCTGAACTATTTGAGACTGACAGGAAGCATGCAGATCAATACCAGAGGGCTCTAGTGGTGGTCTTTTACCTAGTAGCCATGACAAGAACACTTGACCAGCAAGTGAAAAACCAGTTATAGACCCACCTCATTCCAAGCAACTCAAGTCCACACTCCTAGTTCCTAAACCCCTCTTCCCCGCTTCCTCCTCAATTCCCCCATCCCACAGCAGCGTGAATTCCACTACTGCAGGGACTGCTAAGTAACTTAGCAGTTGCTGGCTTTGATGGTCTGATACTGAATTTATAGCTCAATGTTTAAAGCAGTTGGAGCAACAACACTCCCGCACTGAGCCAGAGTCTTGCCTGCTTGCAATCTGGCCCTCTGAATGATGAATTGGCTGCCCAGTAGGCTAGCTTCAATTGGAGAAAGAGTCCACCCAGCTTAGCCCATAGGCTTGTAGTTAGGCAATCTCATGAGAAGTCAAAATGTGGGTTTAAATCAGGATGAGGCACACCTAGAGCATGGGACTCCCACATCCTGGGAAGTGTCCTTGTCACTAAGTTAGTAGGCAAAAGCTAAAAGCCACCAACCCTGCAGTCCTTCAAGTGTGGAGAACAGCTCTGGTACCTGGCACTGAACTCAAAACTGCCATCAGTTAGTTAACCTGGTCGAGGCAGACACTTGCCCACTGAGTCATTTGAACCCTCATCACATGGAGGTACCTGCAAGTAAGACACTTAAGGAACAACAGTTCAGACACAGCTTTCTTCTTGTTTAGTTTTAGGCACATCCACAGCTGCCCTGAGCAATCTGGTTTTACAGCACCAGGCACCCACGCTTCATGCCCCCACTTTTAGTTTCCAACACCTTTTCTACATGCCTATATATTACACCAGTCTTGCAGAGCATTTTATATCAAATGAAAGCTCAGCTTCATGATCAGAGGTCAGGAAACAGACCTCGTGATAAGACGCTGAGAGCCATGGGACTCTTGAGCCTGGAAAAGTGCAGGCTCAGGGATGATCTGGTGGCCACCTATAAGTTTACCAGGGTTGCTCATCAGGATCTGGGGGAACATCTATTCACCAGAGTACCCCAAGGGATGACAAGGTATGGTTGTATGGGGGGGGGGACGACAGCTGGTTCACAAAAGACTGAAATATAGGCGAGCAATGAAGCAGCTGTTGTCCCGCCCCCCCCCCCCCCCCATACAACCATACCTTGTCATCCCTTGGGGTACTCTGGTGAATAGATGTTCCCCCAGATCCTGATGAGCACCCCTGGTAAACTTACAGGTGGCCACAAGATCATCCCTGAGCCTGCACTTTTCCAGGCTCAAGAGTCCCATGGCTCTCAGCGTCTTATCACGAGGTCTGTTTCCTGACCTCTGATCATGAAGCTGAGCTTTCATTTGATATAAAATGCTCTGCAAGACTGGTGTAACTTAGTGCCTTTAAACACAGCTTTTCTTTTTTTGTGTAATATTTTTGGATTCTTAAAACTAGCAGGAAAGACCAAACAGGAAAAATAATTTAAGATGTTCTCACTGCAAATATGGGTAAATGTACTGACCATAATCTGACCTACAGTTGCCCCTGAAAGTGTAGTAAACAGTGCATTTCTTTCCAAGCTGGCTAGAAGGTATATTGGCAGCTGTGCATGTTTCCTTAAGGGAAGACAGATCAACCGGGGTTACAGCAAGGATCTAGATGTTAGAAAACCTGCTGTGCTGTGCAATTGCTGTAAAATCCTGAACAATTTACTTACTTACCTGTAGCATAGAAATTCTAGTGCTTACTTGTCTCAAAGGGGTGCTAGGCTGGTAAATTCCTTAAGTCTCATTAAATGCTATAGTATTTTCAGATGAAAATGTCTCAGAAAGGAAAATGTGGCAATGTGATGAGGTTTCTTGTCAAACGAATGTAACATGAACCCTCCCACCTTCGAAAATAAAATTACATCTAATAAACACAATAACACTACTGTAACATCTCTCATGCCAGAACATCTTGTTCTGATTCACATGTGAGCATATATACAACCAACTAGTGTACAGCGTGTTAGCGCTGAAGGGGAGAAGATTTTTGGCCAAAGACACAAAAGCAAATCTCATCTTTAGCAAAAAAAGAACTGAATACTGAATACCTCCCCAGGATGGAAAGAGCACAAAGCATTAAGATTGCACTGACATTCACTATATCTACCTCAGGAAGGTAAAAAATACCTTTGAACCTGTGGTTTCTGAGGAGTGTAAGTGTTGCAAAACTTTACCTTCTAACATCTAGATTACTGAATGGCAAGGAATAGATGGAGAAACAGATTCACATATATTCAGTATCTATGCCTGAGTCACCACTCCTTGATGGTACAACTTTGGAAAAAGTTCTGTCTCTTTTTAGCTTGCTTGAGAATTATAGCTAGAGACTCACTACCTGTGCCTTATGAATGCGACAGAATGAAAGAGTGAAAATGATGACTCTTAAACCAGGAATTTATGCCAAGACTGTATAGTTCAATGTTAGATGCTTATGGAAATAGCTCAAAGACTGTGAAGGGAAGTGGGTTCTCAGCTGGGATTGCACTGACAGGTGACAAACTTCCAGTTGTTTCATTTGTACATAACAAACTGAGTATATACAAAGTATATATAGCTAAACTAGAATATTCCTAAAGTTAAATTCCTCAATCCATCCACAAGCCATTGTCTTGCAAAAACCTAGGCTCCAATTTACCTGTGTGTGCTCCCATTCATGACCCTGCTCTTGAAGTCAGTGGCACTTAATCACACTGGGCATGTCTACACATCACCCTGCGGAGATATAGCGACACACTCCATCACCGTATGGTGTGCTACAGTGATGTAGAGATCATGTGCGTCTACATGTGTTCACCAGCTACATCGCCATAGCCACATGCTCCCTGGCTATAACATGGCACTATGGTGACGCAGCTGGTGAATCTGAGCATGCACTGCCCATAGGCCACAGTACAGGTGGTTACTGCGCCATGTTTTAGTACTTCTGCATAGCAAGTACTAAAACATGGCACAGTAACAACGTTGCCATATGGCAATATGTAGACATGCTCACTGTGTAAAGTCCTGTGTGTGCCTATCTCTCTTGCAAGATCAAGACTCGAAGGAATTTAATAGATCATTTTCCCTGATTTTCAAAGGTGCTGAGCTTTTGCAACTGACTCCCACTGACTTCAACAATGGAAGAATCAGATTACTTAAGTAGCTACATATGGATTTCATGGTCTAATTGCATAAACCCTGGGTTGAAAACATTGCCCTTAATTGGCTGAGTCCTGTTGCTAAGGTTGATTCTAAAACTTGGGTTGCTTCTATTTTTCATTTAATTCTTGCCCCAGGTATGGCTGTCTACCATACCAGACAACAAAGTTTCATAAACCATCTGTTTAGACTGCAGTCACAGGCGACCAGAGAAGAAAAGTGAGTTAGCCGATACTGAGCTTCATTCTGGTCCAAATATACTGTTGCTGTTATCTGGGCTTGTCCATAAAGCTAGCCTGAGTATCCCCACCTTACCTTTCATTTCCCAATCACCACTACAATTCTCAGAAGTCATTGCACCTGAAATATTTCAGAGGAGAATTCAAGGGCAAATTATCTATGCCTTTTTTTACCTCTTGGCCTTAGAGTTATTTGTTTTCAGAACATTATTCTAACATTTTGATCAGCCCAGATTCCATAGCAGTTGCCCAATGAAGCAAGAAATGCTAACAATTTTCCTTTTGTGCTTTCAGATGTAGTCCAAGAGTAACACCGCCTCATAATGACCAGCATGATCTGACTAGATAGATACAAACATATTTACCCATAATAGCTACTAGCACGAGGAAAGGTAATGGGTAAGGAAATAGCACATGCAACAAGCTAAATCTCCCAGCCAGTATAATTACAGTATTACTGTTGTTATTTATTATTTATAAAATGTTATAGGTAAACAGAGCATTGTACCACAATTGAGCCATACCCAACAAACAGCATGTTCACTGCCTCGGGGATGCTCAGATGAGAAAGATACAGAACAAAGAGCACAACACAGCACAGAAAGGAAAAGACAAGTCACTCATTTCAAATGGAGGGTGTCACTAAATAGGTGTGGTTGGAAGAGTTTCTTTAAAGGTGAAGGTTTTGTATGCATTCATTTGGGGCTGCTCTGGGCATATCAAGTAAAGTTTCACTGAGCCCTAGAGAGGCTACATCATAAAAAGGAAGGAAAAGCCACTCAAATCACATAGGTCTGAGTGAGGTATCAATACCAAGGCTGAATAGATAGCTATGCTCCAATCAGACAGTGGTGTCCAGAGAGCTGTGGGCCAACTAGTCTGCTGGTTTAATGGTGTCACCCTCATGAGAGCAGGCCTCATTCAGCCTTTAACCTGTCTTAATTCACTCTTGTAAATAATATTCTCTGTTAAAATGTGTTTTCCCCCAACTTCCCTCCAGGTTGCAAATTTGCTTCGGCTATTCCAGATCCCCCAGATAAGCTATGCTTCCACCAGTGCCAAGTTGAGTGATAAGTCCCGCTATGACTATTTTGCAAGGACGGTGCCTCCTGACTTCTATCAAGCAAAAGCAATGGCCGAGATCTTACGGTTCTTCAACTGGACCTATGTGTCAACAGTTGCCTCAGAAGGAGATTACGGAGAGACAGGGATAGAAGCTTTCGAACAAGAGGCTCGCCTTCGAAACATCTGCATTGCCACCTCTGAGAAGGTTGGCAGATCCAACATCAGGAAGTCCTATGATAGTGTGATCAGAGAGCTGCTCCAGAAACCCAATGCACGAGTCGTTGTCCTCTTCATGCGAAGCGATGATTCTCGAGAGCTCATAGCTGCTGCCAACCGATTCAACGTTTCCTTTACGTGGATTGCTAGTGATGGGTGGGGGGCGCAAGAGAGCATTGTCAAGGGTAATGAGCATATAGCTTCTGGAGCTATAACCCTAGAACTTGCCTCCCACCCAGTTAAAGAGTTTGACAGGTACTTCCAAAGCCTTAACCCTTACAGTAATAAACGCAATCCCTGGTTCAAGGATTTCTGGGAGCAAAAATTCCAATGCAATCTCCAGAACAGAAAGGTGCATAAAAAAACTTGTGACAAACACATAACAATCAACAGCTCCAATTATGAGCAAGAATCCAAGATCATGTTTGTGGTGAATGCTGTGTATGCAATGGCCCATGCCTTGCATAAAATGCAACGAACGCTATGCCCCAACACTACCAAACTCTGTGATGCCATGAAGCATCTGGATGGCAAGAAGCTGTATAAAGATTACCTACTGAAAGTTAACTTCACAGGTATAAGCTTGATAACTCTCCTTTATTGCATGCAGTGTGTGTGAACTTTGCTGCTGCTAATTAAATGTCTTCATTATAGTATTTACCATTTGCATTGCACCAGGTCTACATTGTTCTAAGTGATGAAGTAAAGGAATAGTTTCTACCATAGTCCCTGATTCAGCATGATGTTTATGCTTGTGTGATTTTAGGCATGTGACAAATCTCATTGACTATGCAAGTGTTATGGATTTCAATGATTTGGAGCCGTAAAGATGTGACTTTTAAAGTTGATAACATAATGCAACAAACTGGATGAATCAAATAAATGGGGGGGGTAGAGAGAAAGTGGATGATACAGTAATGATATGTGTTATGGGCAGAATTTAGCCGTCTACCTGCTTTTACAATTACTGTCACCACTGTTTAGTCTTTTATTAATATACCACCTACCAAGGCAAGCTGGTTCAATAAGGAAAACAATTACAAAACATAATCTTATGGATCCTTGTTGTTATGAGTCACTCTGCCTCAACAGTATTTATGTCATGCTTGGATTTTTATGAATAATTAAACTAATATTCTTGGATGGTCTATGTGATGCAAAAGAAACAGTCACTGGTCTCAGAGAGAAACCGAGGGATTGTACACGTATGATGCAATATACTGTATTGACTTAATGATTCATTATAATTTAGCTTATTCCTGCTAATTGCTCTCCACTCTGCAGATGTTAACAATCCTGTCTCCTTTTTAACAGTGTTGATGTTCCACTAATCAAGCTAATTTTGCTTCAGCAATATTCCTGTCTGTTTACTGCTCCTGGTCTCTCTCCTCCTATTTCACAGTCCTTAGCCCTTTTCAAAATCCTAGCTCTGCCCATGAAATCCAGTCTTCAGCAGCAGCAACTGTTTCAGCTTTTAACTGAGCAGCCAAAACCTGCTGGCAATTCAGCAGTGAAAGGGTGAAACTGTGACTTTTGCTTGAGCAGGAAATGGAGGGTGAGTGAGCTGAAGATTAGGCTCAGACCCTGCTCTATGCAGTCATAATTGAAAAGATATTTTTTTCTTCATTCTGCCTTCCCTAAAGTAATGTCTCTCTTATTTGAGGGGCATACGATACCCAAGAAAGTATGGTACTTAGGCCCAGGAGTCAGGCAGCTCTCATAGGACACTAAAAAGAAACCACTCAGCTATCATACATACTATCAGGGTTTGAACTTCTCCATGTTTGGGGCTCTTTTTGGGTCTCAGTTCAGGTCTCTCTCTAGACATCATAGGCCAGATTCTCAGTAGTTCTCAGCATCTACAACTGAGACTAGATTCATAAAACAGTTCTCAGTGGGGAGGCACTAACTCCTGAACTCTTCTGAAAACTTAGCTCTAGAAGTGCCATACATGGTTTTTGACCTCCTGACAGGTAATAGCATTGGAAAGTTGCATATGTTTGGTTCCCACCTCAACACTGATATCTCAATTAAAAACAAAAAAACCCAAAATAACTCTAAGCAGCTGTGATGCAAAGTTCCTCTTCCATTGCCACAATAAACAGTAAGCTTTTCCCACCATATGATCTGATTGCCTCCTGCAGTTTTGGAACCAGTTCTCAATTATAAAATGCATCAGTATTTTTCTTTCTCTCATTCTGGGTCATATAAATCCTGCCTGCATCTGTTCCATGTATACATCTGTCATTTCACCCAGTGGGAATTGCAAGTACAGATCAATTGCAGGAGTGTTTGGAGAACACGCTGTTCTCAACACTAAATACCTTACAAAGGAAACAACCAAAAATTGAGCCCAGTGCAGATGAAGAATGATGTGGAGTTTACAAACACAGCAGGAACATTAGTGCCAAGGTTGATTCTGAGCACTGAAGCTTCCTTAGCGCAGATAATGGTTTACGCGCGCCCAAAGGAACCAAGCAAGAAATGAAACAAGGACGACAATTATACATACGCACGCAAGCACACACATGGTTATTTAATATTTCAGAGGTAGTCAGGAGAGCAGCACCTCACCATCTGTGCTGAACGTCTGTAGTACAGACAGACAGGCCTTGAAGGCAGAGAACTTAGTAGCAGGTATATGGCTTGCAACCAAGTATGTGAAAACCAAGATACGGTCCTTTTAATCCACTTCCAGGCTTTATAAATGTGCTAGATTGCATCTTTGTACACACCAGATTGCATAAATTACAGCATGAGATCTACACCGCACATGTATGAAGACTCAATTTTCACACCCCAAGAGCAAGCAAGAAAAGCAACTAACAGGAAAGTGTAAGGTAAAAAAGAGAGTGTCCTTCGAGATGACAACTGGGTACCAGGTTTCCTGTGTACTAGACCTATTTCTGCTATCGATTCTCTCTGACTCTGCCTCTCTCAGGCTCCATTTACCCACCTGCAAAGTTCCTATCACAGCTTATAACTGCCTCGACCAAGTAGGTCTAGCACACAGAATTGCAGACAAGTGCCTGGAAATGTGATACAAGTGCTCCAGGACAACTCAGAAACCAGAAGGCAAGTGTTCCAAATTGAGATCTCATGTTTTTTAAGCCAGATTCATGATTTCAGAGGGCCTGACTCATGATTTTGAAATGATTAGACTCCTGATTGAAACAATGGGACAGGAGGATCAGAGGTCAGAATCCAGCTCCTTGGGTTTGTGTATATTCATGTGAGTCTATCCATTGTATCATCAAACAGAACAGCAGCTGATTGAGAAGCTGTAAAGAGGACATCCCTCTATGTAAGGCTGCATTATGAGGAAAATAAGGAATAATAGACTCCAGCAACATATACTACTTTTGTACTAACTGAAATGCTCTGGGTCTCTCTCTCTTTCTCATATCCCTTCCATATTTCTTGTATCCCTGTTGGGAAGTATGTCATTAAACTTGTGATCTCCAGTTAGAAAAAAATCTAAAGTCACTAAGATTTCCTCCTGGAGTTAATGAGTATTTCATGGTTTACTTCTAGCCCTCCTCCCACAGATAACATATAGATACTATTACACTGAGGAAGCAAAGCTGCCTTTGCAATCTTCTGTGGCACTCTAATGACTTCTGTGGTGAGAACAAGCCTTCCTGGATCATTTCCGTGGTAAAAGTTCTGTTTAGGAGATAAGGAGCTTTAAATGACCCATAGTCAGCACTTGTTTCCTATTTTATGTGCACAAGAAAGACTGTCTTCCATTGTTGTCCTTTATTTGTATACGTGTCATGTTCAGTGAAACGTAAAACTTGAGAGCACAGAAAAGTAGCTGAGTACTAGGGTTGAATACTTATTGATCATCGGGGTAATTATCAATGATCCATAAAACCAAAGCAAATATGGAGTGAATTCTGTTGACTAAGGGCTAACAAGCTGTCAGGGGGGTGGTCTATGCACCATTGCAATCTACTGCACAGAATCATAATTGTGCTTGATAAGGCTTACAATTGTAAACCACGAAAAGAAAGTATTTTGAAGCACAATTCATAGAGGAGGAAGGTCTGGCTGCAGTGTATGCTGTTGCATAACATTCCACATGGCCAATCAAGTGAAAATCAGTGTCCGAGGTATGCCATTTTTACACTATCATTTGTCTTTTTGTGGACACATTCATATTATGCACTGCAGCATAATTGAGAAGGGATGATTTACTGATCTGGAATGGCATGCACTTTTCACTTCTAGGTCACAGCTGCAAATCAGATCTTCCACCAGGAGTTCTCAAGGCATAATGGCAGTGCAGTAGGTTGTATGCATCACATTAATGCTGTCCATCCCACTATAGGAGGGATCATTTGGCATCATTCATGGCACTCTTGCACTGATAAGCAGAAGGACTGAATGGGAGCAGAGATTGAATCATGCTCTTCTTCTAGTTAAGATCAAGATGTAGTGGACAGCGAGCCCATCTACATGAGATGCTTGACTCGAGATCAGAGCAAATTACTGTGCAGTAAGCATCACCAGGCTGCAAATGCTTACTGTACAGTGATTTGCTCTTATCCAGGGTAAATTTGCTACCTGTAAGTACAAATAGTAAATTTACTTGAGAGTAATTACTGCACAGTATAGCATGTGTAGATGACTGCCTGGAAGCAAATGTGCTCCCAGTCGGCTGGGCAGCACAGTGCAGGAGATTGCTCCCTTTCCCCAGGAGCTCCCGCAATTGTCCCAGCTTTGAGGTTGCAGAGCTGAGGATGGGAGATCCCTACTGCTTTGGCAGGGGGACATTGTCCATAGCCAGGGTCCACCCCCAGAGCCCACCCCCACAGAAGGCAGCTCCCAGGGGTAGGGAGCAATCTCCCAGCCCCCCGCCAGGAAACAGCTATCTCCTAACCCTGTGTTCCCTGCCAGCCCTGGTGTTAGCACCCAGGGGGAGGCTAGAGCTCCCCCTGGCTGCTGCAGGAGGCCAGTGCAGGGCCAGTGGGGGTGGGAGCAGACTGCTGCCATGAGCAGCAAATCTGCTCCCTCTTCCCTGCATGTGTAGATGCTTTACTCTAAAGTAAATTGCTCTAGAGTAAACCCATCCTGGGGCATTTCCACATGTAGAGGCACCCAGCAAGTAGCATTCACTGGTGTTGCCTAGGTCATATCAGATGTATGAACAAAGTCCTCCCTCCTCTTTGTGGTACCCTTATGCTGCCTACTCATTACTACTATGCAGTACCGTTGATGTTAGTGCCCAGCAATGTTACTGTATGGTAGCAACAAGCTACTGAGCAATATCTCATTGCTACTCTGCAGTAGCGTGTTGTGTAGACGTACCCACTGATAAGCAGCATCAATGACATTTCTTTCCACTGCTGCTTCTCAATCCTCAGAGGAGCCCCGGGAATATGTTGCAATTGGACTGTACCCAGCATACTTCCATTCCTAAAAAGTCTGCAGAAACCACAACACAGCAATGAAACCAAAATGGTAATACTAATAGCAGCATATTTAGATGAATGAACTTTGAAGTCTCTGAAACAGCAAACAGCTCTTAATCTCAGTTTTCTTCACTTGAATACTTATATTTCCCACCACTTGTTTCAGCTGAGCTGGTCAAAATACTCATTGCATATAAATAAAAGTATTCTATACTGTGTTTGCAAATCCAGTTCAGCTTTCTTGGCTGTATTGATAAAGTAACCTTTAGATGTTACAAACTCTAGAGTAAACTGCTCTTTGGGAGCTGAAAATGTAGGGTGGAATTTGGCATTCTGTTTGTTGAGCCATGCACTCCAGTCTGAAAAACCTGACAAATGGTTTCAGCTTTCAGATGAAATGTTACAGAGCTAGAAAGCTTAGTAACCTCATTTCCCTAAATCACAGGCTTGCTATGTTTTGCCTACTGATTGCTTTATAATTATTATTATTTCATCTTTTGTTTCACTGGCAAAATGTCATCCTGATTTCTAAACCAAGTCTCTACAAACTAAGAGTTCAAACTAATAAGTACACTTGTACAGTACTTTTCATCTTCTAATCACTGTACTCGCTGCTGCAACTCAATTGGCTTCAAGATCAAGAGCAGAGTTCAAGAATTTCAATGGGATTATATCATTGTTTATTTCCCATGCAGTCAACGATGCGCATGACATTCACACACACAAAAGACGATAGAAGGTCTGATCCTCTTCACATTGAGCTGAGTGTCAATCCTAAGTACATCACTGAGCTGTGATGAGAATAATACTGTGGGAGTAGAGAAACTATTCTCCTGTGCCTACTCCTATGCTTAAACTGGGATCCTGAAGCCAATGAGATGCACCCACATTTTTTGACTTGTGATTTAAGAAAAAAGAAAATAGCAAAAATGGACACAAGTACATAGTCCCTATGGGGCATATAAAAGCCATATCTGTAGGGACTTTTTCTTAAATTCATGTTTATGTGTGCACACACACACACGCACATTTAAGTAAAAGTCCATCTTGTATTTCAAGCAATAGGGCAAATCTGTGGGAACAGATAAATGCACCTGTTTACAGATAGTCGCAAGATTTTCATTGTCTATGAACGTTCTCATAAATGAGAATGGGAAAAGGCTTATCTGGTAGTTGGATGAGAATTGATTTAAAGATGACGATGCCTTATCATAGCAAAGTTGTTTTATTCATGCAAATGTCTGGGAATGCTTTTATTGAGGAATTCACCCAGCACTCTCCCAGACCTTTAGCTTGCATCCGTACTTTGAGGGCAAATTCAGTAAACAAAGAGCTCTACAGAGAGGATGAGCGGGATTTTGTAAAATACAGGATCATTGCTCAGAAACGGACCTCCCACACAATTCCCACTGACAACTGTTGGAACCAGATCTGGCCCATGTGTTTGTTTAAGAGGGACATTTAAACACCTATACAGTATTTCAAACAAATCTAGTGTGCCATCTATGCAATATTTATAACTATTTTATTAACAGATATGGGTAATAATGGAAAATAATCTCTCATGGCTTTAATTGGGTGAGTTATTTCCTTGAGTTTCCGTCTTCCTGACATGAAATCATGCTTTAGATGAGGATGTAGGCTACTAATGTAAAACTGTATTACACTTCTCAAAAGGCAAACTGGACACAAGAATTAGAAGCAGAGAAGCTGCAAAAGCAAAACAGAGAATGGTTACTTTAGTAGTAATTCCTGATGCTATGATTGACGCACAGGAATGTTTCCTCGATCTAATCTCGGTCATTCCTTGCACAGCCGACGGCCCAGAATTCAGGAGGTTACTGAGCCCAAAAAGAGAGGGAATGCCTGAAGTTAAACCTGCAGTAAACCGTCTGTTCATTTGAGATGCAGGATTGATGAGCTGCAAAATACATTTTGCCCAATGCCAACTAGTACAAATGGCACTATCAGCAGTATTATATCGTCAAGGTTGAGGGACATAAAGCAGAGGATATTAGTAGGATCGTTAGATTTCCATCTAAGGCCTAAACAAAAACAGCTAGTTTCTTATGAGAAGAATAATGTCACAGAGGTAGGGGAAAATAATCAGCTAAGCAGTCAATGGATACGAGTTGGTATAAGTCACACATTGAAGTCCTTATCATACTTTATATTGCACCCACTTACTCCCCCACTGAACCCCCCAGGTTGCTTTTCCTCTTATAAATCCACCCTTCCGTTTGCCAATTTGTCATTGGCATTGCTACCAAATCCCTTCTGTTATTAGGAGAGTGATTATAACAGTGAATTCTGCCTCCAGATACATGTCCACAATTCCCATTCAGTTCTACGACGGCTTCACACAAATTCTATCCATATAGTAGATATCAATCCTCCTTCTACTACAATACACAGACTGGATGCTTTGGGAACCATCTCACCTCCACTCAGCGCAGAGCTCCGTGTATACCCATACTTCAGTTTTGAGTTCAGTGCTAAGGGAAGAATGCCACCTATTAGATCAAGGGGCTTCAAACCTTTTTTGAGGAGTGTACCCCTTCTGGTGGGTACCCCTCCTGATGGGTATCGTAGACTCACAGAATACATGAGTCGGAAGGGACCTAGACAGATCATCGAGTCCAACCCCCTGCCATGGGCAGGAAGGAGCACTGGGGGTGGCAGGGGTCATAAGACCCCAGCCAGGTGCCTATCCAGTCTCCTCTTGAAGATCTCCAGGGAAGGTGAGAGCACCACCTCTCTGGGAAGCCTATTCCAGGCTCTGGCCACCCTTACCGTGAAGTAGTTCTTCCTAATATCTAACCTAAACCTATCCTCCCTCAGCTTGTGGCCATTGTTCCTGGTGACTCCAAGGGGGGCCCTGGTGAACAGACTTTCCCCGAGTCCCTGCTAGTGGCCCCTGATAAGGTTGTAGGCAGCCACAAGATCCCCCCTCAGTCTCCTCTTGCGGAGACTGAAGGGATTCAGGTCCCTCAGCCTCTCCTCATAGGGCTGGCCACAGAGGCCCCCAACCATACGAGTGGCCTCCTCTGGACCCTCTCCAGGGTCTCCACATCCTTCTTGAAGTGCAGCGCCCAGAACTGGACACAGTACTCCAGCTGCAGCCTGACCAGGACCGCATAGAGGGGCAGCAAGACCTCTCTGGACCTGTTAGTGATGCCCCTGTTGATGCACGACAGGGTGCAGTTGGCTCTGCCTATTGCTTCATTGCGTTGGCAACTCATATTCATCTTGGAGTCAGTCCTGACTCCAAGATCTCTCTCTGCCTCTGTGCTGCCGAGAGGGTCACCCCTAACCTATAACCAGCCTTCTCCCCAGGTGCAGCACTCTGCATTTGTCCTTGTTGAACCGCATCCTGTTCAGATCCGCCTACTTCTCCAACCTATCCAGGTCTGCCTGGATGCGGTCCCTGCCTGCCGGCGTATTCACTTTACCCCACAGCTTGGTGTCATCAGTGAACTTGAGCAGGGTGCTCTCCACACCCTCGTCCAGGTCGCTAATGAACATGTTGAACAGCACCAGCCCAAGGACCGAGCCCTGGGGGACTCGGCTGCCCACACCCTCCCAGGTCGACATCGACCTGTCCACCACCACCCTCTGGGTGCGCCCCTGGAGCCAGTTTGCCACCCATGTGACTGTGCATTCGGCAATGCCGCAGTCCCTCAGCTCACATCTAAGCTCTTTGTTACCTGGTCATAGAAAGAGACCAGGTTAGTCAGGCAGAATCGGCCTTGTACGAACCCATGCTGGTTATCCCTCAACATCACTTCCCCTGCAGGGCTCTCACAAATGTGGCCCTTGATAATTTTTTCAAAGACCTTCCCCAGGATAGAAGTGAGGCTGACTGGCCTGTAGCTGCCAGGCTCTTCCTTCCTCCCCTTCTTGAAAATAGGGACCACATTGGCCCTTTTCCAGTCCTCAGGGACTTGGCCCAAGCACCAGGAGTCCTCAAAGAGCCGTGCCAATGGCTCCGCAATCACACCAGCCAATTCCCTCAGCACCTGTGGATGAAGGTCATCCGGGCCCACCGACTTGGACACATCTAAGCCCTCCAGGTAATCCTTAACTAGGTCTGAACTAACAATCGGGGGACTCGCATCCTTCCCGGGCCTCTCTGCGCTGTCACCCAAGAGCACCCCATTGTCAGCAGACAGGAACACGGAGGCAAAGAACTTGTTGAAGAGTTCAGCCTTCTCTCGTGCGTCCACCACCAACTGCCCTGCCCTACCCCGTAGGGGTCCAATGTTACCCTGAGACTTCTTCTTGCTACCAATATACTTGAAGAAGGACTTTTTGTTATCCCTAATCCCAAAAGCTAATCTAAGAGCCAGTGCTGCTTTGGCCTTCCTTACCAAATCCCTACAAGCTCGGGTCAGGGAGGTGTATTCCTCCTTTGTCCCTGCCCCCTGCTTCCACCGCCAGTACCCTTTTTTCTTTGCCCTCAGGCCAGCCTGGATATCCGCACTCAGCCATGAAGGTTTCTTAGACCCTTTTCCCACCTTCCTGCGCAGAGGAACTGCATCCTGTTGTGCCCCAAGGATACCCTCCTTGAGGAAGGACCACCTTTGCTGGACCCCCATACTAGCTACACCCTGGGCTCCGAGTGCCTCCCTGACTAATGCCCTGAGCACATCAAAGTTGGCCTTCCTAAAGTCACCCGCTTCTGGTTGTGGAACAAAGCGAGGGGGGCCAGTCAATGAACAGGGGGGCCCCAGCTGCTGAATGGGAAGTGGTGCAGTGGCAGTATGCCGCGCACCCCCTCAGGGCCTTCCCAAGTACCCCCAGGTACCCCCAGGGCATACCCCTGGTTGACAACCCCTGGATTAGATCATCAGTACTTCCTTTCTTCCTCCTTGTGTCCTAGTCCTTATGACAAGGGATTTAGCAAAATCTGCAGATTCACTAGAATCTGACATGGCCACTTCTGCTATGGCCTTCGACTTGTGACCTCTGGGCTGCCGACCGCGTGCCTTAGTGCCTCTGCCATCCCAACCCCTGTCATCAGTGCTGAGTAATTACAATGAGGCTGTGAGTACTTAACAGAATTCTCTTCTTTTTAAGTGAGGAGTCATTTTAGCTCATTCTTTCAGTCTGCAAAGACCAACTACATTTCCAATAAAGAGATAATGACTGTCTCTTAGATGGAATTCCAGCATCTTGATGAACAAAAAATCCTCTTCAGGGACTTTTTACCAAAGAAAAACGTCTAGCACCAGAAAGCTTTAGTGACTATGTTTTAGTGCCCTTCTAAGATTTCTACAACATTTTTCACCCTCAGTCTCTCCTGGGTCTATGCTTCTACCTTTAAGTAGGGAAATAAATCAACATTTTCTTTCTGCATTTTCTCCCTGGAGGTCCAGTGGTTGCTCTTGCTGTTGCTGAACTGGCTCATTGGAGCAAAACATTGAAAAAAAATGCTGTGCTGTGTGCTTTATCTTCCATTCTTGAGAGCTGAGGAATTTGCAAATATTAATAGGACACGCAATTTGCATTTTGTAGAATAAGAGACTCCAGTGAACCCTGATGCTTCTGGGAGAGGTGACATGTCACCTTGCAGCTGGGGTGTGATATGTGTGAATAACTTAAAAGCTAGCAATGGTCATCCTTTATCTCATCTGCCTTCTGTCACTGCTTATCGGTGCATGTAGCCTACCACCACAAACTGGCTGATGCAGCATTTTGAAATTAATAAGATATTTCCCTGCATGACAGCTTAACCTCCCATTTTATTAGATGTAAATTTCTAGGTGTTGCATAATTACAACTAACAGAAAGATTAATCCATAGACTACACATACCCTCACTCAGGCTCTGACTAAGCAAGATACTTGACTTAGCAGCACGTACCATGAGTGGATCTAGGATTTTCAAAACAGGGGTGCAGATGATGTGGCACATCATCACATATAACACAAGACATATTTTTTCTCCAGTTAAAGAGAAGCTAGAAGCTTTACTAATATACTAGGGGGCTAGCATTGCATTATTCAGTTTAAGATCAAAGCAAAAAACAAAAATAAGCATTGGAGTGTGCACTTATTTGCTAGATTGTATATAATTTTTTTTAAAAAATACAACATACTAGGAAAAAATTGCCAAAAGACTCAAAAGATACCGTACATTAGTCTTGTAGTCATTATAATTAAATGTACATCTCTCATTCAGATTCACAAAACAAAATCTACATCTGAGTTAATATTACCACACCTGAATTAAGGTTTCTAGCTAGAGCTAAAACCAGTCGACAAGGCTGTAATGAAGATATTACCAGGAATGGCCAACAGATGGCAAAATTGCAGAAGAAAGGATAGTTTGAATAGTGGAAGATTGAGACCATTAAAAAGGATAGAGGGTCATTAGCACCTGTGAAGTGGAAAGAGTTTAGCAGAAATCAGGGAGATGATAATGAACCAGAACATCAATTGACTCTCTCAGCATTGCCAGTATAGGAATCTCGGTGCCCATCTCAAGCAGTTGATTTTAAAGTCTGGATGAACCAGGTATTAAAGTGGAGTGCAAATGCCCCACTGCAGCCCCCTGGCTCTGCCCTTGATGTGTACTTAAATCAGGGATGGACAATGTCTGGCTCGCGGGCCAGATCTAGCTGGCAATGGACTCCATTTCCCAGCAGCCGCTGCCCACATGGCTGGGGCTGGTTTCTTTGGAGACCCCAGCAGCAGCTGCACTGTGATAGTGCAAAGCTGGGGTTTCCATTGAGACCAGCCCCAGCAGTGCTCGCAGGGCGACGAGCTGATCCAGAGCTGCTGGGATCCCGTGGTGGTGGCAGTATGGTCATGATCAGCAGAGTCATGATCGGCAGTCTGCATGCTCTGGGCAGGGGCGTGCTGGCAGTAGATCACCACTGCAAGGAGCTGGGGCAGACCTGCAATCCGCAGTCTGCATGCCCTTGCCCATGCAGGCTGTAGATTGCAACTCTGCCCTGAGTCTGGACCACTGCTGCAAGATCCCAGCTGCTGCAGAGCAGCTCCCTGCCCTGCCATGCACTCTGCTAGCACTGCTGGGGCCAGTCTCCTTGGAAACCCCACCCTTGCATTATCGCAGTGCAGCTGCTAATGGGGTCTCCATGGAAACTGGCCCCAGCCATGCGGGCAAGGGCTGGTGGGAAATGAAATCTGGCCACCAGCCATATTCGCCATTTTGCCCACCCCTGATTTAAATGGACCTGACGTGCCCCACTGGAACTTCATTATACTGGAACCTCCTTCCTCCTCCATCTGGACTCAGCGTGTTTGCATGTACATCCCAATCACATCCCAAACACATTCGCTTTCTAGTAAGCATCATGAGATAAAATTATGGGACGACTAAGCCATTTGCATTTCCAAGTGAAACCCAGCCAACTTTCCTTTTCACCAGTCTTACATACGAGGGCTGTGTGAACCTTCGGTCACTGATTCGATTCAGTGGAGATTCGGCCAGATCCAGTGGCTGAATCTCTGAATCCAAATCAAATCAGAACCCTCCGTATCGATTCGGAGCGATTCATCAATTCGGACACAGACACAGCTTTAAATGTTTTTTCTACGTACCTCAAGGTACCAGGCGGCTCATGAATGCTGCCATGCTGGGACGCATGCCGTGTCCCACAGAAGCACAGGGGGCTCCCCAGTGCACTTGGCAGCAGACCCAGAAGTGGACCAGAAGCACTTCCACAGTCCACTTCCAGGTCTGATCGCCAAGCTGTGGGGTGTGCCCCCCCCCCCCCCCGTGTGCTCCCCGGTGGTACTGTGGAACACTTCCAGATTCACTGCCGAGCATGTGGAGGACCGCCCCCACCCCCCACCACCCCACTGCTCCTGTGGGACACTCCATCCACCCCAGTGTCTCAAAGTTCACAAGCCATGCTGGTACCTTGAGGTATGTAGAAAAACGTTTTAAAGCTGTGTCTATGTCTGAATCACTGATTCTCTGAATCAGCATCAAATCTTCGCATCAAATCTTCAGATTCGGATTCAGCTGAACAAATCAGGGACAGTGATCCGAATCAACAAATCAAAACACTGTTTCTGATTCAGGATGAATCCAAATCCGAATCGAATAGGCCTGCTTTGCACACCCCTATTACATTCACTGTTTCAAGCACTGTAATTGATGTGCAAATGCACAGTCTTCTCCCTCTTAACAAGTCTATTCCCTCTTTCCATGAGGTATACACACAACGCATATAGCATTAATACATTCAAACTCTGAATCATTCAGTAACTCTTTTCACAGATGGCTCAGTAAATTCAAGCTTCAGCTGTTTTGCAGGGACTGCACTACACCAGGACTTTATTTTCCTGTTGGAAGCACGATTTCACTTTGTAAACAGCCTGCTGATTATCAATTTACATGGTGATTGCTTAGAAATTTTTGATAGTTTCATAAAAAGCTAAATAATAGTATTGCAGTATAAGTAATTAAATCCACATCTATTCAGATTTAGGAGCTTTTGCATATCAAGTCAATTAGACAATAACAGACAGAGGGTCTATTTCAAGGTTCATTTGGTTCCACTCTCTAAGGTATGAGCTATCTAATTAAATACATTTTAGAGCACTCTCTGGAAACACCTTTCTAATCCTCCAGGTCCCCACACAGGAGAAAACGTTTTAACCGTCATCTTGCAATATCTTAATTCCTGAGTTTATTCAAATTCCCTTCAGGTTTATCCCCAGAGGCACAGATTAAGAACTGGAGAAAAAAAACGTGATAACGATTCAACCCCCAACCAATCCTCACCCAAGAGCAAATGCCATTTGTGCATAGGTTTTAATAGAGCAAGAGATGAAACATAAACTGCAGCACTGCAAGGACAGCCCTGAAAGGTATAGTGCCTCGAAAATATGCCTCTGAGAACCTGGATATACAACATAAACTGCCCTTTATACTGGGGTATGAAAAAAAGAGCGCACACACACATTAACACTTACAAGGCTATAACATATGAGGATCCAGTGTAGAGTACCCCTGGAGTAAAGAGCAGAGTAAAATATCTTGGAATAAGTTATATCTGTATAGGTATTGTGTGTTTGTAGTTGTTCCGGGTAGTTGTCTCCTGAATACGAGGATGTTTCCACTCCACCTAACAATGGAGTAGCATTGTAGTAGTATCTGAGATGGAAACTATCCCAGGACAATTCATCATCCATCTGCTCTGGATCCTCATGTCATTTCCATCAGTATACAAAACCAATGTAAAGAACACTGGTGTTGAATTGTTGCATGTCTAGGCCCATAGGTCCTTTCCTGCTTAGAGGGATATTTGCCAGATTTACCATAATTTATGCAAGCAGTAAATCCAACATACACTAGCCAGGGGAGCTACACCACTCAGCACATGATGTGGGGCTGAGGCTGAGCTTCTATTTATTCCCCCCACACAAACGTCTAAACTACTTACACTGGGGGGAGGAGCAAATAGGTATGTCCTGTCTCCAAAGGTCTAGCGAGCGTGTAAACGGGATTCATACTCCTTTCATTTGGCCCGACATAAAATGTAGCCCTCTTTAAACAACATTAACATTCAGGAATTGCCAAGAAAAGTCACCATCAAACTCATTTATTCACAGGGCTAAAAAGTCTCATAGGATTCTGAAATCAACCCAAATCTACACTTTTCCCCTCTGAGGTTTCAAGCTGTCACCCTAACAAGGGCCATAATTCTTCCTAATGGGATTGGGTTCCCCTTGCTTATGTTTACAAAATAACAAGTTGGCCTGAGGGAGGAGTTAGGCTGTTTAAAGTCATGCTTTAATTTCCTTTGTAATTACAACTTGATTGCTAGTATAAATTACCTTGCTTTCCTGCTGCCTTTTGTGTCAAAGTGAACAATCTTAAATTAAAAGCCTGATGTCAATCCAAATGCATTGACGTTGAAGTCTTGCAATGGGTTCATGCAGCTTATCAACTACCAGTTAAACAGAATACTTTAGATAGAATAAGACTAAGATGCATTTGATATATGCTTGGTGCCTTTGGTAAGACCATATATTAATGCAAGTTCAATTTTAAGACACTAGGAGATATTTCACAAAAACCTTAATCTTTATCAATGATCTTAATGATCCAGAGAGGTCTCTTAGGCATCTCCAGATTACTCATCACAGCACTGAAAATTTAGGTCTTAGCATCCAAATACAGTCTATAGGGGGAACTGAGCACCTCCAGTGGGAAATTCAGCAAACCCAGACACTGAGCCTAAGACCTAGTCAATAGGAAATGCTGAGCACAAAGGTGTCTCTGAATTCCTGCCCCTTTTTGGATCTTCAGTCCCGGAGCGAGTACTGCACAAGGAATCATAAACCGCAAGTACTCTTCTGAGTCTAGGTACATTTTGTGGTGGTGATGACGGTAGTGCTCAGCTTTATATACCATCACTAAAGGCCTTCCTCAGCCTGACAGAATTCACACCCTCATCTTCCACCTCCCAGGAAAATGCCTGACGAACCAGGCTGAGAACAATCTGGGCTGGTGCACCCTCTGCCCCTCCTGTTCAACCTTGCCTCTGGGCAACCTAGAATAAAAAGAGTCATGGGGCCAGAAGGAATATGATCCTGAAGGTTAGTGCTTAGGATACACAGTTTGGAGGAGGAACCCTGAGTTCTCTGAACTGTTCATGCATTTGACATTAGAAATAATCCCGGGAGCAATGATCAGAGCCCAGGTCTTCTTCTTCCCCTGTGCTGCACTGGGTGCTGAATTCAGTGCTTTCAGTGTGTGCTTGGAGTGCCAAACAGACCAACCCCTCTAGGGACTTTGGTGGAGTTAGGTGCTGCTCTGTCTTGGATGTTGGATGTGGTTTACAGACACACATAGATGTGGATTATGGCCATAGGTAGGAGTTAGGCACAAAAGTCAAAACATAGGTGCCTAAAGATCCTCGAGGTCTGAAATGCAGGCACTGAATGAATTTAATTGCCTATGCTGGAGCCATCAACTGATATTCATGACTTACATTCCACCGAAGTCCCATTTAAAGTGCCTCAGGTATCATGCTGAAACTGGCCCTACACGTCTTCTATTTTCCCTGTTTCAACCTGAAAATTCCTCAGTGAATGAGAGGTCCACCTGTGCATTTCAAAAAGTTCAGAGTAGGAAGCACTTGATCAGAAAAAGATTTCCGTGGTGAGGGGTTGTCACGTAGCAACCAGCTAATGTTTTCCCAACCACAAAAGCCCCAAGGACCATGCATGCAAGAGGCCAACACATGATGGAACAGAAAACACCGTTGTCCGGCAAACTCCTCACTGCAGAAGTGGTTATTGAGTTTTCCATATATTCAGATGTTTTACATACTTGTATGGAGCTATGCTTCCTCTTTTAAGGATTCCCATAATCTTGCTAGGAGGGGCAGCTACTGCCACGTTCTTTCCAATGGAGTTGTCTGCTGGCCAAGTTGCTAGAGAACATTGCTTTTTGCGTGTACTGTGGACAGCTCATAAAAGTTACAGTCACTTTGGTCTGCAGCTGCAGATGTCTACTTTTGAGGCATGGGAGCACTGGAGCCCTGGCATGTCCAGGGACAGGCGCTCTTGAATACACACCATCACACACTGCCACTCACATGTGCCAAATTAAAAAATGCAGCAGTGAAACCACTCCGAGTCCCATCTGTCCAATGCTCTTGAGAGCAGCCACAGGCGTTATCTCTAGAGTGGCCTTATGGCCATATTGACAGGTTTAGAGAATGTGAGTGGGAGTAGGAGGGTAGGGCACCTGACCCTCTATTTCTGGACCCACCAGGGACACCGTGTAGGCATACTCTAGGGAACTAGGCTAGATACAGCTTTCCCACCTGTCTCGCCATGGATGATCCTGCAAGGATCCACAGATTCATGAAGTTGCTCTCAAGGGTAGGAAGGGGAGTAGATCAAGTGGAAATGAGTTCCCAATCAGATCTCTACACCAGTGGTTCTCAAATTTTTTTTTTCGCAGACCACTTGAAAATAGCTGAGGGTCTCGGCAGACCACTTAAACTTTTTTTTGTTCTACAAATCAAACCACACAACTCATATTTTAATATCAGTAGTCTTACCTTACAAGTACAGATGTTCTCGATTGTTCCACAGCCTTTCTGCGGACCACCTGGATGGAGCTCGCGGACCAGCCGTGGTCCACAGACCACAGTTTGAGAATCTCTGCTCTATGACAGTCGAAATATTATCAAGGTAGAAGTAAATCACATCAACCTTAGAAACCTGCTTCTAGCTCAGTCAGAATAAAGTTAAAAGCTAAACTCCTTGAGCCTTGTGCTTCCAGATCAGGTCCCACCATAGTATGAGGCCCCTGGGCAACACTATGTAAAGTGTTGTTATATTACCGAGGATCTTTCTTTCCAATGCTTTCATAAGGTATAATAAGCAGATCTCTGAAACTGGGTGGGAGAACTAACAGAAGTACAACTTTCATTTTACGTAGTGGCGTGAACAAGTATCTTGTTTCCCTCTCACATTATTTGTTGGTAGTTTTTGCAGTGCCATCTAGTGAGACTAATGGGGTTTTACAGAACTTGGCAGGAACTTCAGCATGGCATGGATCTAAGTCTCTACCTTTACACTCCCAGATTAGCTTCGTGCGGTGCACTTACTAAAGACCAGTGGAGCCAGTAGAAAACAGAGGGAGGTAGTGTTAATATGCGCAGAATGCACTCTTACACTGTTTGCGAATCACAAGGAAGCCTGCGGTTTAGGAAACAGCTGGGCTGAGAAAATGCCAAGCTGTCACTGAAGCATGTTATTAATGAGCAACCTCTGACTACTGAGTTGTGTCTCTAGTCCACACCATGCTTTGGGAAATTACATTCTGCAAACACAGAGCAGCTGTTGAGTTATATAATACAAAGAACCATCTCAGATTGAGGCATGTCTGCTATTATTTCCAAAAGGCAATGCTACAAAAGTTATTTTCTCTAAGGTTACAGTTCAATTCCATCCAGGGTCAAACACGTGCCCAAATACCTACATCCCTGTTGCAACAAGATTAGTGCTTCTGCATAAGCAAAGTATAACAGCTCACTCTAAACTGGTCAGAATGAAAGTCATCTCTCTCCTTTAGGATGTTAGTTCTCAGAAACGTCCCCCCAGTGCCTAATAAATTTAAATATTTTTCTCTTCCACTGTCTTCCTACCCACTTTGGAAGTTTCTCCACCTCATTGACCCTGTGTGTGGAACTAATCATCTTTCAGTGCAACACACAAGATCTGCTCTTAACCTAAGCTTGCTTGAATTTCCTCATCATGTAAATTTTACAACCAGCATTTTGCTCCTGAATCTGCTTGCATCGTTTGTCCCTAGCAACATCAGCATCATAACTACCTGCTCCTCCACAATATTCAATAGATGGTAATTTCAGCGTCTTTTGGGTTCTGTCATCTTCATGCTTGGAAAACAAGTCACTCACCTGGTCTGAGAGTTGCCCCTTCCCCAGAATTTCTGGAGACACACAATGTCTTTATGTTAGCCATTTACATCCCCGGGCAGGCAGAAGGAAACACATGGAAGTGACTCACCAAATACGAACTGTTCAATATTATTTTACTTTATTACCCCATGGAAGCTAATAAAATATACATAACATTGGGCTCTCCTACTGCAGTGCTGGCTGTACCTGAAAGAGCTCGTCCTTGGCCCCTCCCAGCCTGAGCCAGGGTTGATGATCAAGCAGCCGGTTCAGAGGAGGATCTGCATCCTCCGTACACATAGACTCTGTAAACCTCTCGCTCAGTTCTACTAGTTTAGCATCATTGACTTTAGGACACAGACATGCATCACTTAGCCACAAGGCTAGAGAAAGCACTGTGTACGTAAACTAAATAGCCCTCGTCTTGGGATGTCTGTTGCTGGTATCCTGTTAATTTGGCAGTGTAGTAATCAGAGCTTGTCTTCCTCTCTAAATTGCTTTAAATTGTGCACTGTTTTGTTAGTTTATTTATTTCATAGATTTTACTTTAATTCACTACCCTCTCCACTGATGTAACTGAGTACATAAAGCATTTGGCACAGATGTATTCCAGGACATTGCTCCAAAGAGAGTCATTTTCACTCTGCCACGGCGACACATTCAAAGAGATTAGTTACAGTAAGAAGCTAATACTTTTATAAACACCTATTTTATAGAGTGTGGTTTAAATAAAAATTAACTTTCCAATTTAGTTTTAAAGCTGAAATTAAAAAAAAAGTAAAATACCTACTCAGTGAGTAAGTCTCTCTAGGAAAAACTGCTGCTCCATTCAAAAATTATTCCTCTTATTTTATAGAATAAATGTCTATTTTATGTTCATTATGCATTCTTGCCCTTTAATTCCTTTCTGTTAATATGAGATCCTCTTCTTTGAAACAGCATGAGTTGTGTGCTGCTACATCAGCTAAGATATGGAGATAAATACTAGGCGAAAAATGCTTCAGTGATTTTTATATATATACATATATATATACACACACATACACACACACGTATGTATGTATGTATCTGTGTCTGTGTGCATATATTATATATATATACATACATATATGTTTATATGTATGTATGTATGCGTGTGTGTGTGTATAATATATATATACTATACACATAATATATATTACACACACACACACACACACACACACACACACTGGCAAGCATCATAGCCCAGCCTCTGGCACAGATCTTTGAAAACTCCTGGTGCTCTGGTGAAGTGCCCGACGACTGGAGGAAGGCCAACGTGGCGCCTATCTTCAAGATAGGGAGGAAAGTGGATCCGGCTAACTACAGGCCCATCAGCCTGACCTCTATCCTGGGGATTATCAAAGAGGCCATCCTATGCAGGCTAGCTGATGGCAATATCCTGAGGGATAGCCAGCATGGGTTTCTTCCAGGTAGGTCTTGCTTGACCTATCTCATTTCCTTTTACAACCAGGTGACCTATCACCTGGATAAGGGAGAAGAGATTGATGTCATATATCTTGCCTTTAAAAAAGCCTTTGATCTGGTATCCCATGATAACCTCTTGGCAAAACTGGTTAACTGCAACCTCACCACGATCCTCTGGCTGGGGAATTGTCTCTGCAGCAGGATCCAGAGGGTGCTGGTTGATGGAAGTCAATCGTCATGGTGCCCTGTGACCAGTGGGGTCCCTCGAGTCTCTGTCCTAGGGCCTTTACTTTTTAATATCTTCATCAATGATGTTGACATTGGTGTCAGCAGCAGGCTGGCCAAGTTAGCTGGTGACACCATACTTTGGGGTAAAGCGTCCACACCTGCGGACAGGAGGGTGATCCAGGCAGATCTTGACAGGCTCATGAAATGGGCAGACAAGAACCTGATGGTGTTTAACACCGAAAAATGCAAGGTTCTCCACCTTGGGAGGAAAAACCTGCAGCACCCTTGTAGGCTCAGCAGTGCTACACTGGCTAGCACTATGGATGAAAAGGACTTGGGGGTCATGATTGACCACGAGATGAACATGAGCCTGCAATGTGATGCTGCAGCTGGTAAAGCAAGCAAAACCCTGGCTTACATCCGTAGATGCTTCTCAAGCAAATCCCGGGACGTCATTCTCCCACTGTACTCGGCCTTAGTAAGGCCACAGCTGGAGTACTGAGTCCAGTTTTGGGCTCCACAACTCAAAAAGGATGTGGAGAAGCTTGAGAGAGTCCAGAGAAGAGCCACGCACATGATCAGAGGTCAGGAAAACAGACCTTACAACGACAGGCTGAGAGCCATAGGACTTTTCAGTCTGGAAAAGCGCAGGCTCAGGGGTGATCTGGCAGCCACCTATAAGTTTATTAGTGGTGACCATCAGGACCTAGGGGAACGTCTGTTCACCAAAGCGCCCCAAGGGATGACAAGATCGAATGGTCACAAACTTCTCTGCGACTGTTTCAGGCTGGACATAAGGAAGAACTGCTTCACTGTCCAAGCCCCCAAGGTTTGGAATAGACTGCTGCCAATGGTGGTTCAAGCACCCACTTTGAACGCCTTCAAGAGACATTTGGATATCTATCTTGCTGGGATCCTATGGCCCCTGCTGACCTCCTGACCCTGGGGCGGGGGGCTGGACTCGATGATCTTCTGAAGTCTCTTTCATCTCTAATGTCTATGAAATCTATGAAATCTATATGGTGGTCTATTATAAATATACCTGCTGATGCTATTTTTTTTTTATATATATATATATATATAAATAAAAAAATAAAATATAAATAACATAGATCATCCAATGGATCCATTTGTAGTCTCACATTTTCCATATTCACATTGAATTAAACATTTTATTCAGTGACTCACTCCCTTATCCAAAGGACTGTAATTTATTTTTCTCCATCAACCTCCACTAAAATAGCATTGATCTGTCTGTCTGTAACTAGGTGCAAGGAAAGAAAATGAATGGTGTTTACAAACTACCTGGCAAGCACTTTTCTACGCACTTACCTTTAAGCAGGAGAATGGCTCCAAGAAAGTCAACCAGATGCAGGTTTCAAGTTAAGCACCAGCATAGATACTTATAGAAGAGGGGGCTTCCCCTTCGCTAGGCTGTTTAACAATGCATCAGGCTGTCTAAATCCGTGGCTGATTGGAAGTATTTAGATACACATTTAAAACGTATTCTTTAATGTTGTTAATCCCATTTCTAGCCACATGGCAGGCCTCGGGCTTGATACTGCAAGGTGCTTATAATTTTAACCTTTAGTCAGCTAAGCATGCACCTAGCCTCAAGCATGTTACTGGTTGTATAATCACCTGCCTTGAGTCAAATAGGTGACATTATTCTCAGCCCTTGAGAACAGTTGCTCACCTGAGGCTCACCTCAATAGGAGTTGCAGATACCCGGCATTTTGCAGGATTTCGCCCAACTTTCACGGAAGCTGGGTGAATAAACAGGCTGCTAAAACTGAACGGGTACTAAAAGCTTCCACGTGAATACTGAAGTAAGACAGTGGTAAGGACGACAACACATTATTGAAGAGTTAAGTGCAGCATTACGATTTTATTTTAAAGCTGCTCCCGGCTGGGAAAGTGTGTTGGTGGAGGGGGAAGGAACTGGTTTAATTTTCCTTCCTGTTGACTTACATTTAACTGTAACTGCTTGAGTCATGGAGACCATCTTGTTCCTGGGAGCACAGGCAATTCTCGGGATGGTTTTGCCACCTTTATTCTGCAAGGGATATCATTGGGCTAGATTTTGACAGGAGCTACATGCCTACAGAGGTGAACAGCAGAGAATTAGAAATCTCGTCATACCACTTCATGGGTTACCTGGGCCTTGGATGTAGCTGCCTCACATACCTGCTTACAGCCGGGGTAAAGAAGGTGACTGGGCAGAGACTGCTGAAGGGCCAGGGATGGAAAGAGTCCTGGATGTGAGCCCGGCACTCTGCCAGCCGGCACTGCTGAGTAATTTGCAGCTGGGATAGATCCATAGTGAATAACTAGTGCCCTGCCGCTCCTCAGGACAAAGAGAGGACGTGTCCCACCAACTCACAACCTCTTTCCTCTTAGGCAAGGGCAGTTTATTCACTACCCTGTTGTTTGGGCCTCCACCCAAAGTCATCATTTCTTCAAATGAAATCAGAGGGCGTAGCTGCAGAGCAAGGAGCTGTCGCACATGCTTCAAGGTCCCAGAATTGTGCTCTGGGTTGTCTGAAAAATAACATCCACTACCTGCATGAACTCTAAAAGGAAACAGATTGCAAGCCAGAGGGAGCAACTGCATCTTTATATGGCACTGTTCATGTTCATAAGAGGCTGATATAATCAAACCTGTGATGCAGTTGCAACATGAGGCTGGGGAGGGGGACATGATTTGTTCCAGCAGTGACAATGGAACCACTTCCATAACCAGAGACACTAGGATCGAAAACGCTTTTATTGCCTAGCAGTGGTAAAAACACTTCTGGTTCCTGCCAGTGATGCTGTTCACCTTGTGTGCTACAGCAAGCTGTACAATAAATCACATGGTAAATACAATTTCCTCTTACATTTTTAATAATCCTTCATTCCCTCTGCATGAGGAAAAAATGAAACTCTCCAGACTTTTAGCAGTCTAAAGTGCTACACTATTGATTCCCCGTAGAAGGTCACAGTTCCAGCCTGTGTGTTTTTATCTATTCCCCCACTGAGATGTGGGACCAAAACAGTCCATGCTGGGCAACTTAACACAGGAGCAATGTAAAAAAATCAATACACCCAACCAAAGTATGATGGATACCTAACATTTTAGGGCAGACGAAGAAGCACATAAAAAGACAAGGCAGGAAATGGTTGAGGAATTTATAATTACTGTACATCATACCCTCAATCAAACCCTTAAAAAATAATCCTATATTCAACTTTATTTGAGACTGTCAAGCTCCCAACTGCTTCTTACAGATCTGACCAGCTAAAATCCTTTCTGTCCTGCAGGGTGAATTCCACTGAATAACAATGAGCACCTGTCAAAACCAATACCCTTTCCTTCAGGACAATGGGAAATTTGAAGGGTCAGGATTATGCACATAGTGGTGATACCACAGGAATTTGAATGTTGTGGATGAAATTACCTTCCTGTCTTTTCATTAAAACTTTTCCAGTATGTTCAGTGTTTTAAAGCAAAGTGCAGTAGTCTAGCTACTTTTCCAGGAGTAGGCATGCTTATATTTGCCATCCTATTTGATGGCCTTCTTTCATGCACAAGCCATGAGGGCACTTTCCTCCTGTCTTTATCCAAACCATGCGAGATGAGGCCCTTTCACATGAGGAGGGGCTCAGCATAGGGGACAGGGGTGGTAAATACCATGTTTTGCCTCTAAGGTCACTGGAAACACACACCCAGGTGAAACGTGATTTTGAGCAGGACTCATCTCTTTAACAAATTTTGCATTAGAATATACGACATCCAAAGCATTGCTTCATAATTAATTTATTTGTTAAATCATTTATGTTCAAGGTAAACAATAAAGAAAAATCAGAAATGGTAATTGTTCGTGCATACTTCCAAATAACACAGTAGCAGATAGCCAAGAAATAGCGTATTCTATGCAAAGACATTAAATGTGAGTTCTGGTAGTTGAAGTCATTTTTGTCATCAACACAAATCAAGCATACTTCAAAACTATTTGGTGACATCTACAGCCTAGGTAACAAACCATAGGTCCATTGGTTTTAATAAACCTATTTACACAAGTGAAGGATGTGACCCACTTTGTGTAGAGTTATAATGGGCATGAAACTGAGGAATCTTTTTTTTAATCAAATTTGAGATGCTGTTGTAAATTTAGGTAAAAGAATCTTTCAGTGATAATACCACATTTTTCGATCCTTAAATGCAGAGGGAGAGATGAGTCAGAGTATTGACATATTTCAAATGCACGTTGGAAAGAACTGCCAAATGCAAACTGCGTCTAGGCCAGTATGTCTTAGTTCATGGGCTAAAAAGGATCTTTAGAGACGTCCTTGAGAAAGCCATATTTTTATATCAAAGCCACTGGGAAATTGGGGTGGAGAAAAAAGATGTCTCTCATAAAGTACTGTGCAATTCAGACAGCATGGGTCCTGGTGTAGTTTTAGCCTGGTGACCCATGTGCATTGATTGCTTCAATACTTTAGACCAGCTTGTAACACAGAATCATCATCATCGTCACCTCCACTGCAAGAAAGAGCTGGAAATATACTGTCGTAGGCCATTACCATTGAAAGTTCATGCCTCTTTTCACTAGAAACATTGCTTTCTCTAGACATATAATAAAATCTCAGAGCTGACCTTGATGTCCATATCATTGGGATATTCTTTATTAGCTGTTCCTTAAGCAAGAGCCGCTACCCAAAGGAAAATTTCTCAGTTGATGTTTTGGCTCAAAATACCTTGCTCATTGTAAATTGTCTAAAAGGCTGCCAGTCTTCTCTGATATATATGCCAGCTAACGGAACAGGAAATGACTTGGGGGTCATGCTAAATTTCCTCTCTTTCTGTTTTCCACAGCTCCATTCAATCCTTCCAGTGCTGCAGACAGCATGGTCAAGTTTGATGCTTATGGAGATGGCATGGGCAGATACAACGTGTTCAATTTCCAGTACACAGGGGGCAGATACTCCTATGTGAAGGTTGGTCACTGGGCAGAAACCTTGTCACTCGATGTAGACTCAATTCAGTGGTCCAGAAGTTCAGTCCCCATTTCCCAGTGTAGTGACCCCTGTGCTCCTAATGAAATGAAGAACATGCAGCCAGGAGACGTCTGCTGTTGGATCTGCATTCCCTGTGAGACCTTTGAATACTTGTCTGATGAATTTACCTGTGCAGACTGTGGCCCTGGGAAATGGCCCACTGCTGACCTGACTGCCTGTTATGACCTACCAGAAGACTATATCAAGTGGGAAGATGCCTGGGCAATAGGTCCTGTTACCATTGCATGTTTGGGCTTTATTTGTACCTTCATGGTTGTAGCTGTCTTTATCAAGCATAACAACACTCCTCTGGTCAAAGCCTCTGGTCGTGAACTATGCTATATATTACTTTTTGGGGTGTTCCTCTCCTACAGCATGACCTTCTTCTTCATAGCTAAGCCTTCACCAGCCATTTGCACCCTGCGTCGCTTGGGGCTGGGAAGTTCCTTTGCTGTTTGCTATTCTGCCCTGCTGACAAAAACGAACTGCATAGCCAGAATATTTAACGGTGTAAAGAATGGTGCTCAGAGGCCTAAATTCATCAGCCCCAGTTCTCAGGTCTTCATCTGCCTGAGCCTCATCTTGGTACAGATTGTGGTGGTGTCAGTGTGGCTCATACTGGAGTCCCCTGGCACCAGACGGTACACTCTTCCCGAGAAAAGGGAGACTGTCATATTGAAATGCAATGTCAAAGATTCCAGTATGTTAATCTCCTTAACGTACGATGTAATCCTTGTAGTCTTGTGCACTGTGTATGCCTTCAAAACAAGGAAGTGCCCAGAGAACTTCAACGAAGCCAAGTTTATCGGTTTTACAATGTACACAACATGCATCATTTGGCTGGCCTTCCTTCCCATATTTTATGTGACGTCAAGTGACTACAGAGTAAGTCTTTGGACATTTGTTTCCCCTAAATTGTGTGCATCACTTAAGCAAGGGCCTGTCATTTGCTAAAAGCATCTTACACTTTGTGATCTCCAGCGCCCTTTACAAACAGCTGCTTTTCATTGTTAATGCACAGCTAAGCAACAAGATACACCAGCTATTGCTTTACATGGAAATGTTGTACTTCTAAGCAAAGTATGGACTTCTTCTGAATTATGGATATACAATGTGTACAGTACTAATCAGGTGATGGAAGTAGTCGCACATGGGTAAAATATTCACGCACCAGCACATACCAGTCAGAGTTATAAGAGATCAACCTAAAGCTTCAGAGGGGCAGGGTTTTAACTAGAAGATTGAAGTAGAAACTATAGCCGTCCAAACCCCAAAACGTGCATTTTTCCAAGAAATGCAGCCATTTCAAGATCTGGTTTGAGTCTTGTTCTAAAGATTTTTTTTTTTCAATTTTTGTCATTTTTTAATTAAATAAAAATCCTAAATGGAAAATCACTTCAAATTTTACAAATTACAATATTACGTTCCAAAAATTATAACATAGATTATTTGAATGTCAGTGAAATGCCTTTTTCCTTTATTTTAAATGTGGAAATCAATATGTCCCTGCAGCAAATCTGATTTCAACAAAACAGCATTTTCTGATTAAAACATTGTCGGATTTTTTTTCCCCCAGATCTATTGGAATCTTTATGTTTCCTAAGAGGAGGGTTGGGGGTATTAGAGGTAGTCTTTGGAACTATATTCATGGTCTTCATTCAAATTGTTATCCAAAGATTTTTTTATCAGACTAACAGGAAAGGAGGAGGAATTAGTAGGTATATAGACTTGGCTCCAGTGCAAGGTACTCATTCTGGTCCTGAGAGTCGTGGGGAGAAGAGCTCCCTGGAGAACAGGATGAATAAAGGGATGTCTAGGGGGATAAGGTACCCCAGGGGGCTGGTAGTGATTGGGAAGGATCTTCTCTGTGGTGAGTGTACCCAGGTGGGTTGGTTATTTTTGGTGAAGTGTTTATATTGACCATTTTACCTGCTGTATGGGAGGTAAGAGGCCACAAAGGGATGCCCTGAAGAAGGTGCTGTTGATAGTTTGGCTTTACAGGGACAGGCAGCCCTGAAAAGCCTGAGGCTCTAAGGGTATTTATATAGGTGCTCCGGGAGAGTGGGGAAGGGGGAGCACATCAATTAGAAATGCTCCAAGAGCCACTTGAATTAAAGCGCCCAGAGCATCTTATGCATCAGCGTCCTCATGCTTCAAAATGGCAGCAGGGGCGCTTTTTCTAAAGCTTGAACGAGTTTTAAATAAAGCTACTCTGCTGCCATTTTGAATTGCAGGGACGCTGATATATGAGATGCTGGAGGCTGCTGGAGCATGGTCATTACCATAACTTGTTATCGAAGACTTGGTTGATCGATTAATCAAGTCTGCTCCGACTTGCTGTAATACAGCACCTTGGAGCAGCCTTGCTGCTCATCTGTAGGCACCATAAGTGTTTTTAGTTACTAGGCTCAGGGCCTGGCCCAGTGGATGAACGCAAGGCTAAGGGGGCTTGGTAGAGAGAGAGATTCGGAGAGTGCCATGGCTGAGGCCAGTCAAGAAGAGCAATGCCTTGCTCAGGGTAGAGACTGGGCGCAGACAAGGCTGCCCAATGATAAGCAGGGCAAAAGGATGCTCCCCAGGAGCATTCTGGTACTCTGCGGGCAGCCTCCCCAGTCTACATTTACTTTCCAACAATGTGTGGCCAATCAGGCAGTAGCCTGTGAGGCCAGAGTGGGTGGAGGCATGACAACAGTCCTCAGAGGTGGGTACTGTCATGCAAGGGAGTACATAGTGGCTTTTATTAACACAGTCTTGATGTTCCCACAATATTAGGCACATTTCTAATTCCTCCCCACCCCCATCAACCTAGGAAAGATATTTCATAGATTTCATAGACATCAGGGCTGGAAGGGACCTCAGGAGATCATCGAGTCCAGCCCCCCACCCAAAGGGCAGGAAGTCAGCTGGGGTCATAGGATCCCAGCAAGATAAGCATCCGATTTACTCTTGAAGGTATTCAATGTACGTGCTTGAACCACCTCCGCTGGCAGACTGTTCCAGACCTTGGGGGCTCGGACAGTAAAGAAATTCTTCCTTATGTCCAGCCTGAAACGGTCTTGCAGGAGTTTGTGACCATTCGACCTCATCATCCCTTGGGGCGCTCTGGTGAACAGACGTTCCCCCAGATCCTGGTGGTCACCCCTGATAAACTTATAGGTGGCCATCAGATCACCCCTGAGCCTACGCTTTTCCAGGCTAAAGAGTCCCATGGCTCTCAGCCTGTCATCGTAAGAGCTGTTTTCCTGACCTCTGATCATGCACGTGGCTCTCTTCTGGACTCTCTCAAGCTTCTCCACATCCTTTTTGAATTGTGGAGCCCAAAACTGGACTCAGTACTCCAGCTGCGGCCTCACCAAGGCCGAGTACAAGGGGAGAATGATGTCCTGGGATTTGCTCGAGAAGCATCTATGGATGCAAGCCAGCGTTTTGGTCACTTTACTAGCCGCGGCATCGCATTGCAGGCTCATGTTCATCTTGTGGTCAATGATGACCCCCAAGTCTCTTTCTTCTGTAGTGCTATCCAATGTAGCACTGCTGAGCCTATAAGGAAGCTGCAGGTTTTTCCTCCCAAGGTGGAGAACGTTGCATTTTTCGGTGTTAAACACCATCAGGTTCTTGTCTGCCCATTTGCTGAGCTTGTCCAGGTCAGCCTGGATCACCCGCCTACCTTCTGGCGTGGATGCTTTGCCCCAAAGTTTGGTGTCATCGGCGAACTTGGCCAGCCCACTCCTGACTCGAATGTCCACATCATTAATGAAGATGTTGAACAGTATGGGTCCCAGGACAGAGCCTTGAAGGACCCCACTGGTCACAGGGCATTGACTGCCATCAATTACAACCCTCTGGGTCTGAACCACAGAGCCAGTATCCCAGCCAGTGGATCGTGATGGAGCCAAGGCCACAACTGGGCAGTTTGGCCAAGAGGTGATCATGGGACACCAGATCAAAAGCTTTTTTGAAGTCAAGATATATGACATCAATCTCTTCTCCCTTGTCCAGGTGATAGGTCACCTGGTCATAGAAGGAAATGAGATTGGTCAAACAAGACCTACCCGCAACAAACCCGTGCTGGCTTTCCCTTAGGATGTTAGCCTGGGCCAGTCCATCAAGGATGGCCTCCTTAATAAACTTTTCTAAGATCTTCCCCAGGATAGAAGTCAGGCTAATGGGCCTGTAGTTAGCCGGATCCACTCTCCTCCCTTTCTTGAAGATCGGCACCACATTGGCCTTCTTCCAGTCTTCGGGCACTACACCAGAGCGCCAGGAGTTTTCAAAGATCCGTGCCAGGGGCTGGGCTATGATGCTCGCCAGCTCCTTGAGTACCCTGGGGTGCAGATTGTCAGGGCCAGCTGACTGGAAGGTATCCAGCTTCTCAAGGTGTTCCTTCACAAGGTCAGCATTTATGGAGGGTAGGGGATCCCCATCACCCGAATCTCCCTGTCCCATAGCAGGCATGGGCGTCCCATAGGACTGATGAAAGACTGACGCAAAGTACCTATTTAATAGGTTGGCTTTTTCCTGGGCGTCAGTTGTCAGTTGCCCCATCTGGTTTAGCAGGGGTCCAACATTGCCCTTGCTTTTCCTCCGGCTCCCCACATATCTGAAAAAGGACTTTTTGTTGTCCTTGATGCCTGAAGCTAGTTGGAGTTCAGTTGCAGCCTTGGCTTTCCTGGTTTGCTCCCTGCAGACCTGGACCAGCGCAGAATAATCCTCCTTGGAGGTGAATCCCGTCCTCCATCCTTTGTAGGCTTTCCTTTTTAGCCACAGGAGGTCCGTTAGGTCCCTGGAGAGCCAGGAGGGCTGCTGTGCCTTCTTGCTGCCTTTCCTCCGTGTTGGAATAGATTTAGCTTGTGCATTGAGGATCACTTCCTTGAGAAGCAACCACTCTTCTTGAACTCCCATCTCCCTGGGGTCACGGTCCCTGAGGGCCTGACCGACAAGCCTCTTGAGCTTGTCAAAGTTGGCTTTTCTGAAGTCAAGGACTTCTGTGTTGCTGACTGACTTGCCAGCTTTACGGTGGATGGTGAAGGTGATCAGCTCATGGTCGCTGTCACCAGCTTCCCATCGATCACTAGGTCGCTGATTAGGTCATCCCCCGTAGCCAGTACCAGGTCGAGCAACGCTTTGCCTCTTGTTGGCCCATAGACTTCTTGAGTCAGGTAGAGGTCATCCACACACGAAAGAAAGCTTTGCGACTGCTCGGATTTTGCTGAGTGATCTTCCCACAAGATGTCCGGGTAATTGAAGTCCCCCATGACAACCAAGGTCCTGGAGCAAGCGGCCTCAGTCAGTTCCCAGGCGAACTCCTGGTCAAGCTCAGGACTTTGAGTGGGAGGTCTATAGTAGACTCCCACCGTTTTGTCCCCTGTGCCATATTCCCCACGAATTTTTACCCAGAGGGTCTCTAGCTGTCCATGCTGGTCGCCAACATCAGCTTGCAGGGACATGTAGCTTCCCTTCACATAGAGAGCTACACCCCCGCCCCTTTTGTCAACACGATCCCTCCTGTACACGGTATAGCCATGTATACCCGTGGTCCAGTCATGGGTGGAGTCCCACCAGGTCTCCATTATCCCAATGACGTCATAATTCTTTGCACTGAGCAGGAGGACGAGCTCGTCCTGCTTGTTACCCAGGCTCCTGGCATTAGTGTACAGGCAGGCAAGTGTGCCCTTGGGGGCTCTTGCCTTGCCCACAGATTGTGCCAGGGCTGGGGCAGGGGTGGGCTCCCTTAAGTGCCTTGGTCTGCTGGCTTTGCAAGGGCCGCTCAGCGGGCCAGCAGGGGCAGTAGTCCCCCCATCCCCCAGCGGCCTTAGTTTAAAGCCTGGTGGAGCAGGTCAGCCAGCCTGGCTGAGAAGAGCCTCCTCCCCAGGGGAGAGAGGTGGAGGCCACCTTCCATATTGAAGAACTAAACACCCTACAAGGACAGATAAGAAAAATGGCATGGCAAGATCCACAGAGTGACACTAAAAGAGCTAAATGTATTTGGTCTAGACAAGAGAAACCCCAGAAAGACAGGATAACAGCCTATAAATAAATTCAAAGTAACAAAAGGGAAAGTAATTATTCAATCTCAGGAGACGTTTGGACAAGGAGCGATGGCCTGAAACTAAGGGGACAAACGTTTAAGCAAGGCACTGGGGAACAGTGCCTTACACTAAAAGCAGCAAGCAGTGAGATAGCTCCAAGGGTCATCCCTGCAGATTTTCTCATTAGTAGGGATGCTAAATGATATATGCCTGAAAACAGCAGGATTAGCTAAGAGGTGCTTTTTCCACCACCCCAACTTCATTATGTATGACTGGGATTTTTTTACAGAGGAGCCTAAGGGGTTTAGGCACATGTTGAATGCAGAGACATAGCTGGGCAGTTTTGCACCCTGAGCAGTGGTGGCACACAGGGCAGCAGTAGGAGGCAGGCCAGCAGTGGTGCCAGTAGGCAGGCAACAATGACAGCTGCTATTTTTGTGCCCCCCACCCCAAGTTGGTGCCTAGGGTTATTACCCTGCCTGTGTCCCCCTTAATTATGCTACTGATTGAATCTAAGTGGGTTAGAGGGCTGGATTTTCAAAAGCACTTAGTGTGATAAGAACACAACTCCCATTGACTCACGTGTAAGAAAGGATTTGTTTTCTAACTCCTGTTGGTGCTTTTTGAACCCCCTCCCCCTGTCCATGCCAATGAATTTTAAGATTTTTTAATATATCCCAGCCTAAGCTTACAGGTTCAAGTCCAATGTCTATTGCAAGCCTAGGTGACTCAATGGCCTGGCTCAGTGTCTGTACCCAATATACATGAGGGAGTGATGAGACCTCCATCTATCTTCCATTCCCCATTAATTGATAACCAGGGACCTGGGCACATCACTGGGCACACCCTTCAGCACAAGTCCTGAACATGTCCCTGTATCCCTGTCAGCTTCCCTGAAGCAGACTAACATTTTCAATATAAATGTATCTTCTAATCTGCTGATTCATGAATAGATTAGAAAATTATTGATTCATTATCTTTGAATGAACTGAAGAAACGTACTCTCCTTGTTCCATTCTGCTGTAAAATAATAGTGGTGAAGTTATTCTTAGGACTGGAGCTGCTCACTGAGAAACAGGTATCAAAAACTTCTGATGAAACATGCTGAAGGTAATGAAAAAATGGTTAGCACTATATTTGAATGCTGTTTAGGAGTCTTGAAAGCTGGGGGGGGGAGAAGGGAGTCCT
Source organism: Crocodylus siamensis (assembly GCF_052110815.1). Lineage (NCBI taxonomy): Eukaryota > Metazoa > Chordata > Crocodylia > Crocodylidae > Crocodylus > Crocodylus siamensis. The sequence continues at coordinate 14,581,976 of NC_143398.1, read as the reverse complement.
ACTGGGGAGACATTTACAGAAGATGGCAATAAGTACATTTTAAAAATTGAAAAAAGTAAAACAAATGGATGAATAATGGGAGTCTCATTGGCGGAAACAAACCTTCCACTAACTAAGGCTGCATCTACTCTTAAATTTTTTTCCAGCAACCTCTGTCTGGTGAAGAATCATTGGTACTGGCAGAAGAGTTGTAAATCACTAGTTTAAATCAGTCTTTCAAGTGTAATAAGTTATACCAATAAAACAGTTTCCCCCACAGCTACTGCACCAACAATAGGTTTTTAGCTGGCATAGTTATGCTTGCTGAGTATGTGACTTCCATACTTATGCCATCACAACTTATGGGAAGACTGGGGGCGGGGGGACAAAACAAAACAATGAACTATTTCATAGCATTGATTTTTCATGCAGTGGTGCTTTACATTGATTTCAGTGAGCAGTTTTGTTTCAAAAATCAATGGCACAGTATGGCCAGGTGTTATTTAATAATCACTTACAAATTTGCACTATGTGCAGCAGTTGAAGTCTATAGTGTGTTCAGACAAAAATACATGTTAGTTTTATAGCCTCAACTAGTAGAGAGACAGGCACGTAAAGAAAGTCCTGAATCTTCCAGCTTCTACGAAACTAATCTTTTCCTACTATGACAAGACATAGACATAGACAAGATAGTTGATCTGGTTTCCATTACATACAGAATGATCCAGAGACTCACTGATTTTTTTTAATGGGATCTTTCTGGACTTCAATGAGCTCAGCATCATGCCCATAGAGCAAGAGGAAAGACATGAGAATAGACTTATAGGAAGAGTTTGTGTTCACTCTGTGGCCATTTAAGTTCTTCACTGGTCCCTTACAGTGGCACCTTAGCAAAGCTTGCAATGTGCTTCTTTTGAAGGGGGCTGTTATTAATTATATGACTGCAGTAATGATATGACCCATTAACATTGTGCCAGGTGCTCTGTGAATGTATACAATGACAAAGTCCATTCTCCACACTAGTTTTTGTTTTACAAAACTTATTTCTGACAATGGAGCCTCGAGACATGTTCCCACACAAGAGAGTTAATCTCCAGGGACTGGTTGAATGGAATTGAATGCAGAACTGCCCAGAGACGTGCAATAATTTAGATTAAGTAGCAGATTTTAAGACAGTTTAATGAAACATCTTAACTTGAAGAACCTGCTCAGAAGTATAGAGGCTAAATTGAAACTGGGGCAGCAAACTGGCAGGGAGAGAGCGGTGGCGGGGAGGGCGGAGAGAGAGAGAGAGAGAAGGGGAACATAAGGAATATAGGGACCTCCTGGGCAACTGAGACTGCAAATGCAGAGCACTGGGCTGCTGCATAATAAACATTTATCTGAAGGGTCAACACGAGCATCCACTCCAGTCCTTGTCCTGCGGCACTGCCCCAAGAAACCTTACAGTGTACCACAAAAAGACAGTAGGAGAAACAAGGCCCCCATCAATAACTTGTCAACTGTATTGGCAGGGAAATTGTTAGGTAAAATATGCTCAGATGGTACTAGGAAATGAACCACGTCCAGGCTACAAAGGGAGGCAAAATAAACTCCAGCAGCCCTTGCTTATCTGCCTTGGGGAGAAAAGCTCTTACTGGACCCAAATCTGGCAATCAGTTTAACCCCAAATACATGAACATTAAGGGGCCTGGATAAGACACCTGAGAAGTTTCTCTGTTCCATTAAGTCCAGCTCACCTTAGCCAATGTCTTACCTCTAGCCATGGCCAATGTCCAGCCCATGAGCAAAAGGAGAAAAAAATCAAAACCAGAAGCCAAATAATGTATTCAAGGAGCTAGAGGGGAGGATTTTCTGCCTGAAACCAACACAAGGTATAGAGTGTGAGACTGCCCATATATGCAAGCAACCCACACAGTAACCAAGAGTCCTTTCTGCCCCTTCAACAGGATGCTGATTAGTCTAAGTACCATATTGCACGTTCTGCTCCAAGAACATCCCAATCCTATCATACGACCCCCTTCTAGAAACTTAACAAGTTCCACCTTAAAGCAATTCAAGTTCTTCACCCCTCTACTTTGTGCAGGACACCATTCCAGGAGGGAGAGAAAGTGCAAGTCCACCAAAGCTGCACCAAGAAGTGCAAGGGCAGTTACCCCCAGAAAATTCCAACCTCCCGTCTCCCAAATTGACCTGTATGAAAAAGCTTTATGGTAACTCAGTTTTACTGGAGTCAAAAGACTCTTTCAAGGATACAAAGAGTTGCTAGTCAGGGTTCCTTTCCCGAACAGAGGCCTTAAGCTGAACTGGTTCTCTGTGTGGCACATCCATCTCTCAGGAACAACTCTGGACCCCCACTGTGCACAGCATATCCCTTGCCCCCTATGGCTCCTAGGCTCCACAGAAGACTGCTTCTTCTTGCAGGAAACATTTTTTTCCTTGTACCCAGATCTGAAGTGATACAGTGAAGTAGGCCTGCCTTTCTATGTGCACTAGAAGGGGGACCCTCTGGACCTTAGTTATAGTCATTGTGAATCACAAACGTAGCCATGAAAGACAAGATGGGTCTGGAAGCAAAGGATTTTTGTGGGTGATATCCTTTATTGGACCAAGTGCATGGTTGAGATAAAGTTATGCAGGCTTTCAAATTCAAGGCATTCTTCATCAGGTCTGAGCTGATGAAGAACATGTTGCATTCAAAAGCTTATCAGCTCAGACCTGATGAAGAATGCCTTACATTTGAAAGCTGTATAACTTTACCCAATCATGCACCTGGTTCAATAAAGGATATACTCCAACACTACCAATACCATTCAGTAGATCACTCAGGATAGCCCCTGCCAATATAAGTCTTAAATTCATTTCCTACTGTGGTATCATGTCTATCCTGGTATTTTGCATTTCAGGTTCTCCCTGCTGTTCAGATGAGAAGACGTTTTTGTTCCTACTGATTTAGAGAAGCAAGTTGCATCACAATCTGCAGAAACAAACAGTGCCAGGCACAACAGGGCATGCTGCTGTCCAATATCCCAATATGCAGCAGGCACTGGTCACAGGGAATCTTCTCAAAGAGTAGGTTTTGGAGTCAGCTCATTATCCTTAAGCCATAGTCATAGCTAAACCTTCTGAAGAGCTGGCTGTGAATTTGGAAACAAGAAATCTATAGAAATCAAAACCAAAGAGCCATAAAGTCGTGACTTCCAAAGTGAGCACCTCATTCACAATCTGGTTAGCAAGGCACTCCAGCTCATTGCCACACATCTGATAACTCAACTCTTGCTTTATGATGACTCTCTTCTAGGTGCAGACCACAACCATGTGCATCTCTGTGAGCCTGAGTGGCTTTGTTGTGCTAGGATGCTTGTTTGCACCAAAGGTACACATCATCCTCTTCCAGCCACAGAAGAACGTGGTCACTCACAGACTCCATCTCAACCGGTTCAGCGTTAGTGGGACTGGCACCACTTACTCCCAGTGTAAGTAAAGAGCCTGTCATCTAAGCACTGCATGCCTAATGCTGTACTGATGCTCAAGGAGAGTGAAACATGCATGCTCTGAATCTAATCTCAAGTCTCAAGGGCTGAATGCAACCTAGGAAAGCCCTGTCCTTTTCATCTCAGTTAAAACATCATAGGATTGTCTTTGTGCCCTACGGAAACATTGTTCCTCTCAAGTCTGGTGAGAACAAAAGAAACCTGTTCATATCCCATGGCATTTTGATCAGAGAAGCATGGGTGACCTGAACTGAAGCTCATTGAAGTTATTGGAAAGGCTATCACTAACTTCACTGGGCTTTGAATCAAAGCCATATTGCATGATGTCCACAGAACCACAGTCCTCTGTTACTCTCATAAGAATGGGGGTGGGGAAGATTGCCCTGGAGTATTCCTGTCAAAATGCCATGATGGCAGGATGTGGTCCTCCAGGCAGCACAATCTCAGTGGATGTTATTGCCTGGGTTACAAGACAAGGCTTTGAGTCATAAACAACTGCAGAGAATATCTGTCATGCATGTAAGTGACAGTGAAAACTGCCTGGATGTGTCTAATATGAGCTGTACCCTACAAAAGCCCCATGACCTAGGTTATCAATCAAGGCATTAGTGCAAAAACAGCTCCTCTGTTTTGCACCCCCACACACACACACCCATCCCCCCACCCAATCTTATTCCTAGACAGATTGTCACTTTTGTTCCTCGTTTGGGGTTGTTGTTGGTTAGGAAAATGGGTCACCTTGATTTTATTTTTTTTCCTGTCAAACTAAAATAGTCAGAGAAGTGAGCAAATGACACTTTGTTCACAGGGATAAGCAGACAGCATGTCTCATTGGGAAAACTAATTATACAAGCATAACACAAGAAGAGACAGGGATGGAGAAATGGATGAGGATGGAAATGGAGGACAGCTTGCAGGGAAGGTGCATACTCAGACACTGGAATATGATCTGAATAATGAAGAGTGATTAGGTATGCCTCTATTTTGAGGTACTGAGCTAGAAACAGGGGCCTGGTACAATATTCACCAGGCACGTCTGCACTGGACACTTTATGGAACAGTAAAGCAAATAACTGTGTAGTAAGCATCACCGTCTACACTGTCTACACATGCAGACCCTTACTGTGCAGTCATTTTCTCTACTCAGCAGCAAATGGAAGTAGCAAATTATCTGCCAAGTAATTACTGCACAGTAAAGCATGTGTAGGCAAATTTGATCTGGAGCAAATTTGCTCCCAGTCAGCTAGGCAACAGGGGTGGGAGATTGCTCCCTGCCCTTGGGGTGGGCTCCACCACCAGAACCTGAGTGGGGACAAGTCTCCCTGCCTCTGCTCTGCAATTGTGGAGCTGGGGGCTGGGAGCAATTTCTCTGCCCTCATTCCATGATCACAATTACAGAGCAGATGCAGGGAGCTCCCTGCATGGGGAGAGTTCCCCACCCAGCCTGGAGCTGACTGGGATGTGTTTCTGACTGGGACAGTTCCCAGTCAGCCCTGGGCAGCACAGGGAAGTCTGCAAGTGAAGCCTAGAGCTGACCGGGGACTGTCCCAGTTCAGATAGTCCCCAGTCAGCTCTGGACTGCATGTGCAGACTTCCCTGCACAGCCCAGGGCTAGCTGATAGGGCTGTGAAAAGCTTCAGATCATGATTTGGATTTGGAGATGATTTGGAGGCCAAATCTATTAATCCAAATCGAATCGCTAGAAGCTTTAGGCTTTCTGAATTGATTCAGAAAAGATTCGAAAAAGATTTGGCAGTAGGGTATAATGGGGGATCAATGAAATAGCTATAACTTTGTTGTCTGTTGGATGATTCAGGTGAAACTTGCAGAGATGGTAGCCCCTGCTGAGAGCATAATGTGTACCAAGCTTCAAGGTGATAGGTGCAGGGGGTTCTGGGAAACTTCCCCTCAAATTCCTAAAAGCAAAACTCATGTTACGTGTGTGTATTAAGCCATGGGGGGAGGGGGTGTGAAAACTGTAGGAGTGGTAGCTCTTGCTGAGGCCACAAAGCCTGCCAAGTTTCAAGGAGATAGGTGCAAGGGGTTCTGGGAAGTTGCCCCCCAAATTCTTGAAAGCAAAACTCATGTCACATGTGTGTTAAGCCACAGCAGGGTCAGAACTGCAGGGATGCTAGCCCCTGGTAAGGCCACAAAGCCTGCCAAGTTTCAAGGAGATAGGTGTAGGGGATTGGGGGAAATTGCACCTCAAGCTGTGGGCAAGCAAAACTCATGACATGGGTGACACTATGTGTGTGTTAAGGCACGGCAGGGTGAAAGCTGCAGGCCTGATAGCCCCTGCTGAGGCCACAAAGCCTGCCAGCTGTCAAGGAGATAGGTGCAGGGGTTCTGGGTTTTGGGGCCCTGCACCTCTAGCTGTTGACAGGCAAAATGCATGTCATGGGTGCTTGTGCAACTGTCTGTCTTGGGGCACTGAAGTGGGGGCGGAAACTACTATAGACCTGGCTGCTAAGCTACTGTGTTACCAATCAGTCATGCTTCACTCAGGGTCCAACTCAATACACAGTAGCTAGTGAGTAGCTACTAGATAGAGTTAACAAGCAAGGATTAACACCTACAATACCACAGATTAAGGAGGAGAAAGAATCAATACAGACAACTGCCCCAAGACCGAGACAGTCAGTTGCACAAGCAGTCATGTCACGAGTTTTGCCTGTCACCAGCTAGGGGTGCAGGGCCCCAGAACCCCCCCTGCACCGATCTCCTTGTCAGCTGGCAGGCTTTGTGGCTACAGCAGGGCTTAGCAGCCAGGCCTGCAGTAGTTTCCCCTGACTGTGCCCCAAGACAGACACAGTCGCATAAGCATCCATGACACAAGTTTTGTCTGTCAGCAGCTACAGGTGCAGGACCCCAGAACCCCCCTGGACCAATCTCCTCGACAGCTGGAAGGCTTCATGGCCTCATCAGGGGCCAGCATCCCTGCAACTTTCACCCTGCTTCACCTTAGCACACACAGTGTCACCCATGTCACGAGTTTTGCTTGTCCGCAGCTTGAGGTACAGTTTCCCCCAAACCACTGCACCTATATCCTTGAAACTTAGCAGACTTTATGGCCTCTGTAGGGACTACCATCCCTTCAGTTTTGACCCTGCTGTGACTTAACACACACACGACATGAGTTTTGCTTTCAATAATTTAGGGTGCAGTTTCCCCCGAACCCCTGCACATATCTCCTTGAACCTTGGTAGACTTCATGCTCTCAGCAGAGGCTACTAATCCTGAAAGTTTCATCTGAATAAGACAAAAAACAACAAATTTATAGATATTTCATTGATTCCCCATTACACCCTATGGCTGAATCTCCGAATCAACTCTGAAGCTTCAGAGCCGATTCAGCTGAATTGAAGCAAAAAACCAATTCGGGGTTCTGAATTGAATTGCTGAGATCTGAATGAGCCAAATCCAAACCCGAATCGAATACTTTCCTATTTGCACAGGCCTACTAGCTGGGTGCTCACCCAGTCAGAGGCAAGTCCCAGCCCCGCATCATCTTCCCAGCCCCATGCCCCTATCAAGTGATTGAGGCACAGGGCTTAGAAAGAGCTGCAGGGGAGGGGCAGTTCCCAACCCCCTGTCCCAATCTGCCAGTGGAGCAGCTAACACTTCTCACTGCTAGCTGCCCCACCAGTGGATCAGGGCAGGGAGCTGGGACTTCCTCCCCTCCACACAGCTCTTTCCAAGCCCCCTGCCTCCAGATGGGGAGCTGGGGCTAGGAGCTCCCTGCTGCCAGGGCAGGGGGACATTGTCCCTGCCAGGTCTCCACCACTAGAGCCCTGCAGCAAGCAGCAGGCAGCTCCTGGGGACAGGGACAAAGCTCCCAGTCCCAGTCAGGAGACAGCTGTCTCCTCCCCAGCTGCTCCCTACTAGCTTCTGGGCTAGCACCCAGGGGTAGCCTAGACCTCCCCCTGGCTACTGCAGGAGGCCAGTGCAAGACAGGAGGGGGTTGGAGCGGATTGCTGCCAGGAGCAGCAAATCTGCTCCCAAATGGGTACATGTATAGATAGATGCCTTCCCAGGGTGGGTTTACTCCAAGTAAATTACTCTGGAGTAAGCTCATCCAGCAATGTTTATCCATGTAGGCACAGCTACAACATCTGTAAATGAGATGCCTTTAAGGTGTCTCTACTTAGATCCCCCAAATTTTAGCAAACAAATAACTGATCCCCCCCAGACTTAGCCTTAAATAGGTCGTATGAACTTAATTTTCTGAAGTGCTTAGCAGTCACTAATGAGGCCAGATTTTCCTTGGACCCATGTACTCTCAGGGTAAACACGTGGACCGCATAAACACGGACAGCTCTTTGAAAATCATAAAAATCATAGAAAATTAGGTTTGGAAGAGACCTCAGGAGGCCTAGCCCAACCCCCTGCTCAAAGCAGGACCATCCCCAACTATATAAGAATAATAGGAAACTAGGGTTGGAAGGGAATCTGGCCACTTACCGAGATACCTGTACATGAGAGCTGCTGCATGCTCATGTGTGCTTCTATGTGGGCTCATCTACATGTGTGCTGGACTGTGCAGTTGTTACTGTGCAGTCCAGATCCTGCACAGGCCTTTTCCCAAGCTATTGCACAGTAGCAACCCGCTTTTCATGTAGACGTGCCCTGTATGTAGAGTGTAAGACGGTCTTTGCAGTTTTTACATCAAACTGTGGAAATGAGATGGTAAAAAATGGTTTCCATTCAAAGAGATATTTCTGCCAGGACTTCATCCTATATTATTCTTTGTTAGGAAAGAGTGGATAAAATAGCTGTGCAAAAAAACCAAAAACCAAGCAGCAGCAAATGTGTGGGTCTGGCATTTTGATGAAGATTGCCATCTCTCTTCCTTACTGCATCTTTTTCTATTATTGTATTAGCCTGAAAAAGTGTATCCTGTGCTTTTGTGCAGTCTACAATCATATGAAAAACACACAGCCTAAAATCATCATAACAAAGATAAATGCAAAGACAAAGCAAAGCAGTCAGCCCTGCCAGTTCTTGCTCCTCTATGGTTTATAAAAGTGGCCTCCAAATACATCCTTTCCTATGATGAACTGAAACATCCCTATTTTGATGGGTCTTGGCATGATTTTGGGAAGACCTAGAAAGTGGTTTAAGAACTGACACATTGTATATAATCCAGTGCCCATTAAATATAGTGGGAAAAGCCCCATGGACCTCAGCGGCCACAAAAGAAAGGCCATAATATCTTAGCCAAAAGCACAGTTCTGCCTTCTCTCAACTGGAGAGAGGTAGCTCAGAGAAAAGCAAGGACTCATTATTTCAATATCAATAACTAGTTTAAAAACATTATTTTTAAACAGATGCCATTGAGAAATCTTTATACATTCTAAAGGTACATTTTAAAGGACCAACCGTTTTTAAGTGTTTTTGATGAGTGGATTTATTCTTAGATGGTTTTGTAAATTGTGCAACAGCCATTCATAAAACACCAAGTGGCTGTCATCTAACCTGATCTCAGCCAATTGTTATCATCTTGTTTATGCCTGGTGTAGCTATGCTTCAATCCATGGCCAATAAATCATTGAGAATATTTTCTCACTGGCAGCACACAAGCCAGAGGACACCAAGAAAAAGTCAATAACCCCACACCATCTCTTAAAACAGACATAAAATGTTCCTCCATCAGTTCTGAAGTGACAGCTTGTTTTTCTTTTGGTCCCGATGCTTCTTTGCATTTATCACAAACTGGTTAATGCACATCTGACCAATATAATGCCTCTAACTGCATGCTTTCTTTTCAGCATAGCCACCTAAAACCCCATTACGTAGCAAAAGTTCTTGCACACTATTAGGTGCTGTCTAAGCCTTAAATGAATATGTGGGGAACTAGGGTTTTCAAGGGTAAACTCTTGGAACTTAAGCTGGCTGCTCCAGAAAATTGTTCAAATCATCAGAGCCCTGTTTATAATATTCGTTATAGGTATACACATAATGCAAGTATCCATTTAAATGTGCATGTGCATATACATATGTGTACTTTTCCATACACATAACATATTGTAGCAATTATGTTACACTTGTATAAATTGACTTCAAATTTTCATGTTCAATTTGAGGAAAAACAGCATTTTCCCTGAATACAAGGAGATAATTACAGCTAAAGACTTCCGTCCAAAACCCAATGGGAGAGCCAAATAAACAAGAAAAAGCAGTAGTATAACTAAGAGGTGACAAGCAGGGCACCTGCACCAGGCATCCAGTTAGGGAATCGGGGCACAGAGATTACACCCATTGCCCCTGCCAGCTCAGTACTGCCACCACTAGCAGCAACCTGGCCACGGCCATTGCCCCTTCCACCAGTGACATCCAGCATGCAGAACTGTCCAGCCGGGGCCTCTGAGAAAAAGACATAAAAAAAATTAAATGACTAAAAATACTTCCATCAAAATTGCACTTAAAAAATTCCAAATTTGTATTTTTATTGCAAAAACCAAAAAAAACCTAAGTATGAAGTCAGGACTGTAGGGAGCCCAATTATGTCAACTCCACATGTAAGTCAAGTGATTTTTGTGGTTCTTTTGGAGGTAAGAGGTAGATTTAGAGCAAAATCAGAACAACATAGCATAAAAAGACACATTTAGACCAATTTCTATATTATGTATGTAATACATATATAGTCATATTACCTATGTGCATGTACAAAGAGAGAGGGGTTGATATAACTGTACCTTTACATGCTATGCTGCTCTAAGTGTACCTTTTTCCTGAAAGATAAATACGTTTTCTTCTTTTAAATGATCTGATTCTGTAGTTCAAGGATTCTACCACTGTGACTTATATACACTTTTGTAATGGTCCAATGGACCATGAAAATGGGTAGAGTGCCACATGGAAGGTAAAGGATTTCCAGGTGAATGATTCACAAGAAAATCTTGTCTTTACAAAGTGGCCTGCAAAAATTGAGTATCAAGTGTTAGTGTTGTTTGGCTGCTATGTGGGGAAAATTGTTTGAAAGTAACTAAACTCTGATGCTTACAACAGTTAAAGCTTGGGCAGCAGGCAGTCAAGCAGATTCTCCCACTAACAAAGGAGAAGACATAAATGAGAAAGGTAGATATTAAAAGGGGGCTGAACAATTAGCATTTAAGGTGCTGCATAAACTTTGCACTGCACAAACCCCCCACTTTGATAGTCTCACAGCTTTTTTGTTTGCTCTCCATCATTTTGCCAGCATTCTCCAAAGGTCTGACCAAACCATGAATGACTGGTGCCTTCCACGACTGGGGGGGCACCATAGCATTGAGCAGGGACCACCCGCAGACACCACTGACCATGTCAGTGGTGATGGGGGGTGGGCTGTGAGTGGCAACTGCCCGCAGAAGCTGGCAGCAGCTTCAATGGCAGCCAAATTCAGGAGGGGCACGTGCTCCCCCCCCCCCCACACACATTGCCTATGAACCAAACCTTACTTAGGAGTTATGGTAGCAGCACATGCCCAAGAAGGCTGTGATCAGATTGCTTGGGTCATCATCTCCTGGCTTTCCACAATACATACCTGAAGTTGGATATGAACTGGTCAAAGCGAGCTGACAGGGTCCACTCAGACCCCACAGTCTATTAAAACGGCACTAAGTGAAATGTACTGGTAGTACAGGAAGACAGAAGAGGAGGACAGGAAAGAAATGACAGACCTCATCTGGTGGACAAGGGTCTGGCATAGACTTTTTCAGGAGCAGACTCTCTGAGGAGGGCAGTGGGTGAGGGTACGGGTATGAAAATGGGTGTGCAAATACACAGATATGCAGGGAAAACTGTGTAATGGGTTTTTCATGTGTTTTGAGCTGCCAAGTGAACCACATGGGCCACTTGACAGAGTATTGTAGGTGGAGTTATTTATATTTATTTACATATACATATATATATCCATATCATATACATATTATATATCTATATAAATAAAAATTAATATTTTTACACACAAAAAAATTGCCCGGGTCATCACCACAGTGAGAATGCCACAGCACTGACCTCAGCGTGGGGTATGCAAAGCTCATCAGGAATGCTGGCACTTAGGTAGTTTAAGCTGAAGACTGTACCACTGCATCTGCATTGCAAATGTTACCCAGGCTAGAGAGGTGATGCAGAGAGACCCTTAATGACTCAGACAGCAAGGGACAGAGCAACCTTCTGCCTTCAGATCAAAGATAAGAGGATAGCAGCAACCACTGAAGTTCGATGCTGGGCAAGGTAGAGCGCCCTGGCCCGCACAATATTATTGTTTCCAAGGGCACCAATTCAGCACAGCTAAGAAACTGTCTAACAGAGGTTAAAATCACCTCCACTGTACCTTTTGCTAGATGTGGGAGCAGCCATCTCCCCTGGCATTCCTCAAAGCCGTAGTTCAGCTCTTAATCTTACCTCTCAAATTGCTATAACCGGAAAGATTTCTCTGCTGTGGAGCTCAATAAATATTTATCCCCTGTATTCTAATGGCCTATAAAAACAAGCAAAAATGGTAAGGGAAACATCTCTGCTGTGTTAAAAAAAAATTGATCCATGGCATGAAATCTGTAGGCCATAAGAAGCCAATGGTTCCTAGGGTCTGCTAGATAACTTCAATCTTTGGCAACTTTTGGAAAATCCCAGCAGAAGTCCATGGCCTTAAAATGCTTAAACAAATCCCTACTAGTTTTCAGCGGCCTTTTCAATCATGCAGTTAAAGGGCTCTAAGAAAAAGAGCTATGCACAGATGTACACCCAGGTCAGGAGCAAAATGTGGGAAGACAATGACATAGGCCAGACTTTTGGGGTGTCATATTTTCCCCACATACCATACACCCCACAAATAAGACATTTTAAGAAATTCTTCTAAGAATTCTTCTTTATTTTTTGGAAGGCAGAATGTAGAAGAGGAAAAAATATTTTTTCCAGACATAGAGCAAGTCCTCCAGGAAACAGTGTGTCCAGTAAGTGCAGCCATTAGTGAAGTGTAGGCAGTGCACATGGGTTCACGTGCACCCCCTGAGCATGGCAATGCACCCCTTGCGAAAAGGCACCGCCTGTGGGTGGTCACTGCTTGCCACTGCCCCCCACCCCGCCACTGACACCATCAGTGGCATCTGCAGGAGGTCCGCAATTGCCACTGGCTGCTGCCGATGCTACCGATGTTGTCTGTGGGTGGTCACCAACCAGTGGTCAGTGCTTGCCCCCCCCCCCCCCCACCGACAGCACTGCAGCTGCGTGCAGCAGCTCCCCGCTTGCCTTCATCACCACCAGTCCCCCCCAGCCTCTGGGGGCATATGGCATAAACGAGTGCAGCTTCCCAGAAAACAGGCTACATAAAGCAGTAGTGTTGGGGAAAAATTTTGCCTTTTTAAACCAAATCTTGAAGCTGGCCTAAACAACTGCTTCTCTTCAGATTTCTCCCTGAAAGGTAAGGTGGATCTTGGCCCTGTCTGTATCTGTCACCAGTTTAATTAAAAATCACAAAGAGGAAGGCTTGTGGTACACGAATGAAACGGTTTATTAAAGAAACACAAAACAGCCACTACTTTGTTAGTAATATACATATAAAAAACAACAGTAACAGCAGTAACAGTTACCACTAAGTATAAATTCTATAAATCCTATAACTAGGACAAAGGGACTGCAATCACGAGAGATATTTATTGGACCACCGCTGTCGTCGGCTCTGTCTGCCTTTTCAGACCCAGTGCCAGGGCTTACCTCACCCTATTACTGGTCACTGGTCTTTTACAAGGGTATATGACAGAAAGATCGCCCACGAAGGCATCCCTTCCCAAGGTGTGGGGGGATACACACCAGCTACTCAGTGAGGGCGCTACCAAAGCCTTATGCACCTGACAGGAAACATGTCAGGGAGCCACGCTCTGAGTGAGTGTAGTGGTGTGCTGCGGAGCGGTCTCTGACCGCCCCAGGGACCCTTGCTCCTCACAGAGGACCCGGATTCTGCGGAGAACTATACCGGGACAGGCAATAATTTTGGGCAGAGGGCTGCTTACTGAGTTTTGGCAAGCCATTGAGGGCTACATGACAGGCAGGCAGGGGCAGATAAATATTAATTTTCTAAATTTTGTAGGGGCCCCATGGGCCAGATAGAATGGCCTGGCAGGCCTCATCCAGCCCCCGGGCCGTGTTTTGCCCACCCCTGATCTATACCCACTCACACAAGCTATTGCTCTCTCTCGGTCTCCTCAATCACTTTCTCTCCATCAGTCCTTACAGGCCCTCTCACAAGCGTACCCTCACCAACACACAGAGCACCAGCCACACGCACGCCAAGCCCCACTCACTCCCTCACTCCGTTTCTGTCCATCAAAACCCTTCATAGGAGTAGTGCACCCCGCGTGCCAGGGCTCTGCACACGCCACGTGGGCGTGCACACAGCACGCTATTCATTATATCTAAGGGTGTCATGTGGAAAATTACCAAGCTTAGGACCAGCACCATGTCATTCGTCCTACTTAGTCTCACCTGTGAATGACCTTACTAACTCGAACTGTCCTGGTCCCATAACATGAGCCAGCCACAAGCATCATAATTTGCTCTCAACAGTAGGAACGTCCTCGTGTGGCAGCAACAAGGCTAGCCCCAGACCCTTGCAAGGAAAGCAGCAAGACTGCAAACTTTCTTAGTGGAAAAAGTACTTTATAGACATTCCCGTAGACCAGGGGTGGTCTAAATGTGGTACACGGGCTGGATGTGGCCTGCCAGGCCATTTTATCCAGCCTGCTGGGCCCTTAAAAAATTTAGAAAGTAAATATTTATCTGCCCCTGGCTGCCTGTCATACAGCTCTTGATGCCTTGCCAAAACTCAGTAAGCGGCCCTCCCCCCGAAACAATTTTCTGCCCCTGCCCTAGATACCGTAGGCCTCACTCACCCTCAGCCAGCTTGGTGGCTCTTCAGCCAAAAGTTATTGCCTTGCCAGCAGCTGCAACAGGATTATCACAGAGCAAGAAAGCAGCAGCAGTCATTTTGGGAGCCACTTTGGCACAGCGTCTGCTTCTTTCCTCCCTTGCTTCTGTTCCAGCAAAGGAGGGGGAAAAAACCCCAACTTCCCTGCTTAGGACACAATTTTGGAGAGCTGATTTTAGAAGAGGGTTCCTATGGTAAGCAAGTATACATGGTGCCTTGTGGGGAGAAGGTATCAGGAAAAAAATAAAGGAGCAATATTTATATTTGGCACATGCACAGCTCTTTTCATAGCTGTTAACCTTTCAGCTTCAAATCATGCCAGCAATGCAGATGAATGACAATCCTTATACAGAGTGGGACCAGAGTAAATGAGATACATCCCACAGTTTTAGGATGGGCATCTGCATCTTAGAAGAGATTATGGGCCAGGTTTTCTGAGGCGCTCACCTCCCTTTAGTCACCTAAATAAATCAGCTGGGTTTTTCGCTGATATTTACATCCAGTCTGTCTCCTTGATATAGGTATCTAAGTCAGAGCTGAGCTTTCCCATTTCCGCTCTGGTTCTTAGCTCCCAGGTCTATATGACTTCTGTCAGTTTATATGTACAGAGAGCCACCTACAGACTGCCCTCGGCTCTTTGGTCCCCAGCTTTCATTCCTGTCTGCTAGAAGCTCGAGGATTACACAAATTGCCCTAAAAGCCCTACACAAATTGATGTCCCCTAGCTGACCCAGGCCACATTTTGCATCGTGTAAGCAGAAGCCATTTATGTCTACAGTTCTATTGTAGAGAATGCGTTAAATGAGAAAACAGACCAGACAAGATAGCAAAGAATCACCGCGTGGAAATGTGATGTGCCCAAACAACAAATTATGGATGACCCAACTGAATGAGTGGGTCACAGAGAAAGAGTAAAGAAAACAGGAGTTGTGGAAAATACAGGTAAAATAATGCAATGTTGCAAGATCCGAGTTGCCCACTGCTATATGAACTAATGAGGCTTCTAGCTCAGGGTTGAAGAATAGCACTTCTGTTCATCCTATTTCTGCTTCTGAGGTAGGTGTCTAACTGACAGGTAGCAATGCCTAGCTTTTATGAACTAGCCTAGGAGAGCAAAAACCCAAACGGTCAGCGTGGCAGATGCAAGTCCAAATTCCTTCTTTTTCATGAGTCAGAGCACTTGAGTCCTCTGTTTTTCAGGATCACACCCAACCACTAAGCTATTCCAGGAGCAAATGTTCACAATCTGTCCCACTGCAATAGTGTATTCTGCTTTCTGTGCAATAGTGAAATATTCAGTAGACCAAAGTCAGGGAACAAGAACATCTCTATAGCCTGGTGAGGGCAAAGAAGGGGACACATGTGGGTTGCTGGCCTTGCTCTAATTTGCAAAAAGTTATGACCATCCTGAAACTTTTTTTTTCAAGCAAATAAATTACTCGTAAGGGAAAAAAATCACCCGGCTTTATTTCTGAGGCTTAGGTTATTCAAATCACTGACCTCTCTTTCCCTTCATTTGGTAGACTGCATAATGGGACTGTGGAAAGACTTATTAGCTGCATAAAAAAAATCTGGATTGAAAATAAGTTTCAGTATCTTTATCAAAATGGTCTCAGTCTCAAAGTGCAGCTATCCCTGCTTTTGGAAGACTCATCATGCCTTTGTCAGAAATGTAAATTGTTTGTTGCACTGGGGATTGATTTTACTTAGTCAATGCTTGCTGCATTTTTTTCTTTTAAACATTTTTTTCTTTTAAACATTTTGATCAAGGCATCCAGTTTCTTTGGGTCACTGTAAATGTTAACCTAATGTACCTTTGATAATGTACCATTGTCTGATTTTGAATAGAGATGTCAATGAAGTCTCTTCATTCTTGATGCTCCAACAGAGACAGACAAAACTGTTGGTTAAAATTATACCTCCCTAGGCTTTATCAGGATAACATTATGTCCTATTGCTGTAATACAGAAGTATTTAAGGAGAAGTTCTGCCACGTTGACTCATACTGAGCAGCCTCAACCTCCACTGAAGTCAATGGAACTGTATATTTATTGACTAACATATAATTTAACATTAAAGGTATTGCAATTTGGCCTTTGGGTGTGGGTACTCATTAATTCCCATCCTAGACTCCTAGGAGTGAAGGGGTCAAGGCCAGAATATTATTAAAGGGTACTAAATGTGCTGGTAAATTTATATGGTTGTTAAAATAAAAGACTTGCTTTGCTCTTTTGAGCATATATAGAAAATAAATCACTTCCTTTAAATTGAAATGTAGATGAAAACACATTTGATGCAAAAGTGGACCCTCGTAATTCTCAACTGAATAATGAAAGGCAAGTAAATGGATAATTCCCATGAGGTGCTAAACATTCACCACTCTTGCTGATATCATTGAGCCTGGAAAATATTTAGCATCTCATAGGATCAGGCCTTGTTTAGAAATGGTGAAAAACCCAAAAACCTTGATTCTTACTTACAATACGGCCACATTATATTATTCTAACTAAATTACAGTTACCATACTTTGCATTGCCAGAAAGGCATAAAGCAATATCTGCCATTTATAAGAATCATGTCCTCAAAGCCATTTTCCTTGGTAGCTAATGACTCTTCTTTCTCTCTTCCAGCATCGGCTAGTATGTACGTGCCCACGGTCTGCAATGGAAGGGAAGTCCTAGATTCCACCACTTCATCTCTGTGATTGTGACTTGCGGTTCAGTTCCTGAGTTTTTAGACTGTTAGGCAAAATTTGCACATGTTGTGCACTCCAGAAACAAAATAAAAAACAAAACTAGTACCTTTTTTTAGAAACAGTATAATAAATTATTTTTGAGGACTGTACAGTATATAGTGATGTTCTAGAACTTTTTAGACTGATTTTAGCACCTCTGTTATTAACAGTTCTGGGGGACATGTACATAGCCATGGTTTACCGTGCGCATAGTTCTGCAGTGTTGACTCAGCAGTCAAGGGAGTGATTTGTTGCAAGCACAGTCGCAGTGTTAGGTGACTTTCTTTCCTATGAAATTTTTTGTAGTTCCTTGTTGTAATTAACCTCAACTGCATTTCTATGTTGTATATTACAGTTACATTCTGTGTAACGGATTGTTTTCTCAGCACAAAACAGCAGTATTAATGTAAAGATGCCAATAATAAAATCATAAAAGATTTTTCAGCATTGTTGCACTTTTTGTTTTTCCCCTCTCAGGTCATTATAATTCATTAGAGGGGACTAGATCCTCTTTCTTTCTGTTTCCACCAATTAGTAAATTAAATCCTGCTGCTCATTGTGGTTCTAGGGTTTAGCAGTCTCCAAATGTTTGGCCACAATTTGGCCGGTAGTATTGGCAACAACATCCCAAGGTGGTTTGGCCAAGTCAAGGGCAGGTTAGCTTCAAAAAACTAGGTGAAAGCAGATGTAAGCCTGGAAGTCTGCTCTGCTAGTCCCTCAGCTGGTGTTGACTGACACTTATCCAGGAGTCTTGACTTTGATCAGAAGGAAAATACATATTGCTAAAAAATTTCAAATGAAAATATTTTCCCCATTGAAAAATGGCCTTTCTTCAAAACTGAAAATGTTCAGGTTTTGTTTTCTGTTTGTTTGGTTTTTTTATGGGGGGTTGGGATATTCATGAAATTGGGAAATTCGTGAAAATGGCTTCTATTCCATCCAGGAGCACAAAACAACCCCAGATGCTCCCTTTGCCTGGAAAAGGGTGTTTGTACCCTAAAGCTTGCAAAGAAAAATTTTCCAACTATTTTAGTTGGTCTAAGAAAAGAGGTCAGATTTAGCCAAAGAATTTTGTCTGCACTGTGTCCTTAGACCAACACAGCTACATGGCTACCCCTGAAATTTTCTGTGACTGTCTGCCTCAAGTTTCTCTGAAATTTGACTCAAAGCTGTTATCAAAATGACCATAACATTATTTTAATGTTAAATCATACATTAAGCTGTGTTTGATATACTAAAGCATTCATATATTTTGCTAGAGTCTAAAAACATGGGAAGGTTATATTAGGTAGATAAAAAGATAGAGACTCCTGATAAATAAGATTACATCTGTGTTAGGCCTGCTTTGTATTAACATGGTGACATAAAGCTAGCATGATCTCTCCATTAAATTGCTTTGCATCACTAGAACAGAATCAAACAGTTAGAAGATACTAAGGAATCTGGACCATAAAATATAGTCACAAAAAGGACAATCCTGAAGAAATGTCCTAGCATCTCAGTAGCAATGCCTGTGACCAAACCATACAGATTTAGAGTGGAAATCTACTGCAGCTGTAGGCAATTGCAAATCACCTTTAAAATAATGTGACTTTTATAATCACATCCTAAGAGGAAACAATCTCCTGTCTTACCTTCGATCAGGTCCAATAAGTCATTCAAGAAACAAACACACCTCTAATTAATGTTTTGGTGTATATTTACCTAAGGGCTTGTTCTCATCGATCCTGCACCCATTGAAGTCAATAAGCAAAATTTCCATTGACTTCAAGGAAGTGGCTGTGACTCTTAAAAGGCTTGGATGAAAGACGCATACAATTTAAAATACAACGGGAGAATAAATTATCTGGGATCTGATTCTTCTTTACACCCAGGCCCTTCTATTCACTCACAGTCTATAGCTCCTTGGGGCTGGATTGACAAAGGAAGTCAGGTCTAACGGCCACTTTACATGCCAAAGCCCAGCATTTAAGTGCTCAAAAGCCCCACTCAGCTGCTACCATCCCAGGAACTGCCTATGGCACTTAAGTTTCCACCAATTAAGGTGGCCTGCCTTACTTTCTGCTTCTGGGCACATACAAAAATCACCAAAGTCCCTATCTGTTCTATACCTAAATCCCTGCAGGACTTGTACATGAAGTTTTCCTCTACTTCTATTGCTTAAGAGGCTCAATTCAATAGATGATGTCAGAACGTGCCTCCCAGATCATATCTCACACAAAACAGAGCCGGGGTAGCTGTGCTGCTGCATTTATGCTAAGTCCCTTGGGCTAAGGACAGACATTCAGAAAGTTGGAGCCTGAACTGATTCACTCTTTACAGGAGACCCCAGCTCAGGTCCCAGCCAGTAGGACAGGGAGGGGGCTGGCCAGTTCACTCCAAGCTACTGCTGGGGTTGACCATACCCTTGCCGCTGGAACAGCCAGTAGAGAAATGCAGGTCCATGCCGGTGAGACAGGGTGGGGAGGGGGGTGGAATAAACCTCATCCCTGCTCCCTTCTGGGGACCAGATTCTGGCCAGGCCCCTGCCCCTGCCCCTGCCCCTGCCTGTCCATGCTCTGGCTCTGGTGCAAAGAGCACAGCCTAGCCCAGACAGCATGCTGGGGGACTCTGGTTTAACTTCAACCAGGAAGGGGTCTGGGACAGAAGTTGCATAAACCAGTATGAGTTCAATGAGTTAAGTCCAACTACACTCAACCAGGTTTATCTCAAACCGGTTTCAGCCATTTTGAAACTGGTTTATGTGCACTGAACTTATGCTCTGTTACAGGTTTAAACCAGTTTCTGATCACTTAAACCAATTTCTGTGTAACTTCTGACCCTAGACTGGGCGATTAAAGCATTCACCTGAGATATAGTTGAACCAGCTATAATTCTCTCCTCTATGTGATTAGGAGCAAATATTTGAATATAGGCTGTTCAGGATAGTGCTGTAATAGAGGACAACCATCTCTCCCAAGATGGATCCATTAGTCTTTGCAGCTGAAACTGGCCCATTTACACAGTGATTTATATGTTCATGAATCAGGGAGGAGAATCCCATTTCCCTAGGTGAGTACTCTAGTTGTTGGGTTACAAAGTTGTTCCATCTTTCTCTCTCCCTGCAGTGCAATGAATAGTTGAATATGTTGTGGAATGTTATTTTTTATGTCTAGTTTTCTTGGGTGGCCAAATTGAGATGCATGATTCTCTGAAAATCAGGTCCCTTTGAGGAGTCTTAAATTAGGCAACAAACATCGCTAAATTAAACAAACTCCAGGAAACCACTTATGCAGTAAGTTATTATTTAAAGTCAGAATCTGACCTGAAATACTTAAATCAAGTCACGTCCAATCATTTCAGATCCAAAGACAAATGAACTCTTTGTGAACTCCTTATTTGGCTTGAAATACACAGGTGGTTACCACCTAAACTTGTTTCCTTATAGGCAATTGAGACCAGATGGAGACTTAGCTGTCTCCACTGTTTTTCATTAATAAAGGTGAAGAAATAGCTGAGTCTTTTTGATTATTTGCTCTGAGTAGCCATGTAGCTTCAAAGGCATCAGGCTATGCAGCTGCTTTGCTTTTGTACAAAAATGTCGTGGCTGGTGTTGAAATGATGGAATTCTCTCAACTCCTTTCCTAGCATTTGTGTATGATTCTTGTGTTTCTTTGGACGGTTTTCAGTGCTCTGATTTGGATTTCCAGGGAATGTAAGGTTCATGATGGATTTGAGCCAGTGGGAAAAAAACACCGAACAAACAAAAGGAAAATGTCAAACCCTGCTAGTACATCTCCATGCATTGCAGTAGCACAAAAATGTGATGAGATTCCTTTAAATTAGATCTTAAAATGAACTCTTAATTTTCACCCCCCGTGAATACTTAGTGGATGTCTTTTAATATTGTCTTTTTGGAAAAAACTCAAGCAAGTATTTGGACTTTGCAAGTCTCTGAAAGGCTTGGCAACTCATGAGCTGTAATTGCTTTCCCTTTAAAGTACTATACTAAAGATGGGAAGTGTGCTAGTTTCCCTGCTTCTTAAATCAAGTTTCTTTGTACATGATGTGAGCCAGCTTGCTAATTCAGAGCAATTAGGTGGGTAGCACCACCACTGGGCATGTTCGCTGCCGAGGGGAATTTTTAATTCCGTTTTACAAGTACTATTGATTCCATTATTACATTTAATCCTGCTTGTATAATTCCACCTCTCTAATTTCACTGGAGAGGAATAATTACAGTTATGGAGCTATACACTGAATTTTGTATTTTATTTATTTTTATCTAAATTTTTGGATATACATAAGGACCAATACACGCACTAAACAATATGAAGAGTCACAAAGAAAAGGGGCCTGCTCATAACCGTACTGGCATTGTGAAAAAGGTTGTTGCATAAATGAGAATTTACATGCAGATGTTCAAAGACACCTAACAAACATTCAGCTAGCTGGTTTGTCAGTAATTCTTTGAGGAAAAAACTCATAGCCAGATCCTATATAAAGGATTCAGACTTCTAGAAGCACCACAAAGCTGAGATGTCTGGTTAGCAGAGTGGGACCCAGAATCCCATGCTGAGTACCTTCTACATGGTGAGAGTTGGGCACTAGAGAATGGGATACAAAACAGCCAGAGCCCTGAATAGGAAGCCAGCATATCTAGGTTAGGGACAGACATTACACACAAACCAGTTCAAGTGATCAGAAACCAGTTTAAACCTGCAACAGAACAGATGTTCAGTGCACATACACCAGTTTGAAAATGGCTGAAACTGGTTTGAGATAAACCTGGTTGAATGTAGTATCAGATTTAAGTGATTTGGCTCAAACTTATTTATACAACATCTGTCCCAGACCCCTTGCTGGTTTAAGATAAACCAGACTCCCCCCAGCATGCTCTCTGGGCTGGGTGGGGCTCTCTGCTCCACAGCAGGGCTGGCCCCTCCCCTCTGCTCCCTGGCTGCAGCTCCAGAAGAGACTTGCAGGCACAGCAGGATCTGCCTGGCTTCCCCTGCCCTACCCCCCACCCCAGCTGCTTGCTGGACAAGCAGGAATCCCCCCCTCCCCCCGTCTCTCCCCTCCTATCTCCCACAGCAGGGACCTTAAGCATGTGGCATGCTAGCTAATACTGAGAAGTATCTCTGTGTGTCTCCAATTTCACTGGGACAGAAAGACAGAAGAGTGACCACTTAGGGCTGTTTGGAGCTAATCAACAGGTCACCCAGTAAGCTGTTTAAGAAAAGTTTGAATAATGGGAAGAAGCTATTGCTTTGCTAATGAGGTGATAAACACTTTATCAGCCCCTTGCTGGCTTGCTTGCCTGTCAGTTTGCTGCAGACAGTATGACAAAGCAGGGGGGGAGATGGAAAAGCTCTGTATCATCAAGAGATGCATGCACTGCACAACCTGCCTTTGCCTCAGAGTGCTAGCAGGGGGCTGGGGTCTAGCAACACTCCCACTCCTTGAGCAGCGAGTAGGGAAAAGCCTGGGATGAGGTAGACAGCCCTCCCTAATAAGAGCGTCCCGCCAGGGCCTGGCCATATCCCCCCTCAGCTCAACAGTGTGCAAGGAAGGGAGGGCTGCTCTAGCAGCCCCTGACTTCTAGCCTGAGCCACTGCAGGCATGTGCCTGCATGTCTGGGATGTCTGTGCAGCTACAAAGTGATTTAGCCTAGCCAGGTTAAACTAACCTGAAAATATTGAATCAATTCAGGCTCAGGTTTTTTGAATGTCTGTCCCTAACCCTAGAGTCAGCACAATCAGCACAAAGATGTATAGAGGTAGCCAATAGGAAATGCTGAAGACTGAAGTAAGACTAAAGCCCCACCCACAGCTTCCTTATTCAGGGCTGCAGAGATGAACTGTTGCTTAGCTGGGGTTTATTACCCTGAGCTCTTTCCTGAAATTAAGTGCCAATGCCCTCTTTTTCAAAACTAATCAGGGCTCATACTTTCAAAAATCAGTTTCCCATGTGGGAATCCCAAATTTAAATCCTTTTTCAACCTGAAGGGATGCAAGACAGTCCCTTAGCCACCAGGCTGGAAACTAGTCGGAGTGCAGGATGGGAGTGAAGGGCACCCAGAGGAAGCTGTGTCACTGTGCAGAAAAGAATTCAGGATTCATTGGACCAAATACAGAGCACAAGAAGGAGCCTGAATCTATGCATTAGTGGTCAAGGTACTCTCCTTAGACTCCAGTGACCTGATTAAAAAGTGGGACAAAAGGTATCATATCTCACATCCACTAGAATCAGTAGATTTTTAGTCTCTGGAAGGCACCCAGAGAAAGGGTGCATTGCCCTTTTCCACCTTGTTACACCTGTGAATGTCAGTCATTCATCTTAGTATGCTGCAATTTCAAACCCATACTGTAGGAAACCATGTTAGTAAACCCCATTCCCTCCTCCAGTCCTAACCCTCAAATATAGGAAAGGGTTTTTTTGGGTAGGGGTTAGAAATCTGATACTATCCTGCCTCTCAGTGATGAGCTGAGAAAAGTTTGTGGGAATCTTGAGGGCTGACTGCAGCCTGCCTTGCAACAGCAATCATGGCAATGCAGCAAGGGTTCAGGGGCGTTGCAGGCACTAATGTGCACAGTGGACAGCCTAGAGTTTGCGAGTTTGAGGCCACAACAGAAGCACTTATGGCCTGGTCTCTCAAATTCCAACAAATATGTAAATTCTGCTAAATACCTTGTCACAAAGGACTGAAAAAGGAATGGAAGCAAAAATTCAGATTCTCAAGCCAGCCAGTTGTGAAAAGGCTGCAGATAATCCACCACAAAAGATAAAGGTAGCTACTGGCTTCTAACCACTGCCTGACTCACATTAGACCCAGTTCTGCAAATGTTACAGGAGGATGAGAGTGGGGAGGAAACACCTACTTGATGACACTGCTTGAAGGAAAGGTACAATGCTACCCAGTTGCTTTTGTGTGTCTGGCAAACTTTTATTAGACAAAATAAAGGGTTCAAATATCCAAAACAAACCAGAACAGATGCAACATAATCGACACAGAAGAACCACGGTGCAACAAGGATTCAGCATTCAACAAGATCTGGGAGCGTCTCAGCCTGATCTTTGGCAGACCCCTCTGAAAATAGGTTCCTGGGGAATTCTAGTGTAGGGAGGTTACACATAAAACCAAAGCTCCCAGCATTCATTCATCCCCAGTTTTGATTTCACCAAGCACACGGATAAACACATACATGCTCCCTCCTTTGGGTTTGGAGTCCTTTAAACGGACCAATAATCTCATCCAGTATGGCTTCCTACATCAACACGTGGGCAGTTTGCTTCCCAGTAAGATTCAACTTCACACAGCCAGGAGTCTGGCCAAAACATGGCGGTAGCTTCTGAACATCTTGCATGTTGCAACTCTTCCCCATTCCTTGCTGTATCACACTGTCAAACTGCCAGTGTGTCCATGAAGTCATAGGTGCTCTAGCCTTCTCATGTCTGCATATTCTGAGTTGCAGCTTTCATACGTTTCTTCTACCTTACCTATACAACTACTCCCCAAGATACCATGAATTTCATACTCTCCGAAGGAAGAAAGTTAAGAATGCACATAGGTCATGTTGACAAATAAGGAGAAAGAAGAAAGAGGGGAGAACAAAGTTAAGTAGTACCCACCACTCCATAATATCACTGAAGCAAAGAGTTTTGAAAGGTTTGACATTTTATGAATAGTAAAAATAATCGTCCACTCTTGCACTAGCTAGGACAGCAGTGCAAAGGCTCTGTCCCTTCACATTTCAGGACCTAAAGCAACCCTCAGCAGGAAGAAACATCACTGGTAGGAATGCTTTTGAGTGTTTTCAATCATACTTCAAAGCATCTGCTACTGGCCACTGTTGGAAATTGGTCAGCGTTTCCGGGTAGCAATATCCATTGCTATTATTTCTAGTTATAATCAAGTATCCCACCCTTGTGAGATCCCACCAGTTCTCTTAGCACAGGCAAACGAACAGATCCCAAGTGTCCACCTGCAAGAACCACAACCTCAAAGACTCCTTTTAAATAGTTAATAATAACAATCCTCCTTTAACTAGGATAGACTGCAATTGCCTAGATCCACAATATGGCTTCTACTTGACATTTGAGAATTCAGATTCCAAATCAAGTGTATAATGCATCTCGAATACCAGCAAATGTAATTAGAACCAGGGGGAACGGTACATTGCAATTTGACCTGTAGAACCAGATCCTCTAACGGTGTAAAACAAAGTACCTCCCCATGAGTCTAATGGAGCCATCCTGATTTACGCCATTTCAGCCTAATTTACTTAGAAAATCTGACTTTAAGAAAGGTCTCTGTACATTTGTCCCCAGGCAAAGACTGTCAAGGCAAAAAATGATAATATCCATGCTTGATTTGCCAATAATTTATACAGAGACACCACTATAATGTATTTAATCCCTGAAAAGATTCAGTGGCTTGGTTCCCAAGTTAAAAGGAAAGCATGCAAATGCTGCAATAAAATGTATTCCATTTAATCAACTGAACACATAACAGACTGATTCTCATTGTTTTATGGCATCAAGTAACAGAAGATGTCACAGGCAACAGTTTACTTAATGAATTGTTTAAGGCTTCCAAACTGTGCCTTTTATCGGAAAATGAAAATAACATTTTTCCCCTTGTATCTTCAGGGAGAGGAAAAGAGAAATAGTGAAAACCAGCTAAAAGACATCAGAACTAACTTGCTTACTGCTGGAAAATTCCATGGTATTATTTTAAACTTAACTTCAATCAGTTCTGTAGGAGTGGTTTGTGTCTATTTCCATAGTACTGCACCAGTATTTTTAGACCGCTTGAAAGAATATTGTATAATAATGTGACAGATCATTTGGAACCACAGATAAAAAACTGCCATATACTAAAGTCTATAGGAGCTGACAAAGAGAGCTGTTTTGCAGCTAATTGGATAAATTCCAAGGGAAACCCCAAACAAACCTTCCTTGGTATCAACCAACTGAAATATAGTTCATTTAAATTTAAGGCATTTTGATATTTCAGAGACCTGGCTCCAGTGGTAGAAGAAGAATCCCAATTCTCTCTCAATGGCTTGGAAATGATGTGCAGATAAGGGCTGTTACTCAACATTTGAAAGATAGAAACATTGGTAACAGGCAGAACTATGTGGAAGGTGGGAATTCTGTAACTCCATCCATCACTAAAGCTCAGTGTAGGCTGCCGTTCTACTAAAGATCTCCAATCTGAAGTTTCACATATTATTTTTACTTTATGAATGCCAGTCAGATAAAAATCTTTGATGCTACAGCACACTAATTGAATAAAAAAAATTTGTAGAAATATCTTCATAAAAGACCAGCAAAGAACTGAAATCCCAAAGCCATTGCCATTTACTAAGTAAACATGTCACTGATGATGTGTGTCAATGATATAATGACAACAAATACAATGTACAATAATAAATGCATAACGGTACAAAATATACAAAAAGGAGTGCGTTTATAATTTACATTCAGCAATACTCCAATATGGTGCGACACCCCATAAAAATCCTTTTCTAGCAAATGAAGTGCAGTTTCAAGAACAAAAAGTGTATTTAATACCTGTTAAGGTGTCCAAAGTATTTCCCATCAAAAGAACAAACCCCAGTTTCTGCAATTGATTATATAAAATAATTGAGTAAAATTTCCCTGAACAAGAAAGAAAAACCTCTAATCTTCATAAAATTTTCTTCAACATCTTAGAGTATAATAAAATATTCAGAATGCAGAACAATCTGTTTTAATTTAATTTAAAAGTGGGCTGTTGCCATAGGGGTTGATGCAGCACAGTCATATAAAATAACAGAGCTATATTCCTTATAATAAAACCACCATTTCTGCCTGTGTCTTTTCCAGTGTTTCATAATGCAAACATGTGTATGCCTAGAGGGACAGTCAAGATTGGTTCCTTATCTCCTCATAGCTCTACACAACTTTTTCCTGCATGATTTTTAGATTTAAAGATTTTTAGATCCAAGTTTTAATTAATCATGAGTTCAACTCAGACAGGAATTTCAGAAAATTAGTTTTTGATAGATTGGATATTATGCAGATCACATGCTTTTGATAGGGTGAATTATTCAGTGATTTTCTAGGCCTGATTTTTAAAGGATCTCCACTTAGCTTTCAATTTCCCAGGTACCATCTTGTGCCCTCATTTAAAAGCAAACATTGAAAGAGGAACCAATTTAAAATGTTAACCCACATTAATGCCACTGGGCATATCTACATGTACATTAATGCAGTTTTCCTAGTGCACGTTAAATTTAGTACTTCCAATGTGAGGTACTAAATCAACATGCATTAGGCTGCCCTAATCCACAGTAGCTCAAGCACACACTTTTTACGTGATGCTTACTGTGCAATAGCCTATTTTACCACACATTAGCATAACAGTACTTTTTTTTACACGGCGCTTTAATGTGTAGTAAAATAGGCTACTGCACATTAAAGCGCACGTGTAGATGCACCCACTGAGGATCACTATGCTCTTCTAGTGCTCAGATCTGTGAGAGTAATATAGGATTCCAATTAAGAAGTGTGGTCCTTTGGGTCAACTATTAAACTTTTGTGCTTTTACAGCTAAGGTTCAGTTCCTTCAGTCTACATGAACCCTAGAAGGTTGGGACACAATTGGTGGTCCATATGGGATACTGAGCTGCTGTTGAATCAGCATCCTGAGAGAATGCTCTGGAATAGGTGCCCTGGGTAGAGAAAAGTGTCATTCATGTTCTGGGTCTTGGTTCCCCTCAAGTGCTGACAACATGTAAAGAAGCTATGAATCAACTATTGCCTCTAACCACGTGGATCTGGGCACACAGCAGCAGCTCACACATCGAGGTCCAGGGGGCACGTCTACATGTGCCCCTGACTGCACAGTTGTTATTGCACAGTTATCTAATACTTGTAGCAAGTACTAAATAGCTGCGCAGTAGTTGCTGTTACTTCGCAGTCTCAGCACCGCATGGGTCATTTCTGACCCTGCTGCTAATGCACGGTAGCATCAGTGTCACACTTTGTGCCTGCCGATGCTACGTCGCCATAGAGATGAACTATACTGCCATAGCTCATCACTACGGCAGCGTAACATCTCATGTAGACACTCCCAGGGCTTCTGAAATTTAATCCTGCCAAGACTGTTATTACATTGGCTACATTGGGTTCAACCTGTAGATGTAAAATTGTGCCTGCTACATTAGAGGCTGTTGCAAAACACTTAGAGCCTTGTTACACGGTAATTTTGGGCAGCTCCTGGAGCTCTTAATCCCTGGACTGTCCGCACATTAATATCTTAAGTGGTTTTAAACACTCATTAGGCAGCTCAAAGTTGTGTCACTCCAGACTAAGGGTGTGACTGCTCCAAATTCCAAGCTAGCACTAACACCAATCAACATTTGTGCAGCTCACAGTGTAAGGTGTAACAAGGCCCTGACCTTCTAAAGTATTATCCTCTTCAAGAATCAAAACTCACCTATGTTTCTTCCCCTTCAAGTACCGTTGACCATTTTAAGAGAGACTTGAAATGCTACAAAAGGAACAGTCCAGAACCTTTGTAGATTTCCAGTCTCTCAGAAGAATAATTTCTTATGATGTGTGTGGAAGGAGTGAGAAAAAGTGATAGGTACCTATAAATCACATTACATGCCTGAGCAATGCCCAGGTGAATATCTCATGTCATTGGCAGAATGTCTCTCTCTTCCTGAGTTAAATTTCATTTTCAGTATGGAATCCAAGTGTCTGCTTTCCTTTTTGGCAAGGTACTCAATCACGTGATAAGGCAACCCACTCTTTTGTTTTGATCTTCGACTTCTCTCTTAAACTCAACTTTTGTTAGAGAGATCACCACTAAGATGTATGCCAGAATGTGTTTAAAATGTGGTCCTGTAAAAATAGAAATCAGGTTTGTTTCTTTGAAGGCAGCAATAAATCGTCATATATTTTGGGATCTTGAAGATTTCAGCTGAACAGATTCAAAGTGATCTTCTTTCTCCTGCAATGGAAAAGAGAGGTTTTCAGCAACCAGCATTTCTCATCTTCATTACAAAATTTGCTTCTCTCTTATCACTCCATATAGCCAGCCATAAACCAAATTTCTTCTTTCTGTGACTCCAATGCACGCCCTTTTGAAGACATTTCAATTAGAGAGAGCAATTACTTCTCTCTCAATTAGAGAGAGCAGAATGTGGATTTGTCACATCTCCAATCAAACAAAAAGAATAAAATCAGGAGAAACTTCATATTTTTGCAGAGTGGCAGAAGGATTGTTTATTTTTTAATGCTTGTTTTATGGGTGTCTACAGGTACGCCCTTAGAAATATACACAAATGAGCATTTTGTACAGTATTGAACTGATTGATCCATGTTAGGGATTCTATGGCAAATTTATAAGACATCTTACTATGTCATGTAAAGAAAACAACAACAAAAACCCCAAAGTCTAAGTCATTAAGACAAGTCATTTGAGCAAAGAACACAGATGGAGAAATTGTTGAAATCTATCCCGTCTTTAGTCTTCTGTGGCCTTGGGCATCTCCTGTAGACTACAGCTGATCCAGACACTTAGCTATGGATTGACCTTTACTCCAATGCTTAACTTGAAACAACTGTCCTATTGATTTCAGTGGGATGACTCAACAATGAAATCAAGCATATGAATAAGTGTTCACAGGATCAGAGACTACAATGTGACTATGCACATGCTTAAACTTAGCCACATGTTTAAGCTGAACTGTGCTGAACTGTGTCCAGTCCCCCAGCTGTAAAACAGGGATAACATTTTCCTTCCTCAAAGAGTCGATTTCAGGATCAACTACTTAATGCATCTGAAGTGCTACAAAGATGAAAAGCATCATGCACTGGAAGTGAGAGATGTGCTACTTATTATCCTTTAATTATGATGTCCCTGCCTTTTTTTACTGAGAAAGAACTAGCTTATATAAGAATACAGAACTCATTTTTCAATAGATTTCATTTCATTTTTAAATGGATTTCATCTTGAAAGGTTATATAGTAATTTATCTATCAAGAAGAAAATTACATAAAGGCAAGCTGCTTAACTGGCCACACTTTCAAAGCAGAAAGATACCACAACTGCTTTGTTTCAAGGAGCCGAAGAAATAGAGATGTGATATTGATTATAAGCTGTTTTGGGGGGTTTTTTGGCTATTTTTCTATTGTGTTGAACGGGCTGGTTAGAGGATGTGGCAGTGCACTGGTTGTACCCGCCACTTTAAGATCATCAGGCAGGCGGTGGAGCAGCCTGGAGGTGAGTTCAGAATTGATTAGGTGATCACCTGATTGCAGGGGGCTGCCTGATTGGAGGAGGGCTGGGCAGACAGAGTATAAGTTCAGACCCTGGAAGCAGGGCTGGCAGTTACATCTGAGGAGCTGGAGGAACAATATTGCACAGCCTGAGGACTGCAGCTCTGGTAACACCTGGAAGTTAGGGTAGGAACTATGGGGACAGAGAAGGTTCCTGGGTAAAACCTGAAACTGCACCCTACTGGGGCTGGTTGGTTTGGTGGGGCTGCCTGGGGCAGGACAGGAAATGCCACACCTGTGCCTCCCCAGTGAAAGGCAAGGAGAGGGTGCTGTAAAGCCTCAGCCCCCACTGCCTTGTGTATCACCCCATAGAGGGGAAAGGCTTGGGGCCAAGGTCCACCAGGAGGGACCTTAGGCCCATGGAGAGTAAAGTGTGGCCTAGTGAGGGATTGGAGTGAGTGAGCGCAGTCCAGTGGGGGGCCAAGGGAGTGGGCCACTGAGAGGCCATGGGGGTCAAGGCACACCAAGTGGCACCCAAAGCTTAAGTGGGCCAGAGGCTGAGTGCAGTTCAGCAAGTGGCCAAGGGAGTAGCAAGGAGAATACAGGGTACCATCTATAAGGCATGGGACATGGTATAGAGGTAGTTCGGAGTCGTGTTATTAGCCCCGAACACCAAGGCCACAAATGGGCAGCCTCCCACATATCAGCTATTTTGCTGGAATTTTTTTATTGACATTTTTTCTTCAGTTTACAAAAAGGCTAACTCAAAGCCTTCTCACCCAAATAAGACTGTGGCAGCTGACTCAAAGTGGTTTCTGTATCCATGTTTTACGTTTTGGGGTACTGTTCTCCAATATAATGTAATTAACATTACTGATTTAAATAGTATTTTTCCAAGTTGATACTTGCTAGCATAGATCAGAGCTGAATCTTAGACAATGAAATTCCATAGCTGCTAGGTCAACTTCGTGCCTGATTTGTCTGAAGACACTGCAAAGTAGAGTAGGCAAAGTTTACCAACTATAAGAATTCACAGCTAATGCCAAATAGCCTCGACTTTTGAAGTAAGAATCTACCTGAGACAAGATAAATGTTCCAGAATCTCCTAAATTAATCACCTTTGGCACTTTTACACATGTATCAGGGATGGAAGATGCTTTAATTAAAGCGTCTCTGGGAGCCACTCTAATTAGAGTGCCCACAGCGTCTCATGCATCTGGGTCCACGTGCTTCAAAATGATGGGGGGGGGGGGCACTTTAACTAAAGCCCATTGAATGAGCTATTCCCCCACGCACTACCAGGAATAACTAGGAATAATGGCCATAAGTTGACTGAGAGTAGGTTCAGGCTAGACATCAGGAAGCACTACTTCACTGTCAGGGCGGGTAGGATCTGGAACCAACTTCCAAGGGAAGTGGTGCTCGCTTCTACCCTGGGGGTCTTCAAAACGAGGCTAGATAGACACCTTACCAGGGTCGTTTGACCCAGTATTCTTTCCTGCCCATGGCAGGGGGTCGGACTTGATGATCTGCTCAGGTCCCTTCCAACCCTACTAACTATGAAATTATGATGCTGATACACGAGACAGAGAGGCTGAGCGCATAAATTAGCATACTCCAGTAGATTTGATTAATTGAGTCTGCTCTGACGCTGCAATTACAATGCATTGGAGCAACCACCCTGAATGTCTCCAGGTACCCCTTGAGAGTAAATTAATAATACAGACTACTCCAGCCTATGACTGGTTTCTCCCTTCAGACCTACTAGAGAGAAGCAATTTGCCAACAGAACATCACCGCCTGGTTTCTGGACTGCAGTTCCAAATTGCAAAAGAACCAAAGAACTTGCAAGCCCCCTATTGTCTTAATGTTACAGTTTTTATATTAAATTATGGTGTGGATGTGAAAGGGTAACTGTAGGCACAAATGTGGGAGCATCCATGAAGCCTACATGAAGAAGCTGCCTGAAAGTTAAGTTTCCCAGGTGAAAATCCTTAAATCCTAAACCTACTCATTAGCACTTGTAGGTTCTGTCTTCAAATTCTGAGAAACTTGTAATCTCCAATATCTGCTAATAAAAGCTGTGGAATTTAAGATTATCAAAAGTGATCCCTTAAAGTCTTTTATAACTGCTCTGTTGTAGGGAGGGGGGTAGAGGGGAAGGGGTAGCCACCACACAAAAATAAAATTATAAGGAAGAAGCTTTATAAATATCTCTTAGAGAGTTGTTTGGTTTCAGCATTAAGGTATTTAACTACCTCTACATTACAGGTTTAATTGACTTTGGAAAAATATTTCAGTTATGATTTATAACTGAGCTAGCAGCTACCTCCTTTGAATCCCATTTAAAATTATAAAATTTAAGCGTTTAGCATTAACTTGTTTTAACCTCAATCCAGTACTGAAATTAGCTCAATAACTTGACCTTAAATAGTTACATTGTTTTATTTTGGCTTTAATTTCACATTACTAAGAATAACTTGGATTCTAGGTTTTCTTGATTTTTATTTGTTGTGTTTCCTTAAATGTTTTACTAGCATTTATGAAACTGATATGGAGTCTCTGGCTAAGCAATTTGCATCATTTGGTAACCTTTATAGATATAAGCCACTCAACCTAAAACCTTGACCAGCTCCTCTTAATTAGTTAGTCCCTACAACATTTGTCAAACATTTATACTTACACAGCTCTTCTCCCATCAAGGCTTACAAACTCATGTCACTTTAGACATGTAAGGACATGTAAGGAGAACAATAGGCTTCAAGGGGACAGCTTGTAACCATGTCTGAAAGATCAGGGCCTTGACCTGCTTTTCATCAAATATCTATCCAAAAAACCATGGGGATTTCTTCTCAATGCTGTCATTTTGCTGACAGTACTACAAATAGATTTTCCTTTATTTAAAGAAACTCTTTAGAATATAGCAAGTGCAAAAGTGGAAAAAGAAAATACCTTATTTTTTTGCATATAACAAACCCTGGAATATAAGACGCATCTTGTTTTTAAAAGACAAAACAAAAAAAGATCTTTTCTTGTAGTAACTGAGTAGCAGCAGCTAGGGAGCCGAGCCTCCTCATGGTCCTGCTCCCTATGGATCACTGGAGATTTTAATTTTGGGTTTAGCAGATAAGCAGTGCATCCTGCTCTTACCATAATTCTGCTATATAATGTGCCCTCTGATTTCCAGCAGCTGCTTTTTGCGGAAAAGGTACACACAGTATGTGAACATATGGTACTTATTCACACATTGTATAAATACCTTGTAGGCCCCCTTGCGTCTGGAAGCCACTAAGGCCAAGAACTTGTTGAAACAAACAGGACGTTGAACATTTATGTGGACAGCAGCCTAGTTGCTAGTTATACTGTGTGGACAGTAATATGAGTTACTAGAATCAGGGGGAGGAATTCTATTTCCCTTTGTGCACCTAAATGGCAGTATCCTAGTCATGCAAAAATATAGAACTCTTGGTTCCAAAATGATACCTTTTATTAGACCAACTGGGAAATAGCAAGCTTTTGGGCTCATGCACCCTTTATCAGGCTCAGGGAAAGTTCAAGATGGTAAAAAGTCCCCATATGTAGGAAACAAACTTCTTTTTTGTACAGTATCCTCATCATGCACCTCAGTGTTTTGGACCCTGCCTGTGCACCATGGACACTTAAGCATGTTCACATGGATTGAGCATGTAGAGTCGGCAACACACTGGCCATGAAAGAATAGGTCCCTCCCCCCCACACACATTTTGTTTTAGTCTCAACAGCTGATCAGTTAAGTTTTTAGGCCAGGAAATAGGAGGCTAGGTTCTAGCCCTCTTCCCATCCCCTCCTCCTGCACCTAGAGTGGTCTCAGAGCCTGAGTCCCTAGCACTGTGCACCAACCACCACATGGCAGAGTAGGTGTTAACCAGCTGCTGCTCCAATTCAAAATTCCCCTGGTCCTCATTTTCCACCTTTTCAAAGATAGGCACTATTTTAGCACTTCTCTAGGAAGTGTTGACAGAGCAGTTAAGGCACCTCCCTCTGACTCCAGAGGTATTTATTTGAACATTGTTTGCAACTTCCAAAAAGAATCACAGTTTGCAGGTATGTCCAGGGACTGCCAGACCTGACAAAAGCCACCTTGCTCTTTTCTCTGTCATGGGCTATGGGAATGTGAATACATTAACCATTCCAGCCTGATGGGCCCTGTAGGCACAGGCAAACCCATGCCCCACCTTTCTTCAATTATTTTCTCTCTCCTTAGGGAAAAAGAACAGAAAGAAAGAAAGATGTGGTGAGGATTGTGCTTCCCCATCTTTGGCATTAATGAAGAATGATGCTTATAACATTTGGTTTAAGAAATAAATAATACATTCCAGTTATCTGCAGGGATAAGGACAGAGACTTAAACAAGCTAATGAGGTACTGGAAACTGAGTTTGCCAGCTTTGATTATCCAGCAGGCAAAATACACCAGCCTAGAGATATCTGACAGGCTTATTTCAAAAAGGAAACAGAGTACAGGCCAGGCTGCTCAAATGAATACAGAACTTTGACTTAAGAATAGGATGACTATGGAGTTCAGGAGATGGAGTGGTCTCCATTCTGGATATGAAATATGAACTGATTTTTTTAAACTTTAAAACCTACTTTCCTAGCAATCCCTCTTCTTTTTTCCTAATGATTAAAGGGCAAATGATGCCAACGTGATCAGCAAGGCCAATGCATTTGCTGTGTCTCCTCACAATATTAAACGCTGCACGCAGCAGTAGAGCTGACGCAACATTTCACTACGTTCAGCCATAGCGAGCTGATGCTTTTCACAAACAATTCTAAATAACTGCCTTTTCCCAGGGTTTAAAATTGAACAATTTAAGAGAAAAAATTGGAAAATAACCGCACTATTTTTAGAAGGAAAACTGAAATTCGAGATTTTTAGTATTTTGAAGCTTCTGGGGGTTTTCCCCCCATTTTGAAGCTCTGTGACTTTCACAAAGATGAATAACTGGGAAATTTCCAGAATGAAAAGAGGAAAAATAATTTTAAAAATCAGAACGATTGAAAGGAAAGAGACATAACAGGAGGAGAAACCACTATACATCATTCATTCTGTTGCACTCAGTGGCAAAATGGAAAATAAGGAATAAGATAAAGGGGGAAAAAAGACCCGAATCTAAAAACTGCAAATCTGAAAACATTGAAAGACAGGGTTCTACATGAAAAGGGCAGCCAGGATTATTCAACAGGAAATCCCTGCTCCAAAACCCCGTTGAAGCCAAGAAGGTATTTTTATTGACTTCCAGAAGCTATGGGTAATGGTAAAGTACTCACAGGCTCTACCTTAGGATCTCCCTGTCCTCTACTTCTGTCTAGTTTTTGTCTATTTAGGGCCCACTTCTCTAAACCTACTCATGCCTTGCTTATTAATGGGTAGAGATGAGCTGATTCAGGGCAGTAAGCACCACACTACGTGGTAGGCATTTGTTGATATGAATCTATAGACTGAAAGTCCATGGTTCCTAAAATGTGATCCCTAGGCCCCTTCTACACATTACAAGGATTGCACAATTAACTGGTTAATTGCGCAATTACCTCAAGACCAGCTACATGTGCAAAGTAGCTGTCACATGATAAAAAGCTCCAAGCAGCTATAAAGTTAAGACCTCAAAAATGTGCCCTAACTTCCTACCTGGTTGCTATCGAGCTTTAATTTGCATGTGTAGCAGGGTCTTTCCTGTGACTGGAAGCCATGCCACTTGACAGGGCTCCCAGCGACAGGGGGGCACCAACACCTGGCATGAAACCCCTGAGACCAAGGATCATGGCTGCTGTGATCCCAAGGTCTGGTAGTTCATGAAACCCCCAGGCCCACAAGAGGCTCTTGGACCCAGCTGCGCCTCACCTGCAGCTGGGACCCAGAGTCCCACAGCTGTCACCTCTGGGTCCCCGCTGTGTCTTACTCTCACAGTCCTGGGTGTGTGTGGCCCCCACAGCTGGGAGCCCCCTTAGCAAAGGGAATTCCCAGTTGTAGGCGCCTGCTCCTTGCCAATGCAAGGAAAGCCCAGGATAGGGCCCCCTTACACCAGCAATAAGGCGTGATTGGATCTAATGCGGGAACCCACAACCTACATTTATGATTCACACCTCCTGCCGAGCACATGTGGCATGGCAGGAGGCACAATTGTGTGGACCACAGATTAGATCCAATCCACGATGAACATGGGCCGGCAGTGTGGGAAGGCAGTCAAGAAGGCCAACCGTACCCTGTCATGCATCCACAGATGCATCTCGAGCAGGTCCAGGGAGGTGATCCTCGCCCTCTATGCGGCACTGGTCAGGCCGCAGCTGGAGTACTGCGTCCAGTTCTGGGCACCACACTTCAAGAGGGACGTGGACGATATGGAAAGAGTCCAGAGGAGGGCCACTCGTATGATCAGGGGTCAGCAGGGCAGGCCTTATGAGGAGAGGCTACGGGACCTGAACCTGTTTAGCCTCCACAAGAGAAGGTTAAGGGGGGACCTTGTGGCCTGCTACAAACTGGTCAGGGGGGATCAGCAGGTATTGGGGGAGTCCCTGTTCCCCCGTGTGCTGCCAGGAGTGACCAGGAATAACGGTCACAAGCTGGCGGAGGGTAGGTTTAGATTAGATATTAGGAGGCGCTACTTCACAGTCAGGGTGGCTAGGGCCTGGAACCGGCTTCCAGGGGAAGTGGTGCAGGCTCCTAGCCTGGGGATTTTTAAAAGGAAGTTAGATGAGCACCTTGCCGGGGTCATCTGACCCCGGTGCTCTTTCCTGCCAAGGCAGGGGGTCGGACTAGATGATCTACCTAGGTCCCTTCCGACTCTAGCTACTATGAAACTATGCCTTTACCTGCACGTGTAGAGGGGGCCCTAGATTAGCAAAGCTCTATGAAACAGCATCAGCAGCTGCTGCTCTCCTTCATTATCTTCCCCTTCCATGATACAATGGCTGTCAGTAGCTGGAAGGTCACACTGTCATCGCTCATTTGGAATATTTATACTCCACGGAGAATTGACTGGGCACACTTTGCTTTCTGCATATTAAATTTCTATGGAAAAGGACTAATGTCATAGCTTCAGGGATAGCATTTAAAGAGAGGTGACTCTGGCAAGTGTCAAGATGGAGGTGTCCATCAATCTCTTTTCAGATGTGGTCCACATTATGAGGATCCTTACAACAAAGGTGTTTAGGGAAAAGCTGGCAATGCTTACTTCCATAAACAATTCCAGTGATTTCAATGGAATCACTATGGCGACAATGAAATGTGCATTTGCAGGTTTCTGAAGTGCTATTAAAAGGAGCACCGCTACACAATCATTTTCAACATTCCTAATAAATAATAATGCTCACCTTTGTTGCCAATGATTTGAGCTTTCCCAGAAGTGACTGTTTATTTGAATATACTATTTCCTCTTCGTTATCTTCCCCTTCCATGATAGCACAGCTGTCAGCAGCTGGGAGCTCACACTCTTTTGAGTTTGCTGTCATCACTAATTTGGAATATTTATACTCCAGCCTAAAGGTATAAACACGGACAATTATGGTTTCTTTTTTTTCGCCTGCTCAATGTC
The DNA here is from genome assembly GCF_052110815.1 of Crocodylus siamensis. NCBI lineage: Eukaryota > Metazoa > Chordata > Crocodylia > Crocodylidae > Crocodylus > Crocodylus siamensis. Next base: position 14,544,039 of record NC_143398.1, on the reverse strand, counting down.
CCATATTCTAGCATTATGCAGACAGTGCAGATCTTCATAATTTTATCTGCAGCTACTCCTCCAAGTTAATTGTTAGGCATTTCTTCAGAATTGGAAGTTATATTTTAAGAACCAGAAATAAGAAACATGCCGAGAACTTTCTATTTTGCAAACTAGAGCAAACCCCATAAAGTCTTTAAATCAAGATCCATGTATCCCTCTATGTCAGTGGTTCCTAGTCTTTTTAGACCGGGGTGTCCAAACTTTTTGAAAGTGGGGCCGGATCATGAACTTTTTATCAACCAGTGGGCTGGCGAGCCATATTCAAAGACCTCACAGGAAGCAATGTCACATCATCCCCTCCTCCCCCCCGCAATGAAAGTACAGTGTTTACTTTCGTTTCCCATCGCAGCACCTCGGGCCTCAGAAAACAGCTTGGAGGGCCACATGTTGGACAAGCCTGTTTTAGACTAATGGATCACTGTCAACACTCAAAATTTCTCAAGACACCCATTTATCGAGAGAAAGCCATTGGATCCTAATGGCCTTGTATGGGGGTCACAGTCTAGGAACCACTACTCTTAATCAAACTGAAACTGTAAGCTTAAGGCAGGAATCAGTAGATACAGGTAGATGATTCCAATGGTTCTTTCTGGCCTGAAAATCTATGACTTCATAAATATATATTACATCAGGGCTTAAAAAATCTTTAACTATCAGGGGTAAAGAGGAATATCCGCACTGGCATATTATTCCATCCTTGCCTACTTTGGGATTTGTGTTATCTTTCTGTTAGAGACAAAAAACTAGAGATGATTCAAGTTGGCCTTTCCTATGCTGTTCCAGAGTGCACAGGAATCAGAGCCTTTCCAGAGATCTCAGTGAGTTTTGGCTCATGTTACCTCAGTGCTTAACACTTACTTCTGATTCTTCTTCCAGAAGTAGCAGGTCAAGGCTATGAGTAGGACAGCTGTGAACGCCCCAACACCTGCTCCAACTTTTAACCAGAAGTCCACTGTTTCACAGGTACTGATCCTTTTCTCCGGCAAGGAAACCCCTTTGATGCACTGCTTTGGCTCATTCCATACATACAGGATTTCCTAGAAAGAGAATGAGAGGATATGAAAAAGTGGCTCAAATTCAGAGACTCATGTTGGATAGTCTGAGAAGATAACAAGATGTTTAAGAGAGAGGGTACCTGGAGAAAGGAGATACTTACTCTTTAACGAGTCTTCTCATTTTTTTGGTCAAATCAGAGTCAGACTGCACTGCACTGCATACATTTTCCCCACTAAGATGGCATTAAGGGGCCATAAACTGGTCATAAATGCCCCAAAAGTCATTCCTCTGTGAACAAGGATTTCCTGCTGTCAACCTGTGTCTGTAGCCCTCCATCTCACTCAGCATAGAGAGTGGATTGGGGAAGGCAGGGAAGGGTTGTGTGGCATGTGGGAGGGTATATGGCAGTAGCTTACTAGAGGCGTCGGTGATGGGGGCATGAGCCCCAGGCACTGACAAAGATAGGGGTGCTGGAACTGAGGCTTGGGGGAATCCTAGAACAGAAGCAGTTACTCTGCTAATCTAGCAGCTACAAACTACGGCTGTGTGAGAAGCGGCTGGGAATTGGGTAGCAACATCAAGGTGGTTCTTGGGTCCTGCTAGATAAGTGCTGAGAGAGAAAGAAGCAGGAGGTGAAGACAGCGGGGTGTCCCCCTGCTGCCGCCAAATTAGAAGTTGTGTTTCTTCACTCAGCATGGCATTTGGTAGCACCTCTCAAAAGAGAGGTGGGGACACCTTCCCACATAGCTGTCAGGCATCTAGACTGGCTCTGGCTCCACCATGGTCTTTTCCTCTCTGCAGAACTAGATCCCAGCTGCTGTCAGGACCTGAGAGCCCCTGCCTTTACCACCTAGGTCCTGGACACCACCCAGAGCCTCAAGCACGACCCTGGGTGCCGCTGCAACTTAAGGGCAACAAAGGAACTTGGTATGCCTCTCAGATGTGGTAGCACAGACTTGACATGAAGGACCCTGAAATAAAGGACCAACTTATGATAGCCTAGAAAACACTTCAGAGAGCTGGAGAATCAGGGAGCGCTACAACACCGCACTGTGCATGCTGGTGCAGAATCCTGTGGTGCTGACAGAGGCAGTTCAACAGTGGCCAACAGCTCCACAAAACCATCCTGTTTGATTATTTATCAGGCATCAGCCTCATACCTGAAATCCTTTTTTGCAAGCTCCCTCAATCTCATGGTAGTCATGCTCCATGCACAAAGGGCAGGCTTCAGCACTTTCCCACATGAAGTAAAATGTGCATCCATCACAGGTGCCGGCAGGGCACAAGCTGGGAGAAAAGCAAAGCAAAGCTTGGTTACCATTTGTGGCACAGATGTCTATCCTAGGGGATGGAGAAACAGCCCACCTCCTGTACAGCCAGCCTATTGCTGAAGGCTGCTAATGACCATTACAACAAATTACCCTTCACTAATTCAATATTTAAAAAAAAAAATCAAAATTCCCAGGGAAAAATTTTGCAGGCAACAGAACACCTTGTGTCAAATTTAAAAAGTGACTTCGATGTCAAATTTCTGGAAATAATAGTGTGATTATGAGTGTGATACAAGAACTTCTACTGAACAGAATGAAATAGAACTTAAACCTATACTGAATAATGGATTTATTCCAGATTTGCAAAATTACTGATAAAGTCAGATTCTCACCAATTGTGCCAATCTAATCTCCTTAGTAGCCATGGTCTGTCACTGTGAGATAAGGAATACTGTGTGAGGTAGATCTGTGATCTTTTTAGGTTGTTAGGTTACCTTTTGGAAATACCCTTAAAATCATTTTAAGATGAACATATTAAGGATGACCATATGTTCTGGTTTGGCTGGGACAGCCCAGATTTCAGAGGCCAGTCCCAGCCAGCCAGTGAAAATTACAATGAGCGTCCCAGGTACAAAGGCAGAGCAGTAGGAGCTGTGAAATAGGAAGCCCTAGCAGACTGCAAAATTGCATGATTAGTGGAATAATCATTAACAGTAATTGTTACTTCACCGGTCATTGTTGACACCTGTGCAGTAAAGAACATGGATTTCACATCATCTCATATTTTACATATTTTAAGCTGTTTTGGTTGCATCCATTTCTGATGTGCAGGGATCCTGGTATTCTCCAATTTAAAAAAAAATCCCCAATTTTGGGGTTATAAAAAGTAACCCAAAATCCACATTTTCCCATGATGAAAATGAACCACCACTAATACATAGATAGATAGGTATAGTAGTGTTTCATATATATACACATCACACACACACACATATATATAATATACACATACCTAATATATATACACACATACACCTATTTTTTTATATATATATAGTGGTGGTTCATTTTCATCATGGAAAATGTGGATTTTGGGTTACTTTTTTTAACCCAAAAATTGGGTATTTTTTAAAATCAGAGAAAACCAGGATCCCTGCTGATTTCATATGTTTGGTTTACACACTCACTCTAAGTGCTTGTATTTGAGTGCATCTTTGTCAGGTGTTCCAGATAATTAGGGTGACAGGAATGGGCACATTCATTGGCTGAGACTAGCTGTTACAAGCTGCTGCTGCTGTATAAAGAAGCCCCACTTTTTCAGACACGGGCAATGATTCTGGGATGTCTCCACCCACACACTCCAGAATCAAGACAACCAAAGTCAGTTCCCACTTCTGAAAAACCTGGGCTAAGCAATTTTAGCTTTGTGCTCTGCTGCTTGCCGTGACTAACAGAAAGCTCTAGAGAGTTAGAGTACACACCACTGCCTCATAAAGAAAAATGGATTTGAAACAACTGTCAAAATTATAGCTAGATTTCAGCATAACTTCCACAGAAAACCCTAGCTAGCAAAGTTATAGAGGTCTCTGCTCCAGTGCCTCAGAATGTTTTTATAAAGTATTTTTTTTAGAAGAGTTGAAAAATAAATGTCTTTGTGCTAAAAAGAGTGTGTCAAGTTTATGCTTGATGTAACTCCATTGATATCATTAGCAAAAAGCTATGCTTATAGGAGAAATCTTATACATTGCAAGAAAAAATGTTTATTTGGAGAGAACCCATCACTATTGTAGCTTCACAGACAAATCCAGATCTGACCGATTCTGACCAATCCACAGGCAGCAAATTCTTCACCAAAGATCAGTTTTGTCCCCATGTATTTTTCTAGTAATGTCTCACTACAGTTACAGATACTTGCATGAAACAGAAACGAGACCCCAGTGCTCCAGTACTGTAAGTCAGAGATGGTGAAGACACCAGCAGGGTCCACGTGCCATGGGGGCCACACAAGAGGGCCATGCCCCCCTCCCTCCTCATCTCCCGAGCTGCAAAGTCTTCTGGCATCGTGTGGACAAGCGGCTCCTCAACACCTCCTTAGCTGCAGACTCCCTTGCTGCACTGTGCCATGGGCTCCCCCAGCACTGCAGGATGCACCACCCTGCCATGCCTCACACCCTGTGACAGGCACAGGAGGTGAAGACCGGAGAAGAGAGGGAGAGCCTGCAGACTTTGGCAGCAGCAGCCAGCGGTGAGGGGGGAATGGCAGCCAGGGGAAGCCCAAGGGCTGCAGATCACCTCCCTCACAGGCCACATGCCCTGCTGTGAGCAAGTATTGTTGGATAGCCCAATTGGAAGTAATCTCATTGCCACCATCACCACCACCACCACCCTGAAACTGAGGGAGGAGAGATGCTGATTTCCAGATCTTCAACATATTGTGGAGATCTGTCGTCAGGCCCAGTCTCAGACTCCTCAAACAGTATAAAGGTACAGTGTAAAACCCCTTATCGCTTTTCTTTTGCAGCTGGCTGGCTGTTCCATATGGGGTGGCTAGAGTCTGCTTCCTACTGATCTAATTGTGATGTTTTGGGTGATTTCTTCCATATGTGGTGGACATGCTCTATAATAGTTAAATGCCAGAAGGACGTTTCCCAGCCTACTGAACAGACAACTTCCTTTCCACAAGTCTGAGAATACAGAAGTGCCATTTTAATATTCAGTTAACAAAACAAAATATTACTTGCAATGCCATGATGCTCACTCAATTTTTATTCCCAGCAGCTAGATTTATAACAATTAAATGCAATCACAGCTAATAAGCAACTCGTTTAGGAAAGCGTGGAACACAGTTACTGTAGAAACGTGGACTCATAAGAGACTTGCACTGTGACTTTGAAATCTAGTTGCCCATTTCTGGTGGACCAGGGAGCTAAAAGCCCGATCTCATGCCTTGATTTTGCTACTTTAGAACTTTCTCTCTCAATTACAGACTATTTTCTCTTCATACATATCAAGGACACCAGTAGACCTCTTTCCTGAATACTACCTTGCTTAGGTTATAACAAGCAGCAAAGAATTCACCGATTTTTGTTATAAATAAAAGTACTACTTTACCCAATACTAAGTGCTGTGTGTGGAGAACAAGAGAGCTAGTGGGGGGGAAGGTTACTTGTTTTTAATAAATATTATGTGTCCCTTGGGTTATGTATTATCTGTTTTGGCCCATCTTGCTTCTGGCTGTATTTGGGGGGAAATGATGCATAATACTTTATTTTAAAGTGTTATTGAGTTGTTTTAATCAGCTGTTGTCACAGACTCATAGAGAAAAAAGGGGCTTGCAGATGCTAAGCATAGTTGGGCTGGGCAGATCAACACAGCTGGTAACAGAGAGCTGCAGCTCAGAGGTGCAGTCTAAGAGTGATCCTGCAGTTCCATGCAGAGAGGGGAAGGCTAGATTAGAAGATCCTCTTTGAGCAGCTAGGCACCTAACTCCATCCTAGATGCATTACAGGCTGGCTGGGGAAGCTGCATAAATTCCGCCTATGTTTCCATAGAGGCCCAATCTGTCAGGTGGTCACAGAATATGCCTAACAGCAAAAGGAAAGGGCTTCTGCAGGACCATAACAGCAAGACTAAGCAGCATCCAGTTCACCGGGAGATGCTGTGGCCTGGATACTCATCTGGATGAAACGAACATGGGCCTCTGATTAGTAAGAGATGATGGAGTGTTTCACAGTACTTGCATAAGGTGACTAAGGAACAGGGTGAAAAAGTACCCTGGTGAAATCAATCTTGGCTTTATACATCAATGTAAAACAACATGGGGTTCAGAAAAGGACAGATGTGGAGGAATCCTGGGGTCTCCCCCACAATATCTGACTACTACTGCACCTCACCACTCAGTGGTGGAGAGCAAGTGACAGCCTATTTGTTTCACAAGCGGCTACTGTGCGATAAATGCCACTAGGTGAAACCTAAACTTGGGTAGCTTACACCCACTAGGGTTTTACCCCCAACTCTTTCAGAGGTAACTGGATTGGACTGGGTGATGACTTAACGATCTGCATTCTCTGTCTGCTGCTGCTTTGACACTGGTGAAACGCCCATTTCAATGGTATGTGTATTTTGTCCGTCTACCCCCTAAAGCAGGGCTGTGCAATTCGTGGCCTGTGGGTTGCATGCAATCTGCAAGTTGTTAAAATGCAGCTCCCAGGCTCCTGCCCAGCAGCCAGTCCCATCCCCCTCTGCCCCCAGAACAACCAGGAAGAACGCCTGAGCAGCCTAGTGGCCAATGGCTCACCTGGTGTGTTCTGCACAGCATATAGCCCCTGCTAGCATGGCCCCCAGTGGCCTAGAAGCTGGACAGCCCTGCCCTTAAGATTTTGCTTAAAGGAAGTGGGGACACTCGGCATTATTATAATACAAATAATTAAATACCTGGGAACTGAAATATCTCCCTGATTGGGTTTGGAGGGGTCACATCTCATTGTCACAATGGTTGCACGTCCATTTTCACAAGAGGTTGTAACTGTGGAAGACCTAATCCAAAATAAAACAAAACCTGCAATAAATATTTAGTTCATTTTCACTAGATATGTGTTGTGCAGTATTTGTACTTTAGATGCACAGTATTTGTATTTAAATACATAAATGTAAACACACAGCTTCAAGACATATCTGCCCGCATATGTATAGGTACAGCTCTAGAGATACTGTCACACCTCACTGTTCTTTGCCATTGTCAGATGAAAGGAGGAACGAGACAATTTATAACTGATTATATAATCATTTTACATCCCTGCATACTTTAAAAAGGTGCATTTCAGGGACTCTTCACAGAGGAACAGCTTCTTCCCATGCCAAAATCAAATGATTAGAAAATGATAGCCGTAAGCAGTATGGTCTGAGAGTTACTAAAAACCCAAGAAGCTGCAAACGACTCTTCCCTGAAATAGCAGAAGTTGGGCATGCCTTGGAGACCAGAACTCGCTGCCCCATTATGCAGTACAGCATAATAATCTGAGCCAAAGTATGGCCGTTGGCTATAATATTACCCAGACGAACATGAAAAACAGGAAGAAGCTGGTATGATCTGGGCAAGTCTGAATCAAGTGATTTTTTCCCCTGTTTCAGTTTTGGAAACATGAATGCAAATATACAGGGGTTTCTACTGCCATAAATGTTTCAAAGCAAATGAAGGAAAAACCATGCCAAAAAAACTAAGATATAATATAGCACCTAGAGAAATCATGGCTCTGGTTCCACTCTGTGTGCTCAAAACTGACTCAGATTTGTACAGGCAATGGTGTTTACTGATGTCCTAGGCTTGTCATCAACACTCCTCTCAGCATTAGCCAGAGACTGGATGAGTGCCTTAAGGATCTTCTGTCTAAGACTACTCTTCCATTAAACAAACAAAAATCATTGATGTAGAATTTTCCACCTACTTGTAAAAGAAATGCACATCAGGTATTTTCCTTGGAGAAGGTGGAAACATTTCTGTTTTCATGCTAATATTTTCCAACGTGGTTTCCACTGTAGCTCCTAAAATAATAGCCGAAAGAAACAAGAAACAGGTTAAGAATGAGATTTTTGGAGGATTCATGTACTGTGCTTTCACAGTCTACATGTTTTCAACGGATGGTACTTGACTTCTAGGCATGAACTCATCCAGTAACTTTGTGTTAAGTGCTATCTTTTAATATAAGTGAACTCTACAGATTTTTGTCTCTTTCAGACAAGGTACAAGCCTATAAGATAAAATGCATTATATAATTTTAATAATTACAAAACATAATTAGATAAAATACATTACATAATCTTAATATAAACTCTATCATTGATAAATCAAAGTGTAAAAAACAGTCTTCATTTTTTTATGTGAATTTACAGCTTTGTAAGGAGGATGCCAGATACAGGACCTAAATGAGTGCTGTCTTCCTTCAAAGGACAGGCAATTCTGGGAGGAAAGAGACAAGTCAGTGTGCAGTCCCCTGGAGCAGAAATTCCAAATGCAACAGAAAGATTGCGTAGACTTACAAAGCCATATGGAAAGTTTTTTATGATATGCAGTGGAATAAATAATACAGTATCACATGAAACTACAGGCTGCAGGGATCTTGGAAGGGAGCTAACCCAGAGAAAATCCAAGCAACCTTCTTAGAAATCCTTCTAGTCCCATGAGAAAGAGAAGACAATTTGGAGGTAAACTGCTGGTTGCATGACTGGTGCGAAAGGTTTGGTTTTATGAAACACTGAGCCACTCCAGAAGGAGAGGGATCTGGCCGAATAGGACAACAAAAGACTGACTTTCATATGGGGGAGGGAGGTGCTCATTTTCTGCTGGAGACTATCAGGAGCAACCAGAAGGCCAGCATACAAGTAGGGTGCTAAGATGGCAACGAAGGTCAATAGAAGAAATATTTCAGCTGCTGAGGAGTCTCTGAGGAGTGTGGATAAGAAGCCCGAGGAATCAGAAAGTCTTAGTAATGAGGAAAACAACAGATAAACTTGACTGAAACCTGCTGGGTTAACTCTCACGGTTAGATTGTTAAAAATATCTAAAAGGATAGAACAGATCATTGAGGTACAAGGCCAGCAATCTATATTGCAGATGCCATTGATTATGCTAGTCATTGATAACTAAGGATTCCACATGCACATGGATTTATAAGATGACTGACAAAACCCTCAAAAGGGGGGAAGGCTCGGGTTTGCTACAGCTCATCAAATGGGATGCTACTCCACGAACATCTGGTGGTGAGGTAAGAAAAACTTTATTATTATGGGGCAGAGCTTCATTTTCAACACGCATGCTGGAGATCCCATGAAGCCAGTAGTAAAATATTTTTAGATTTTCTAAATATTATAGTTGATAATTATATCACCCAAAATACACTGGTCCCAACAAAAGGTAACACTGCTTTGGACTCTGTTATGTCAGATGAAGATGAACCAATCACTGGACAGAAAATTTGTCTATGGATCACAATCAGATTTCATTTAATATGGGCAAACCAAGGTGTGTCCTAACTGTATAATTTAGGCACACAGGTTTGTATGTATATACTTGATGCTTCAGAAAAACTCATTTCCCAAACTGAGAAGAATTATGAGAAAAACTGACTAGGAGGACAAAATGAGAGAGAAATGTGAATGGAAATAAGAATTCCTTGAAAACAAACTGATTATTATTAGATGGCCAAAAAGCCTGCGATTCCTAAATAAGCAACTTTGCCAAAAAGCCCAACTTCTGTACTAAGTGAAGGCAGCAATTTGAAATAAAAAAATGGGATACAACTAACAAGAAAAAAGGGACATAGATAAATCAATTAAAATATAAAAATTAGGAAAAACAGAGAAGTACTAAAGGAAACTAAAGATATTAAAAAGCCATCAGGGCTGGCGACAGCACTAAAGGGCAAAAAGGAGGTAATTAAGTACATCAGGAAAAGCAAACCTACTGATATTAGAAGACTGTTACCATAATAGAGACAGTTACTTTGTTAATCACTCACAGAAAAGACAGAAATGCTTCATAAATATTTTTGGTCTCTGTTTGGAAAGAAACAGGATGATGAAGTCTATTAGTAACTAAGAAGGATGTTAATTAGCATCTACAGAGCACAAATGCTTATGAATCACTCAGCCATGGTAACTTAGATGTAGGAGCCCTAGCAGAGTTGGCTGAGGACCTATCTAGCCTGATATTCATTTTAAACACATCTTAGGATGCTGGGGAAATCCTGGAAGCCTGGAAGAGTAGTAATACTATGTCAATATTTAAGTGCTAGTAGGAAAACTTGGTGATTGGCTGGTTAGCCTGACATCAATCCAGAAGCAAATAATCTGCAGATGGCAGAGCACTCAATCAGAGAAGATCTAAAAGTGATGAATATAATTAAGGGCAATCAACATGATTTTATGGGAAACAGATAAAACAACCCTAATTCCATTCTTTGATAAGATTGGCTGATAAAGAAAACTACAGAGAAGTAATTTTTTTTCATAAAGTATTTCACTTACTACTGTTCAACACATGATTTAAAACAAAACAATATACTGTCAAATAAAGTACATATTAATGAATTTAAAAGCTGCAAACTTAGAGATGTCAAAAAGTGGTTGTCAATGGGAAATTATAGTCCAATGGAGTGTTTCTACTGCCATTGATATTGGGCACAATTTCATACAACAATTTCATCAGTGATCTGGAAGTTAATAAATCTCTACTGATAAAATTTGTGGAGGGCACAAAGATTGCCAGAGCTGTAAGTACTGATGAGGACAGAGTAATACAGAATAGTCTGGATCATTAGAGAGGATGGGCCAGCTCAAATAAAATGTGTTTTAAAACAAACGTACATAAGAATGAGGAAGGCAGGCCACAAAAGAGCAGCACAAGCAAGTCAACAGGAGCTTCCAATGCCATGATGTGGCAGGGAGGAGTAACACAGACACAAGATAAAGAAGGATGCAGTGAATGGGGGTAAAGAGGTGAGACAAGCACTAAAACTCATCACCATTTTAAAAATATGGACATGAGAACTGTATGTTCAAACACTGGAAAGAATGCAAAAGAGTCACAAAAATGCTCTAAGGGGAGGAAAAAAAGATTTCTAGTGACAGACTTAGAGCTTGATCTGTTCAGTTCATCAAAGCAAAGAGTGCATATTGACTACAGCATTGAAAGGGACGTCTATATTGTCTCTCCCCTAAAATTTTAGTGGGGGGACAATCTCAAGCATGCCCCATCCACTTGCATTTGCCAAACCCAGAGTGGTTTCATGCCAAATTTCTGGGGGTCTTACCACATGGCCATTCTCAATGCCTCTGTCTCTGGCACTTGAGCAGCTTCATGGGATGCCCCAGAGTAGCTTCACCACCGCGTGTTTGGGTTTAGCATGTGTGAACAGGGGCAGGTAGGCATGGCATGTGTATCTGGGGACACAATGTAAATGTACTTACTCTAAGGGTGGGGACAGAGTTTTTAATAGAGAGAAACATAAAAAAGTATCAACATCTGGAAGAGGAAGGCAGACAACTTCCAACTGGAAATAAGGCACACCTTTTGTTTTGTTTTGTGTTTTTTTAAATAGCAAGGGTGTTTAACCCTCTCTGATAGGTGCTTTTCCTAGCGTGCCTACTCTGCTGGGTTGGATGATGTAAGGAGTGGTGCATATTATCCATTGCTTGACAGCTTCAATATGAGATTGGGCACCTTTTTGGAAGATATATGTTATGTTTGTCCAAGGCATTCACAGATAAAGGACTCCAGCCACAAGTGGGGGAAAGAGTGCTGCCAGACTGGCAGGCACAGAATATATTGTAAATATAAAGTAAAATTATATATGCATTGGCATGAACAGATTCAATAGAAAGTAACTGAAGAGTCACACATGCAGATTCAACACATTCACATATCTCACAATACACTATGGTCAAACACAAATTATTGAGTTCAATATGTGAAAAACTAGTGACAAGTAAGAGTCTGTGGTCTCATGCTCCTTTCCAGGCATAGACTCTTAAAAACACAGTACATATTTTGTAGATGGAAGAAGTCATATTCTCTGCAAAGAAAAAAACAACATTGTGTTCCTACTTTTTTCTTCTCATGTCCTTAAAATTACCACTTGGTCTCCTGTACTATAAACACACAGATGAACACAAACAGGGCAGTACAAGGGACAGCAGTCTCCATGGCTAAGTACAGACAGTCAGAAAGCCCAAGGCTGAACTGATTTAGTCTTTGCAGGTTAGTCTGAGCTGCAGAGATTAAACTGAGAAACAGCTGAACAGATAGTCACTTTGGATTCAGGAAATGCAGCCACAAGCCTGCAGCGGCTTAGGCCAGAAGCCAGGGGGCACCAGAGCATGCCTCTGGCACATAGCCACCACGGGCTGTGTGTTCACTTCCTCTTCCTGCTGCCCCCAAGATCTCTGAGATTTGCAATCCAGAATCACAACAGCAGAACTCTGCAGGGTTGCTCATCACTTCCTTGTCCTACTTCCAGGTGCCTCTGGGATTTGTAGTTCACAGTTGCAGCCAGCAGTAAGTTTAGCAGGATAGGGCACCTCTGTACTTGGGAAAGAGGGTTTTAAACCCCTCCCTGGCCCCAGCCCTCAGACGGGATTTGCCTAGGGGGAAGCAATCCCTGCTTCTGCCCCCACCCTGCTTCTCTGCTGGAGCAGACAGCACAACCCACCCTAGGGCTGCAAAGCATGCTAGGATGCTGGGGGACTGTGATTTAACTTGAACCAGGAAGGGGTCTGGGACAGAAGTATCAGACTTAACTGACAACCCAAGTCAGTTAAGTCTGATACTACATTCAACCAGGTTTATCTTAAACCAGTTTCAGCCATTTTGAAACTAGCTTATGTGCACTAAACATCTGTTCTGTTACAGGTTTAAACCAGTATCTGATTACTTAAACCAGCTTATATGTAACTTCTGTCCCTAGCCCAGGTCACAGCCTCCTGAGTATGGGAGTGGGTGACAGACAGCCTGCCTGACTTGCATCATTTTCCAAAGCACAGTTGACAGGCTGGGAACAGCAGCAAGAGGATGGTATAGATCAGGAGCTATTTAATTCTCCCCTACAGGAAAGGGGAGTCCAGGACTGAATTGTGCCTCTAACTACCTTTCTGGTCTGCTCCCGGGAGGACAAAGCTATGCACAGGTTTCTTCTCCAAACTACCATCTCTATTTCCCCTACCAAGTATCTTCAAGAAAGCTTGCTTAAAACAGTCTGAGAGGTGCTTCCTCTTTTGTTTCTGTATTGTGTTATCTGGTCCTGTGCTCTCTTTTGCCTGAAAAAAGTAGGAACCTGTTATGCCTTGAGCGTAACTTGCCTATCAAGAGCTGAGGAGATCATCTTCTCAAGGATCAGAGAAAGGGAAAATACAATTGCCACACAACATGGGGTGCCTTGTCCACAGAGGTGCTGGGAAAATTCCACTGATGGGATTAGACCGTGAAGCAGTGTTGCCCCTTCTCTTATTTGTAGATGACCAATCTGTAGAGTGTGTATTAAGTGCAAAGAAGCAAAAGACAAAACCACATACCTAAAAATGCATCAGCAAGACTGTTGGACTGCAGAGCCAGGGCTGTCCTGAACCCCTTGCTGTCAGATGGGATGATGGTAGACTGGCACACAAAAGCTCCCATGAAGTTTGAATCATCTTCTGATTCAGCCACCATATCCTTTAGAGTGACATCTGTTATGTTGTCAGTGCAAATGGCCATCTTCTTTCCCTGTAGATATTAGATGAGGGTGAAAATGGGCTTTTATTTCCTGCAGGATTTTCACAGACTTGGGAGGGAGGGGATGTAAAGAGGGAAGGTGCGTTCCTCTCATGACAGCTTGAAAAGAATTTGAAATTGTCAGCAAGGAGGAGACAAACGGCAACATTAAATTGTCCCATCATGAAGGTTCCAATTAAATCTGGACGCGTATTCTGAAACAGCCAGACACTTCCCTCTTATGTATTGCTCAGGACCTGTGCTATTAAGCATCCTTATTTGTTTTTCTTGACAACATAGCACTTACTTGCAATGCATAATAGAATGTCTTGCAACGAAAAACTGTATTTCCCTTAACCACATAATGATTCATTATATGATACCTCGTTATCTGGGACTTAACCCAGGAAAAACTGTTCACAGAGAATGAATGCATGCAATGCTTAAAGGAATGCCTATTGGTTTCTACAACACTGCATTAATACATCTCAGAGATGTATCCCTCCCTAGAGACCTCCATGAGAAATGCAGAGCAACTGTCACAACAGACAAGGCAATTCACTCCTTGCGGGCCCAATTCCATAAAATACTGAACATTCAGGGTGTGTCCAGATGAACACGCACGTGCGTTTTCCTGGAGACAAATAGCAGCAACACGTAGTTGTGTCGCTGCTACTTGTCCCTGAGGAATGCTCACGCACACATGCTCTGGCACATGGCAAGTTGCCCTGGGTGGGGTAGGGGAGGCTGAGGCCAGCACCTGGGCTGGCCCCAGCAGTCTTACCTGGGGTTCTGAGTGCTTCCTGGGGCTTCAGCAGCAGCAATCCAGCATGCAGAGCCTGGCTGGCAGCTGGAGCGTGGATCTGGCCAGCCAGGCTCCGGTTTCAGGCAGCACACTCCAACGCCATATGCACCACCTCGTTTTTTTCCAGTCGCAGGTTTTTTTGGACACCAGGATCCCCCAATGTCAAAAAAAACCTGCCATGCTGCCAAGCACGGCAAACGCCTGCATATGCGATGCATATGGTTTGCAGCACCACATACTGCACGTGCCCATTTGTCTGCATGTGCCCTCAGCATCCCCAGTCCAGAAGAGCACTGAAGCATGTGAGTTACTCTAAGACACTGGGACTGCTGGTATACAAAATGTTGCATGTGTATTTAAGCATTTTGGTGGAAGAGCACTCCACGCCCTGTAGGATCAAGCTGTAAGGTACAGCACTTGCATAGATTTAAGCACATGAGTGTTTCCATTGTCTTCAGTACCACTAGCGACATCACTGGGATGACTAACCCACATGTTTAAATGTATCCATCTGCTGAAGTGCTTTGAGGAATCAATAATCATTGCTTTAGTGTATTTCAAAATTTAGATTAAGCCTTTGTTGCTGTAAACTGCCATCTTCCAGATGATGTGCATTAACACTCAGCAACAGAAGCATATGCTTTTACCGAAATTAGTTAAATGCATTTCATTATTGCTCTAACAGTCGGAAAGCAAACAGTCAGAGACCTCAATAACTGGCAGGTGTGACTGGAAGTGAAGGCTGGTGGGTAGCTGGGCAAAGAGGTGCTCTGCTGACAACAACATCTTCACTTGAGTGAGAAGGGAACCTGGGGCCATATGGAAAGAAGCTGACAGTTAAAAATTTCAGTTCTTAGTTTGGGCTGGTTTTGCAGCAGAATACCACATTAGCAAGAGATAGGTCAGGTGAATGGCCCTGGAGATCCCACAGAAAAACAAAAGAAGGTCCGGGATTCTGTTTCCTGAGCATCTCCTTAATTTAAAGCAGGGGTCTTAAAGCCTGTGGCCATCTCTGGCCTGTGGATCTATACATCCAGCCTGCAGGGTTCCCAGAGTGGCTGGGAATTTGGGGACAGGGCCTGTAGCCAAACTCTGGGGTGTGGAGCCCCATTAGGGACACATCTCAGCAGCAACAGGGCAAGTACTAGCCCCTGCAGCTCCCTGACACTGCTCACCCTGCCAGCAGAGGTGGTTCCAGACCCAGCACACGAGAAGCCCCATGGTTCAGATCTGGCTGGAAGTCCAAATGTGCTTAACTCCCCTGGCCTGAAGCACTACAGTCCTCTTGCCAGAATATCATTTTGCCATAAACAGGAGCCTCATTTGTGATTGGATCCAAATCCCAATGGAAAGGTTTGGCACTGAGCTGGGGCCTAAATGCAGAAGGAGCTCAAGACAATTAAGACCTCCCCAAATCAGGTGCTGATTAACTACTAGGAGGCCACAAAGATATACACAATCAAACTCAGTGAGGCTAGCCCATTCCCTGTCCCTACTACGTCAGCACCTACCTCATTCCCACATAGGCTGATGTTAAAGAAATGAAAGAACTTGGTTCCTCTAGACGTGAAGCTGGGTCCACTCATTAACGAGCCCACACCACTGAGGTTACTGAAATCATAATTCAGGCTCTGGTTATCCTTGAAATACGACACCAGACAGTCACTGAAGCACGTGGAGTGGTCCTTCCAGAGGAAGAAAAGTATATTAAAAGACAGTTACAGACCCCCTGGGTTAAAGCAAATGGGAGTATATGGTTCCCATATATATAAGGAGTATGCTTGGTTCAGAGCTCCCCCTTCTCAGCTGGTGAGGCGAGAGCTCCCATTTCTATTTAAATCTCTTTTAACCAGAGTCCACAGCTTATACATACTGTAGGTTGTATACATTATATTGCAATCAGTCTGCAATTCTAGTCCACAGAGGGCCATGGCAGATTTATGTAGCCCACACTGACACAGCATTGCCCTCTCCCCCATCTTCAGGTAACTACATGATGTATACATTTATGAATTAATTACTGACTTAGTGTACTAACAGATCTGATGCTTTAAGCCTTGTAATAGAGGCCTGTGTTTTTAGATCTGGAAGTCCTGAGTTTAGCCTTTGTAGATGGACCTCACAAAGACATTGTCACACTCACCCATTACAAGAGGACACACAGAACCATAAGCAGAGTGTTTTGTTAAGCAATTGCAAGCAGACATGGTGCCAGGAATGGGTCTGGAGCAATGGCACTGTTGACTAACTACATCACAGAGCTAGCAGTGGCCATTTCCATGGTGAAGCAGACAGCTCTGTCCTTGGGCTGAGTGCTCTGAGCTCCTAGCTGAGTGATTGCTGCCTGTGTCTGACAAAAGCCCTAACAAAGGGGCAGCGCCAGTCCATGCTCCGCAGAGCATAAAAGGAGATCCCCTGAGTGATCAGGGAGTGAGCAAACAAGGGGAGCAAACAGAGCAGTTTTTAAGTCAGTTTGCCACCCCCCCCAACCCCCCCCCCCCCCCCCGCTTTCAGGGGAAGCCTTTAAGGGTGTTCATAGATGTGTTCCAGGAGGGAAGGGTGTGCCTCAATTACAGCAGCTCTGAGAGCCGCTCTAATTAAAGTGCCTGGAGCATCAAGTGCATCATCAAACAAGCTTTAGTTAAAGTGCCCCTGTCGCCATTTTTCAGTGTGGAGACGCTGATATATGCAATGCCGGAGTCTGCTGGAATGTGGCAATTACCCATGCATGCTCCTCTGGATGCACCCCTAGGTAAGAGGTTGAAAGCCAGGACCCCTATGGTAGCATAGTGCCATATACAGGATCAGCTACACAGGGAGAGCTCCAGTGCCTAAACACATGGCTGAGATGATGGTGTTGGGAGGAAGAGTTTAGGTTTATTAAGAGCTGGGGGAATCTTTTGGAACACGAGGACCCTATACAGAAAGGACGGTTTCTACCTGTGCCAAAATGCTAGTAAGCCTCTGGCATATAGCATTAAAAAAAGGGTAGAGAATCTTTTAAATTAAAGTGGTAGGGAAAGCTGACAGGTGCAGAATAGCACACAGTTCAGACTGACACTCCCTACAGGAGTGAAACCACTCCTGAAGGAGCTAATGACATTCACACCTAGGGTGCTAAAGCAGCTCAGATCAGAAATTACTGAAGTTCTAACTGTAGCATGCAACCTACCACTAAAAACAGCCTCAGTACCAGAGGACTAGAGCGTCACCAGTGTGACTCCCATATTTTAAAAAGGGTCTAGAAGGGATTCAGGGAACTACAAGCTGGTAACTTCTGTTCCTGGAAAACTGATAGAAACAATAATAAAAAAATAATTGTTCAACACATGGATGAACATGATTTGCTGATGAGGAAGCAACACAGCTTTATCAAATGGAAACTGTGCCTCACCAACCTATTAAAATTCTTTGGGGGTGTCAATAAGCAGGTGGACTGGGGCAATCTTGTTGACACTGAGTGCATCTACATGTGCAATTAGCATGTGGCAATAAACTCTGGTGCAGTTTGTTCTGCAGTTTATTGCTTCCAGGTGCAGCATTTACACATGTACCCAGGACCACAGCATGTTGAACGAGGGTGGAGAAGCCCCAGCTAGCAGGGAACACAGAGGGGTCAGCCTGCCAGCCTGGAGCTGCTCAAGCCCAGCTCAACATGCTGCAGAGGGGCTGGCCGGGGCATGAGGTTGCTACAGTGAGGGGCTACCTGGCATGTAGCTTCTGCACTGTAGCATCCTTGTGCCCCAACCAGCCCCAGTCACCTACTACATGTGCATTTCATTGCACATAAATGCTCCGCTTTAGGATAGTATTTGTCCTGGACAGTACTATCCGACAGCAGAATTAATTATTTTACTGCACCCTCATATAGGCACATGTATACAGTGATACTTTATTGTGGATTAGTCAGCTCCACAGTAAAACACATGTGTAGATGCACCAATAGTGTATTTGGACTTCCAAAAAACCTTTGACAAGGTCCCCCATAAGAGACTCTTAATAAAATGAAGTAGTCACAGAATAGTAGGGAATGTCCACTCATGACATAGAAACTGGCACAAAGCTAGAGAGCAAAGAGTCCATATAAAGGGTATAACTTTATCTGCCTATAAAGGGTCAGCTTCAAGATGGAAAAAAAGTAAATGGTGGGGACCAGGGATGCTTAACATATTCATAAATGTTCTGGACAAAGGGGTGAGTAGTGAGACAGCCAAATTTGCTGATGACACAAAATTATTCAAAGTGGTAAAGACCAAGGCAGACTGTGAGGAACTACAGAAGGATCTGGCACAATTGAGCAAGTGGGCAGCTAAATGGCAGGTGCAAGTCAATGTAGATAAGCATAGTGGTACACGTGGTCAAAAATAACCCAAACCATACACAAACTATGATGGGCTCTACATTAGCTGTTACCACAAAGGAAAGAGATCTGGGAGTCACTGTGGACAGTCTGCTAAAAACAACAGCTCAGTGTTCAGCAGCCATAAAAAGGCAAACAAAACATTAGGGATTATTAAGAAGGGAACTGTAAACAAAACAGAAAGTATCATTACGCCCACCTTTATAAATCCATAGTGCATCCACACTTTCAATACTGTGCCTAGGTCTGGTACCTACACCTCATAAAGAATATAAAAGAATTAGAGAAGGTATAGAGAAGGGCAACAAGGATGATCTGTGGTATGGAAGGGCTTCCATATGAGGAGAGACTAAGAAGGCTAGGCCTATTCCATTTAGAAAAGAGATGTTTGAGAGGGGGAATGAGAAAGGTTTACAAAACACTAAAAGGCGAAGAGAAAGTAAATAGGGATTTATTACTTACTCTCTCTCTGAATACAAGAACCTGGGATCACAATGAAACTAGTAGGTAGGAAGTTTAAAACCAACAAAAGGAAGTTCTTTTTCACACAACATGCAATTAAAGTTGTGGAGCTTGTTGCCACCAGATGGTGTGGAAGCTGACAGTTTAGCTAGATTCAAAAAGAGGCTAAAGACAAATGCTTGGAAGAAAGGAGAATCAGTAGCTATTGAGCATTGTGAGTTAAGAATCAGAACTTCCTAGATCTTAAATGCTGGAGGCTGCAAGCAATAGAGGAAGAATGATTAAAACTCTGGTCATGCCCAATTCACCCTCCCTTTCAGCATCCACACTCTGCCACTGTGTGACACAAGATACTGGACAAGATGGACTGACTATTTGGCCCCAGTCAGTGGCAATTCTTATGTTGTTATGTTTTTAACCACTTTCAGTCTCTGTACCTTGGTACTTTTACTGCCAGGCCCACAAGAGACACAAGCCTCTTTGCCATACACCTGATGTACGGACAGACAGGTATTGGCTGGGCATTCCTTGCACTGGTTGGTTTCCTTCTCAATGTAGTGTCCAGCTGGGCATGGCACGCAGGATGAACCGAACTGCTCCGAACCCAGTGCGCAGGCCCGACAGGATGAGGCCACTCCATCCACAGCATTGGTCACCATGATTGAGTAGATCTTCACCATGTCATTGATGAACTGCCTGCTCTGAAACAAGAGTGGGAGAAATAATCCCAGTCCATGTTATACAATCAGAATCTCATCTTTGAATCAAATCTCACAACAGCCCTGTGCAGTAGAAGACCTCCAGTTCAAGAAAGCACTTAGGCATGTTTATCAGACGCTGGAAGGAACCCTTAGGGAAGCATGTTGTATCCTGTCTGCGATTAATAAGTTGCTTCCCCCAGTGCTTCGTCTAAAGGTAGAGATCAGGAGGCAACCTGCAGGTCACCAGGGTCCAAATCCTAGTCCACTTATTAGGTGCCTAAGTGATTCTATCCCATCCTGCTCATCCCTGGAAAACAGCTGACATAAGGGGTGGATGAGTTCTGCTCCTGCTCTCTGCCTTTTGGTGACTTAATCTTGAGTTTAGGATGGAGCCATGTTACAAAAGTATTTACAGTCATGCTCCAGGCATTTGTAGACATCCTCCGGGAGTTGGTGGGGGAGCGGGGAGCTTTAATTATTGCAGTTCTGAAAGCAACTCTAATTAAAACGCCCAGAGCATCCCATGTATTAGCGTCCCTACACTGAAAAATAGCAGCAGGGCCATTTTAACTAAAGCTTGTAAAAAGTGCCCTCGCCACCATTTTTCAGAGCAGGGACGCTGATATACATGACACTAGAGTCTGCTGGATCATAGTAATTACCACAGTCCAGCAGACTCTATTAATTGAGTCTGCTCTGATGTGCAGCAGGCAATTTCAGCATGTTAGAGCAGCTTCCCTCCATGTGTATAGGTGCGCATCAATGTTTTGTCTGGGACTTGAATAAGGTGGAATAGATAAGAATCTGGTTCTTAGATAAAACAACCTTTTTATCTCGCTCTTAGATATGAAGCCAAGAAGCAGTTGAGTTGAGAATGAAATCTCTTGGCTGTCTAAGGGCCAGCTTCTAAAGGCACACTAGAGAAGGGACTGGCTAATAGCTGACTTGTGGTGTGGTGGTTAGGACACTGCACTGGACCACTGTGGCAGCCAAGACAGTAAGGTATGTGGGGTCAGGAGGAAGGACACAAGGTAGAGGATGTGTAGCTCAGTGAGATGATATTGCTTCTAAAAGGAAGCAAGCCCTGGATTCTTCCCAGGAGCCTTACAGAACCTTCTGCATTGCTCCCCATCCATGTTATGCAGTAACTATTAAATGCAGTGGCTCAGCTTCAGGAGTCAAACCCATTCTGTGTTAGGGAGCCTAACGGTTGAATCTCCTGCTTCCTCAGCAAGTGCCTTAACTACTCAGCTACTGGGGCTAAAACAGAGGAGGGTCCCCCCTCCCTCTCATGCCCCTTCACTTTTTTCTAGAACCTGTCCTTGTACACATGCATAGTGAGTTGTGTGTGCACAAGCCTGTACCCACAGTCATGCAGAGCCAGTGTATAATCCAAAGTGTAAAGCAGAGCCCAAAAATGGCGAAGATTCCACTTAGACATGCAGAGGCAAGAGCTATTCCATGAACGGCTTCCCCTCCCCACTCCTTTTTTCATTAGGGCCATTCCTGACTTTATAAGCAGCTATGTGTTTTAGTGCCTTGTTGAATCAGAATCTAATATTTTGTGGTAAAAGATATAACGTAAGAGATGCTGCACAAGTACAAATGGGATTAACATTATTAGCATCTATAGCATTTGCTTTGCTCTCCATTTCTCAGTTTAGCATTTTGCTGTCTCCTATTGATGAAGCAGGACAATACCAAGTTTGTGCCAGATGAAAGCAAGATTCAGCCTAAAATAAGGGAGAGATCCTGGCCTCTCCCAAAGGATCATTCATATTTTTGGAGACTACCCAAGATGTCTTGCTATCCAGATTTTCACTGTTTTTGTTATCATTTTGCCTTTTGATTTTTGTGAGCCACTTTGCACCTTCCTACTTAGCCATTATTAGAAGTACAATATATTCCCACTGTGTGACCCCGAATACAGATGGTAGATACAGGGTTTCTATTATGTTGGACAGCACGCCTATGCCAGCTTTCTCTATAAATGAAGCAAGAAACAGGCTTGAGTAGGTGGACTGGGATTTTGAGTACTTGAGTGAATTTCAGAGGGAGGCTCTGCTGTTAAATCCTGGCTTAAATATCAAATACTTACATCCTGGCCTTCGTTTATTCTCTGGAAGGCCCATGTGAATGTGAAAGAAGCATTTTTGGAGATGATGTGAGTGTAGGACTGTTTCTCTTTACTTCTTTCCCAGGATTCCACCACATTAGTGTTTTTTCTATTAACATCCTACAAAATCCATAATAAAATAGAAACAATATTAATGAAGGAGGTTTGAAATATTATAAGAATATTTTATAATAATAGCTGGTGCTTAATGCATTTAGAGGACCTTTTATTTGTATATGGTGTTTAGCAATGGACAATAAATACATTTGTCTCTATTTCTCCACAACTGGCAATTTTTAAGTAAAGAATGGGAGCTTTTTCTGAAGCAAATGCTCTAGTTTAAACAAAAATACATTGAGGAAAGTCCTGTGACTTGTGTTATACGGGAGTCAAACTAGGTTGATCCAAATGGTCCCTGCTGACTTGAAAACCGAAGAAAATAGATGGGACAAATCCAGGCACAGTGAGAGTAATGCCAGTTTTCCAAAAAGTAGATACTAATTTTGAGTGCCTCCGTTTGAGGGACATTCCACTTCTTGATGTCTCATGTCAAAGCTCAGCAAAGGGCTTAGTGATCGCCTGACAATCTAGTATGGGTAAAAAGAGTTTTTCCCTTCCTGTACCCTTTACCCAGAACATGACATTGTTAGATTAGAAGGTGAAATTCTGGTCCTATTGCCGTCAATTGGAGTTTTATCAGGTGGAGTCAAAAAGGACAGAATGCGATCCTTTTTTCCATCAGCTTACTGATTCTTTTCTATACTTCAGAGAAGAATGAGATCATACTACAAATGATGGAGAAAACTTGCTAGATCATCAATTAAATCCACCTACAAGGGCACTGCAGATACTAAACTAATGCCACACTTAATCTTCATCATAATAAACCTAATGCAGCTAATCGTTTCTATGTACAGATATTAAAATGACACGTGGAATGCCAAGCTCACTCATCTGTCATGGAGTAAAAGGTCTCACTTACCACCATAAAGTACAGCACGCAATCTGCTGAACAGATGGTCTCAAAAATAAATGTAATCCGTCCTAGTTCTGACCCAGTTGCTCCAGTCACTGACGTTGGAGGTCTGTTTAACAGGGAGGAACTGAAATATTTACAAAGTTCTCTACAAACACTTAGCAGTCAGTCACACTATTTCTTTTTCAAATGCCTGGAGAATTGAAATTCATTCCCACAAAGTCTGCCCCGAACAGAAGGTCTGGTCCATCAATCCTTGCAGCACTGCGGGTTGGCTACAATGACGTTTTTGATTAGGAGTATGATTTCTTTAGTGATACTGCTATATCACTGCAGTCAGTAAGGGAATACAATTATGCTGGTGTACAAGTGGCTTATTCTTGTACAGCTTATTTTCCTTCCCAGATGGGAACAGCTTCATCAGTTAGGCAGCATATTTATGCCACCATAATTGTGTCTGCACTGGAGGAAGGGGATGGACCACTTTAATTATACTGGTTTAGCTCAAGTGGTATAATTTTTGTGTCCAAAGAAACCTGCAAATACTATAACCTTAAATGCTGGAAGCTGCAACTGAGAGAGGACCAGTGGAAAAAACCTTAGTCATACCGGGCATTTTTACACATGCATGCGTCACAGCACTGGGCACTTTAAAAATCACCTGGCGCTGTGACGCTTGCAGTTATACAAGCAGTAAAATGCACATCAGTGCTGAGAAAATGGCAGTAACATGCTTTTAAACTAAAACACCTCAGAGATGCTTTAGCTGAAGAGCACACCGCTGCCATTTTCTGCGCGCTGACATGCATTTCACCGCTTATACAACTGTATGCAGTGCAGTGTTGTTTGCCTCAGCTTGCATGCAGAGCAGACTCAATTAATTGAGTCTGAAGCAGTGGATCTCCAGTGTGTTGAAGGAAAAAAAATATGTGTATAATGCCCAACTAGTTCACCCTCCCTTTCAGCGTCCACTCTCTGCCACTGTAACACAGGATATGGAACAAGATGGTCCTTTGATCTGACCTAGTAAATGGCAGTTTTTATGTTCTTATGATACCAGGTTGTATCTGCAACTCGACTTTGACCAAACCACAGTGCTAAAATAAAGACGTAGAATTTAGTGACACCTAAAATCATCCCAGTGGTTTACAGCATTGAGTGCCTTGGAACCACATGGGCATTAGGAAGCAGTTTAGAGCCTGGTCTAAGTTGTGTGCCTATCCCTTACCTTTCCATCAATTGTGTTATTGGGTACAGCAAAGAGAGAGAGAGAGAGAGAGAGAGAGAGAGAGAGAGAGAGAGAGAGTGTGTGTGTGTGTGTGTGTGTGTGTGTGTGTGTGTGTGTGTGTGTAATTATGCAAGTTCTCCTATTCACTTCTAGAGGAAAATATATATATCCATAAATGCATATATGTAACATTTGGCTGGATTAAGATCATAGCCAATGTCTGGATTCACAAAGGCTTTGATTTGAAATATGTTAGTGCAGATTTTATGTTGCAAGCTGCAAGCAGGACTTGCACGTAGGACTTAAATATTTAGGGTGTTACCCTGCAAAATGCTGAGTGACTCAGGGTGATGCTGAGTACACTCATATCCCACCCAGGACCCTGCTACATGTTCAAATTTAAGTTAAATAGAAACCAGCTAGAGAGTTATTACACATTTTCTAGCACTAACTTTATTGTTGGTTGGTTCTTTTTATAGCTGGATAGTGATTTTTATTGTGTGATAATTACTTTGCACTAATGGCTGGTCTTACTTTTCACATGTGGCCAGTCTAAATTAATTTATCAATTAACCAGGCAATAGAGTAATATGCGTAATGTTTAGTAGGTGCCTACAGTACAGAAGCAGGAGAAGGTGGGGTATATCACAAAAGATACTCACTGTTCCACTGTGATCCCTTTCAGGGTAATTTTTCCTCTACCTTCTGAAGGGAGGTGGGAGTTGTCTCTTAATCTAAAAAGATATAACTGGCCTTGTGTCCTAGAAAGCATCACACCATTAACTTCTAAATCACTGCTCACTTGAGTGAGGTCCATGGGATGCCAGCCCTAATATCAGGTTTACTTTAGAAATTGCACCTAATTTGCTCCTGTTCAAGTGAAAGCAGTTTGGTCCTTAGCAAACAGCAAAGATCCTGACTGCTATCTGATGTATAAAGGACTCCTCCACCCATATGGTGCTGAAGTGACTTCAGTGGTGTCTACAGATCTGATGACAGATTTGGGGTGTAGGATGTCAACAGCCCCAGTCACAATAATGTATGGAGTAACCAGTTACTTATAAATGATCTAGTACTGAAGAACCAAACTTTGTTTTCCAATCAGGAGTTAATGTAAAGCAAGTGCAAAAGCTGGCAAATAAAATACAAACTGACAAAGAAACTGTGATTCTTACTTAAATCCTGGGATGTGCAGATTCAGGATAAGAAAATCATTATCAGAGCCCCCTGCCCCGCTCTGAATATGGTCTCCAGCCACCTCCCAACCTGCAAAGGGAAAAAAATCCACATTTCCAGAAACAGGCAATTTATATAAAAGTGTCCTCATCTCTCTATATAATACAGGGGTTTTCAATAATTCAGTAAATAAACTAGTGATTGAAAAATATAGTTGGAACAAATTGTCAAAAAACTAATTTCTTTTAAAAAGGGGGACATTTTCAGGATGGATATCAGCTCCTGGACATTGTCCATGTCAGATGAAAATGTCACCTTTGAAGTTCTGATTTAAAAAGCAACTTGAAGTTCAGTAAATTGGGGTCAGACTAGATGATTAGAACGGTCCCTTTGTGCTCTAAAATCTATAATCTAGGAATGTATGTGCTTAAGTTTAAGTATGTGTTTGAATTACTTTACTGGAGCAACCTTATCATGCACCCTAGAGAGCAGTAGTTCCTATACAGAACAGGACAGGAGCAGTTCCTCATAGGATATGTATAAGAAATCTCTGAATAGGAATATGTCCACAGCTGCACTATGAATGTTTTCTGCTGCCACCTCAGGACATATGCAGGGAGAAGGCTTGGAAGGCACCAGGTATGGGGTGTTTCCTCAAGTCTCAATGATCAGGAAAAATGACATTAAGGATAAACAGGAAGAAACTACAATACAACAAAAATGTGGACATTTATTTTCCTATATAATCCTTAGCTCACTGATTCTCAACCAGGGTGCCAGGACACCATGGGATGCCGTGAGAATATTTGGTGATGTAAAATGTTAGCTCTATTAGGTGAGCAAACATGATTGACAAGATATACCCAGGGTTTTCACATACGAATTCAGTGTTAAAAAAACATTCTGACTGGTGTAACGTGAGGTCTTTGAAACAGAAGAATTGCTCTATTACTTTTCTATAGTCAAAAAAAGAGCAAAAACTAAGACCTGACATTTTCCAAGGGGTGCCTCAAGTCTATCAATGCATGCCTTGAGTCTAAGAAGGTTGAGAACTACTGCCTTAGATGCACCCTGTACTCTGTAACATGGATAACTACCTCTTTAATATACTCTAAGCTGTTCAGTTGGTATAATCTGGGATCAGATCCTACGCCACCTAGTAGGCACATAACAGAACGTAGATTCTTTAGCGTGATCCATCTAATGTTAAAAGCAAATAGGTTCTCCTCCACCCCACTTTCTTGTACCTCAGACTAAAGAGGGTTTGTTACAAAAGCAGATTCATTAATGGATTTTCAGGACTTGCATTAGGTAGAATGCGATCACATTTAAGCACCTAAGTCCACTTAGATGCCTAGTAGGTAGAACAGACTCTGGCATCTGGTCTGGTTCCAGGAAAGTTAACAGAGCAAAACTGATTTATTCCAGCTGAGTCTTGCCCTTTATTTCCTCTTGCTTGGTATTCAACAAGATGATTATCCACTGACTTATCAAACCTATGTGCAATGAGAGGAAGAAAAGCAGCTGTATGCTGGGGTTAACTGAGCCAAGCACATATTTGATGGGCCCCGAGTGTGTGAACAGACAAACACATTCTCTTGTATAGTTATTCAGTTCTGTATACCAGAAACAATTAACTGAGATCAGGAACAGGCAGGTGCAAAGCTATCCCAGGGTAGCTCACACAGTCGGTGGCAATTGCTGTGCCACCACTAGGCGACACAGGAGCAAGTAATTCCCTGTTTGCCTACAGCAAACAGCTACTTTAGGATGGTTGTGGATGTATGAAACTTAAAGCAGTGCAAATTACACTAATAGCATTTTGCCCTGGACTCTTTTAGGAATAGTTCTTTATGTGACTGTGTCGTTATCCCATGTTAGGTGTCTGTGTCATCTGTCCACTACTTTTTTTTTTGTTTACAGCAATGTAAGATGTTATGCTAATTACAGAAGTGTAAGCCTCTCTGTCCATGCCCTCAAATACTCTTACAATCAGTGAAGATGAAAGATAACAAGGTAGAGAGAGACCGGCTCACCATTCATTCCATCACACTTTGAATTTCCAACATTGAAACAAGAAGTCTTCATATTGGCTGGCAGTATGTTCCACCATTTATATTCAAATCCAAGAGCTGGTTCAGTCCCAGCTGGGCAGGCCTGGCATTCTACAGGGGAACAGCAGGGAAAGGAGATTGCACCCAAGTAATGACTATAAAATGCAGCACTTTACAAAAGTATAAAGGGAAACAATAGTGTCTCATACAGGGCAACTGGGAATGAAATGGAAGATACGTGTAAAACAAATAGTCCTTCAAACCTGAATAATCATTCTTAGAATCTAAGGATGTAAGAACAATCGCCCAAAGTGCAAAGGCAAAAGACTCCTTGCTGACAACTTACAATAAACTTGGCTGGACAAGGATGTCCTGGGGAATCAACAGGTCAAGGTAGAGGGGTGGTAAAAAGAGTGAAAGGTCATCTCAACTGATACGGTCCACCAGACTAGCCTACTTAAGGCACGCCCGTTTCTGTAGCCAATGGACATGTCTACATGTTCATTAACTTGTATAATCAAGTACTGAACAAATGCACAGTACCCGGAGTTACTGCAAGTAGTGCCGGTGAATGCTTTTTAAGTGATGCTACCGCGCAGTAGCCTAATATTATTGCACAGTAGCATTTTAGCAGTATTTGTGCTGTGACACGCTACTGTGCAGTATTATTAGACTACTGCACTGTCACCATCTCATGTAAACACACTCACTGACATACAAGGAAGTGATGTGGTGCAAGGCATCACATCTGGATGCTCTGATTCCACGTCCTGAACAATCAGGGGCCAACTTTGGTACAAGCCTGGGGGAAGGTACAAACTCACCCCTCTGACCCTGTAGCACAGTGCCTTAAACATTCTGCTCCTATGCCCCCTGGCTGGGGATGGATTAGGATGAATTTTATGCTAGAGCAGAGTAATCACTCTATCCTCCAGTGGCCCTTAAAATAATTCTGAGGATGTTAATGCCAACTAACTAATGACAGCAACCCATTGTTGCTCTAACACACCCATTCTTCATGTTCTCCATTCACCTGCCTATCCCCAAACACTGCTCTGATGTCATTTAATCACTAATTATTAGATGGATAAGAACCCTAGCTAATAGTAACACTTCATAAAAGCGTAAGTAATGCACAGGCTAGTGATTGCCTTTAGGGAAACAAAGCAAACATGGGTAGAAATTCACTGCAATGATCTACTGAAAAGGGGAATTCACCAGATAATAGGCCTCCTACCCTGTGTCCCATCCGAAAACATGCCCTGAGGGCAAGGCGTGCAGGAAGATGATCCATTATTGTAAAACCCAGGGTTGCAGGGTGGACAGTCCTTCCTCTCTCCAGAAGGGGGCAGCTCCATTGCATCCCGAAGATCTTCCCTACAGATTTTAGGCTCTATCCATTTATACATGATCTGAGTCTGAAATAAAAAGGATCTCGTGTCAGATTGTAGAATCATAAAATCACGAGAAAGTAGGCCTGGAAAGGACCTCAAGAGGTCATCTAGTCCAAGCTCCTGCCAGAGGCAAGATCAAGATCATATCTATCCTTACAAATCCACGGTCTTGCCTCTTAGCAAAACTACACAGTCAATCCTAGTCAACGCAAGACATAACGCCCTAACCTGCCTCACATAAAGCAAGGGGACCATGGCCAGGACCAATGTCCTGCTGCTACAAAGGTTGTCAATATACGCTCATGAGATCCTAGGAAGAGGGCCACAAAGCCCCATTACAGAAAAATGCAAAAAACCCAACCCCACAGTCCATACCAATCTGACCATGGGGTAAAATTCCTTCCGGACCCCAAATATAGTGATCAGTCTGACCCTGAGCAAATGGATAAGACCCTCTAACCAGGAACCTCTGAGTTTAAGTCTCAGCAGGAGCATTGGTACACCCCAGTGAAAATCTCATAACTTGGCTGCAGCCAACATGCAATGCTTCTGAGGAAAGCAGAGGAAAAATAACAAAACCTTGACATCATGTAGCAAGAGGAGGGTGAAATAATGTCTTCCTAGTCCCATGTGCCAACTAACAAAGGCCAGAAGCATGGGGAATACCCACAGTACAGCACAGATATAGCTACTCCTAGAACATTCCTGACCAATGCTTACCCAGCCTCTTCTTAAACACCTCCAACAAATGTGGAAACCATCGATACCACTATTACTCTATGGTCCAAAACAGGACTGAGACCAGATTGTGCTAGATGGTATACATGCAGATAGGAACCTGCAGCCCTCCCTGATATACTTCTAATATGACTTAAAACAAAATGGAACAAGTGATTATGATGGACAATAAATATGAGGGAATGAAGGGTGAGCGCAGTGGTAAAAAGATAACATAGGTGAGCTAATGGCTCCAAATGCATGAGTTAATGGCTCCAACCATTTGCAAGGATGCTGCTTTTTAATTAATAAATAAATATATGCTATCCCCGACTGCCCTTCCCATCAGGAGATCAAAGCCTGTCAAGTCAGGAGGTCTTTCCACTGAGTTTGTTGAACTTTGCTCCAGGCCTTAATTAATTGGTTTCCTGTAAGCATCACAACAGCCAACCACTGACCGTATCTGAACCTTGTGGCTCTGGCCTTCCCATCTTTAACCCTTGCCTATTTCATTGACTCTTTGCTGTATGCCACTTGGGATCTTATGTTGGAAGAGTGCCACATAAAAAAACACTGGGGGTTTTTCCTCTGTATTTTAAAGAGCCTAGCACAATGGAAAACATCCCTCTGAAAACCTCACAAGCTATTTATCATCCCAGCATATGCCTGTATTTCAAAAAAATTCCTAATTTTTCTCCAATCATATTAGCACATTCTTCTTTGGAAAGACAGTAGTACCAGATCACATGGACTCTCCTGAACTGCCACATTAAATAAGCGCTGATTTGTATGCACCAAAGTTTTAGTTCTGTATTGACACTGCAAAATAAAATTGCATCTCTGGTTCATCATGGACTGATCCTTGCAGAATTTGGGTTTCTGGATTGCACTAGGTTGTGATGGCCTATAAAGTGTTAATATTTCAAAAGAAGAAAATGAGATAAGTTCAAAAAACTGGAAAACATTTAAATTACCCAAAATTAACTGTCTCTTTATACCTCGGGGGTGGCTTTTGAGGATGATGATACTGACAACTACATTATAACTGTCATATAACAATAGGGAATTTAAGAAAGAGTTAAACAGCCCTTTTGATTCTTAATTGTAGTAGGGTTCAGATTTATAGATTTGCCTGATTATTATTTATTTTTGTAGTAGGTGTGCAGAACATTTAAAATAACATAGATCAGTGCCTACAAGGAAGGAAAACTTGTGTGTGAGCAAACTTTACTTGCACAAGTAATCCCACTGAACTCAGTGGAACTCATATTGTGCATACAGTCTGTGTGAGACTGGGGCTTATCCAATAGACTTGAATTTTCCAAGGAGCTGGTCAATGAAAGGGGTATCTAACTCCCTTTGGACCTTTTGAAAATCTCAATTTAAGTCCTGGTGATTACAAGCCCAATCTTGTACCCAGGAAAAGATATCCATTGACTTCACTGGCCCTTGGATCAGGTCCCTGATTCAAAGAGACTACACACACAAACATAAATGGACACAGTACAACAAGTGATGGCAAAAAAAGCATTCGGGAGTGACCTATTTATGACTTGACTTTCAGAAATGCTGAGTGCTGACAGCTGCTGCTACTCTGGGTGCATTTGTTGCACACTCCTGTGTGGGGGACTTTCTACACAGAGCTGTTTTATATGTTGATGAGTTCATTTTACAATACTTTGAGAGAAAGGTCATCAGGAAGGCAGAAGGAGTGGGTCTGTACTGGGAGGCTAATCAAAGCAAGTGAGCCTTGAGGAGGGACTTGAATTTCACAGCTCAATTACAAAGTAATCTGCAGGAAACTACATGACAGCATAGTACCTTAGGGTGCAGTGGAAAAGGCTATTAATTCACAGAGTCATTAGAGAGGGAGGTTTCGGAGCACAAGTACTGTGTGGTAAGTCATGGGTACAGATCTGTCTCATTCGGAAGGTCGGTATTCTAAAATCGTTTTTATTAAAGCAGATTCAGACTCAAAAAGTGTGTGTAACTGGCTGAAAAACTCCATCCTGTTAGAAAGTGATATGTTAGCTGCACCTGGGTTGAGGGGATTGTGGTGTCTTGCTACCCAGTGTTGGCTGAAGGGAGGTGGGAGGGGGATCTAGGGTGTGGGCAATGCAACCCTACATGAACTGTGATGTCAGCCAAGTTTCAGCAAAATGTGTGTCAGGACAGTGTCATAGTTGGCAGCTGCTTGCCCCCAAAATCCAAGCTGTGATCTCAGCACTCTCACAAAAGAGTTCCCATAGGACTGTGGGGAAAATGGGAGTAAAGTCCTCATTATAGTTCACCCTATCATAAATCCAGTCACTGGACATTCAAGGTGGTCCCAGAGGCAAGGCTGTATTGTTATCAGCATCTGGGTCCAGATTTTGTCAACACCTACACATATGAGAAAGATCAAGTCAGACAGATCATGGGCACAAGTTTGACAAAACCAGGGCCTTGCATACTATAGTGATAGTTACTGAAGGAAAATCTCAAACAGATATTTATAGTTCCTGGAGGAAGTGAGAGGGTGAGCCAAGTGACTTTCCCCAAGTCACTAAGGGGGTGCAATTCTACTTCCTTAACTGACAGTTTTCTAGCTGCATATTTTCAGCACTCATGCATAGCTGAAAATTCAGCTTTGCCTGAAGTGTGAATAAATAAGTGTCTAAACAGCTGCCGGGATATAGGTTGTAGCCGTGTTGGTCTAAGGACATAGGCAGACGAGGTTCTTTGGGTAAATCCAACATCTTTTATTAGACCAACTTAAAAAGTTGGAAAAACTCTTCTTAGCAAGCTTTCAGGCACAAACACCCTTTGTCAGTCTGAAGAAGTAAAAGTGTCTGCAGATGGTTTGTGCTCTTCCTGGATGGAGTGGTAAAGCAGCCAGAGGCCAGTACAAATTCAAGAAAGCCAGCTACTGAGCATGTGCAATAGGCTACAGGTACACAGCTATATGGAAGGCTCCTCCTTCCTTTATCCTAGAAAAAGCACAAAGGAAGGAGGAGACTTCCACATTTTAGCCCCAGTTGCAGAGTGGTTAGAGCACTCCTTCAGAGAAGTGGCAGACCTGAGTTCTAAGCCCACCTCATCCTAAGGGGTTTTGAACCTGTCTCTTGCTCCAGTTTTCTAAGACCACGCTGTAACCATCCTATACAGGTTAGGCATTGTCCAGTGCTCCTTTTGAAGCTCAGCCGAGACTCCCCATACCCAAAGAAGGGTGACTGCACCCAAAAGCTTGCCAAGAATTTTTTTTCCCCCCAACTACTCAGTTGGTCTAATAAAAGATATCACATCTGCTCAAAGAACCTTGCCTGCCCTTGCCTTTAATAGTTACTGGATAAATTGAATACAGAATAGTACAGAAGTTTATGCTCCCCTGTGGGTAAGGGTCCAGGCTAACACTCAGGGCCAGCTCCTTTGTAGAACAGCAGACATCTCACAGAGCCACTTACCATCTAGCTTGTGTGCATCCTCCTGGCCCCACATATCTCCCTCTCTTGTTTTCCCAAAGTCAGCTTCAAAAGAAGTGCTGAAGAGTGGCATGGATAATGCCTGACCTGCAACAAGTACTCAGCTCCCTATACTGATAAATCAAAAAGATGCAGGTTCAACCCCTCCTGGGCAAAGGAAGTCCCAGAACCCGGGGTTTTGGCTTCCTTGGGCAGTGCCCTAACCACTCAGTGATTTTAGGGCTAAAACATGGAAGGATCTTCCTTGTGAGTCTAGCAACATTAGTCATGGGTTTCTGGCCTGCTTCATTTTTGCAATTTAGATGCGGGTATGCATCTATAACAGGCATACATGCATAGCTAGGGTGACCAAATGGAACAATGTGAAATCTGGGACATTGCCCTCCAAGTCCCGCCACAAGTCAGCAGCACTGCTGCAGGTAGAAGTGGGGATGGTGCGGTAGGGTGCAATTCTGGTACTACTATTCAGGCAGCTAAGGAGGTCAATGGCCTGTTAATGACCCATTGTTCCTTACTTCAAAGGTGTTAACAATCATCTCCCTTTTCAGTGGTCTTTCCACTAATCAAGCTAACCAATTTTAGAGCAATTTTGCTGTCTGGTAGGGCTTCCTATTTCACAGCTTGTGCAAGTCCACCTCCCTGCCAGACTGCACTCCATGCTCCATGCCCGGGGATGCTCATTTTAATTTTCACCGGCT
The DNA here is from genome assembly GCF_052110815.1 of Crocodylus siamensis. Taxonomy (NCBI): domain Eukaryota; kingdom Metazoa; phylum Chordata; order Crocodylia; family Crocodylidae; genus Crocodylus; species Crocodylus siamensis. Next base: position 14,510,340 of record NC_143398.1, on the reverse strand, counting down.
GGCTGGGCCTGGCCTCTTAAATCCAGGACTGTCCTGACCAAACAAAGGCATATGGTCACCCTTATACATAGCCATGTGCAGGCCTAGTCGGTGCACAGCTTACTGCCCATGCTTAATCTGTGTGCACATACTCAGATGCCAACAACATAGATAAAGTTGAATTACTTCCTGCATGTAAGTGCCAAAAAGGCCACTTAGGTTGCTAGAAAACTGCCACTGAGATGCACAAAAGGAAGCAGGATTCTACCCTAAAAGTAACTGCTAGAAAAAGAATAAGAATTCAGGAGTTACTGGCTCCCTGATTGGTGTCCAAACCAATAGACTTCCACTGTGCCAATGAATTAAAGAATAAAGTCAAACTGAGTGAGCCTCATACTTACCTTCCCTTCTTTATCACATGGCGTATGGATCTGGAAGAAGTCTTTGTTCGTACAAGGAGGACGCTCCATGCACTGACCAGATCCTTCATCTGGAAAGGAAGGTCGAGAAACAGAACATTACGCGATTAAATGATTTCTGCAAAAATGAAAAACAGGGTTCAAGAATCAATATGTCCAGTTAGGCAGCAAGGTAAAACAAGGAATTACAGAATTAACAACGTACAGATTCAGAACCAAAACCACATTCAGTAGGATTTTTAAATGTGCTACGAAGAAATGGCCACCCTACCACTGCTCCAGATAATATAGTTTTTAGGCTCCTTTGAAAATCTCATTTATTATTTGTACTATACAATGCACTTGGCTTTGCAACTCACTGAGACACCAGTATGATCATACTTCTGTAACACTGGACTTTTCATTGAACAGCAAACTACAATTCACACAGATCAGGTTGGCACTAAAATTAAATTCCTTTTGACAATGTATAGAATTGAGAGTCTATTTCCCTTCAGATCTTTTCCGCATTGGAATCAATTACAAAATTCCCATTGATTTTCATGGAAGCAGACACACATCCCTAACTGGTATCCATAACTCAAGTTTGCATTTAAGTGCTAACATGCTTGCAGCAAGTAATCAGTTTTTTAACAATGTTCCTTAAAATCATTCTACAAGAAAATGAATACCAGAAGTTAACTACTCTACAATAGTCAGGAAGCAAGTGGGTAGTATTTGAGGTGCCATCACAGTACAGGGCATGTTTATGTCTCATACTAGCTGAAACCTGCAAAACATTTGCGATTAAATTTCTATTGCAGAAGTATTTCTTTAAATACAAAGGATAGCTAAAAATCTTGACTGAATACTTTAACGGAATCCAAACTTCTCACCCTTGAAAAAGCTAGATAAAGCTGTCCACGTGTAAACACAGGCATGGGAATATAAATACATATTTTGTCAAGTCTGACCTTGTGACTTGCTCATAGTCATAAAATAAGAGGGTCCTCATACATGTGATGAAGGGCCCTCGTATATGTGAAGAAATTACTGTTTAGTGGTTTAATTGCCCTGTTTAATTATTTAATTGTGTAACAGTGCACACGTTCGGCAGCGTGCTATGATTAAATTTCATAACAGTATACACGTTCGGCAGCGTATTTCAATTTAAATGACTTTTTTACATAGCAAACTAAAACATATCCCAGGTACTTTAGCTTGCTACCTAACAAATTACAGCAATATTCCTCACATGTACAAGGGCCCTATCCAGAGAAGGAGGAAGGGATGGTGTACAGGGTGCTGGAAGCCCAGGCATGCTCAGGGAAGTTTGGGCTTGCCAGGCACTGTCCCTGCCACCTTCTCCAGCTGCCAGCACACCCAGCCACCCTCCTGCCGCTTTGCCAGGGCAGCCAGCCCATTCCCAGGCAGTGGGAAGGTGGTGGGGATGGTGTACGGGGCACTGGAAGCCTGCCAAGCATGCCCAGGCTTCCAGCGCTCCATGCACCATTGGATCTGGTGGGTGCTGCCTGCGAGCTGGAGCTGCACAGCTAGCACCCTGCCTCCATGGCCCCTGGGAACATCACCATCGCAGAGGGAAGCGCTGGGCCTTCACCCCCGCAGCTCGCAGGCAGGCTCCGTCGGGAAGGGGTGAGGGTGAGGCAGCAAGGGACCTGATCTTTTTTTTTTCCTCCCAGAGCCTGCCTGCATCTCCCACGGCCGGGGAGCAAGCTACCAGTGGGTCATGCATGCCATCAGGGACTGCGAGCAGAAGATAGACTCCTACTGCCAGGCCCTTCTCCCCCGGGACCCGCAGGGGAGAGCTCCATCTCCCTCCGTGACTAAGGAGGACTCTGGGACCTCCCGCTCTGCCCAGTCAGGGGCATGGACCAAGGTGGTCAAGGGCCCCAAGTCCCGCCGCACCAAGGCCCCTGCCCCGCCGGAGCTTAGCAACAGGTTCGCACCTCTTGCAGCCCCGGCAGAGCCTGCTCAGTTGCCGGCTCCCGCAGGCAACCCAGGCTCGACCGCAGCCACTGCCCCCGCTCTCCCCAAGTCAAAGCGAAAGGTGTTTGTTGTGGGAGACTCCATCCTGCAGGGCACTGAGGGGGCAATCTGCCGCCCCGACCCCTTAGCCCGAGAAGTCGCTGCTTCCCGGGGGCCCGCATCCAAGACATTGCAGAGAGGATCCCGCAGCTCCTCCGGCCCACAGACCACTACCCCATGCTCCTTATTCACGTGGGCACCAATGACACAGCTCGGAGCACCCCCAGCCAGGTCATGAGGCGCTACAGGGAGTTGGGAGCGGGGCTTAGGGGTCTGGGAGCTCAGGTGGTGTTTTCATCCATCCTCCCAGTCTCGGGCTATGGGCTGAGGAGGGAGAGGAGGATCCACGCAGTGAACCAAAGACTGCAGCGCTGGTGTCATTGGGAAGGCTTTGGCTTCCATGACCACAGCCCGCTCTTTGGCGAGAGAGGCAGCGAGCTGCTGGGAAGAGATGGCTTCCACCTCTCTCCCCTGGGGAGGAGGCTCTTCTCAGCCAGGCTGGCTGACCTGCTCCACCGGGCTTTAAACTAAAGCCACTGGGGGATGAGGGGACTACTGCCCCTGCTGGCCTGCAGAGCGACCCTTGCAAAGCCAGCGGACCAAGGCACTTAAGGGGGACCACCCCTGCCCCAGCCCTGGCACAATCTGTGGGCAAGGCAAGAGCCCCCAAGGGCACACTTGCCTGCCTGTACACTAATGCCAGGAGCCTGGGCAACAAGCAGGATGAGCTCGTCCTCCTGCTCAGTGCAAAGAAATATGATGTCATTGGGATAACGGAGACCTGGTGGGACTCCACCCATGACTGACCACGGGTATAGAGGGCTATACCCTGTACAGGAGGGATCGTGTTGACAAAAGGGGCGGGGGTGTAGCTCTCTATGTCAAGGAAAGCTACATGTCCCTGCAAGCTGATGTTGGCAACCGGCATGGACAGCTAGAGACCCTCTGGGTAAAAATTGGTGGGGAATACAGCACAGGGGACACAACGGTGGGAGTCTACTACAGACCTCCCACTCAAAGTCCTGAGCTTGACCAGGAGTTCGCCCGGGAACTGACTGAGGCCGCTTGCTCCAGAACCTTGGTTGTCATGGGGGACTTCAATTACCTGGACATCTCGTGGGAAGATCACTCAGCTAAATCTGAGCGGTCACAAAGCTTTCTCTCGTGCGTGGATGACCTCTACCTGACTCAAGAAGTCTATGGGCCAATGAGAGGCAAAGCGCTGCTCGACCTGGTACTGGCTACGGGGGACGACTTAATCGGCGACCTAGTGATCGATGGGAAGCTGGGTGACAGCAACCACGAGCTGATCACCTTCACCATCCACCGTAAAGCTGGCAAGTCAGTCAGCAACACAGAAGTCCTTGACTTCAGAAAAGCCGACTTTGACAAGCTCAAGAGGCTAGTCAGTCAGGCCCTCAGGGACCATGACCCCAGGGAGACGGGAGTTCAAGAAGAGTGGTTGCTTCTCAAGGAAGCGATCCTCAATGCACAAGCTAAATCTATCCCAACACGGAGGAAAGGCAGCAAGAAGGCACAGCAGCCCCCCTGGCTCTCCAGGGACCTAGCGGACCTCCTGTGGCTAAAAAGGAAAGCCTACAAAGGATGGAGGACGGGATTCACCTCCAAGGAGGATTACTCCGCGCTGGTCCGGTCCTGCAGGGAGCAAACCAGGAAAGCCAAGGCTGCAACTGAACTCCAACTAGCTTCAGGCATCAAGGACAACAAAAAGTCCTTTTTCAGATATGTGGGGAGCCGGAGGAAAAGCAAGGGCAATGTTGGACCCCTGCTAAACCAGATGGGGCAACTGACAACTGACGCCCAGGAAAAAGCCAACCTATTAAATAGGTACTTTACGTCAGTCTTTCATCAGTCACACGGGATGCCCATGCCTGCTATGGGACAGGGAAATCTGGGTGAGGGGGATCCCCTACCCTCCATAAATGCTGACCTCGTGAAGGAACACCTTGAGAAGCTGGATACCTTCAAGTCAGCTGGCCCTGACAATCTGCACCCCAGGGTACTCAAGGAGCTGGCGAGCGTCATAGCCCAGCCCCTGGCACGGGTCTTTGAAAACTCCTGGCGCTCTGGTGTAGTGCCCGAAGACTGGAAGAAGGCCAATGTGGTGCCGATCTTCAAGAAAGGGAGGAGAGTGGATCTGGCTAACTACAGGCCCATTAGCCTGACTTCTATCCTGGGGAAGATCCTAGAAAAGTTTATTAAGGAGGCCATCCTTGAGGGACTGGCCCAGGCTAACATTCTAAGGGACAGCCAGCACGGGTTTGTTGCGGGTAGGTCTTGTTTGACCAATCTCATTTCCTTCTATGACCAGGTGACCTATCACCTGGACAAGGGAAAAGAGGTTGATGTCATATATCTTGACTTCAAAAAAGCTTTTGATCTGGTATCCCATGATCACCTCTTGGCCAAACTGCCCAGTTGTGGCTTTGGCTCCACCACGATCCGCTGGCTGGGAAATTGGCTTCGTGGTCGGACCCAGAGGGTTGTGATTGATGGCAGTCACTCATTGTGGTGCCCTGTGACCAGTGGGGTCCCTCAAGGCTCTGTCCTGGGACCCATGCTGTTCAACATCTTCATTAATGATGTGGACATTGGAGTCAGGAGTGGACTGGCCAAGTTCGCCGATGACACCAAACTTTGGGGCAAAGCATCCACGCCAGAGGACAGGCGGGTGATCCAGGCTGACCTGGACAAGCTCAGCAAATGGGCAGACGAGAACCTCATGGTGTTTAACACCAAAAAGTGCAAGGTTCTCCACCCTGGGAGGAAAAACCTGCAGCACCCTTATAGGCTCGGCAGTGCTACGTTGGTTAGCACTACAGAAGAAAGAGACTTGGGGGTCATCATTGACCACAAGATGAACATGAGCCTGCAATGCAATGCTGCGGCTAGTAAAGTGACCAAAACGCTGGCTTGCATCCATAGATGCTTCTCGAGCAAATCCCGGGACATCATTCTCCCCTTGTACTCGGCCTTGGTGAGGCCGCAGCTGGAGTACTGCGTCCAGTTTTGGGCTCCACAATTCAAAAAGGATGTGGAGAAGGTTGAGAGAGTCCAGAGGAGAGCCACGCGCATGATCAGAGGTCAGGAAAACAGATCTTACGATGACAGGCTGAGAGCCATGGGACTCTTTAGCCTGGAAAAGCGTAGGCTCAGGGGTGATCTGATGGCCACCTGTAAGTTTATCAAGGGTGACCACCAGGATCTGGGGGAACGTTTGTTCACCAGAGCGCCCCAAGGGATGACGAGGTTGAACGGTCACAAACTCCTGCAAGACCATTTCAGGCTGGACATAAGGAAGAATTTCTTTACTGTCCGAGCCCCCAAGGTCTGGAACAGTCTGCCAGCGGAGGTGGTTCAAGCACCTACATTGAACACCTTCAAGAGTAAATTGGATGCTTATCTTGCTGGGATCCTATGACCCCAGCTGACTTCCTGCCCTTTGGGCAGGGGGCTGGACTCGATGATCTCCCGAGGTCCCTTGCAGCCCTAATGTCTATTAAATCTATGCAACCCTGAGCTGCAGAGGACTGTGGTGCTTCCCTCTGTGGCAGCAGCACCCCCCCTTGCAGCACCCATTTGCTGGGACCGCACCTGGGGGGTCCTAGGGGACACTGCTGCCATGAAGGGAAGCACTGAGCTGCCCTGCAGGACCCACTGGCAGATGGCCTCCTGGCTGTGGGAGAGTTGAGCAGGCTCCAGGAAAATAAAAAAGGATCAGGCCCTCACCACTTTTTGTCCATCAGCGGAGCCCGTCCGCTCCACAGCGGAGGGCTCAGTGCTTCATTCTAGCTCTGACTTGCCTGCACATTTGTTTGAAACTTCTCAGGATCTATAATAACAACACGCTAGTTCTGTCTGTCGGAGCACTGTGATTGGTTGTTTCAGTAAGCATTGTGATTGGCTGCCAAGACAACCAATCAGAGTGCTCCAGACAGACAAACTAAGCCTACTATTATTATAAGTATGCTGTAGATGCCCAGTACATGCAAATATAAGCCAGTCCTTAAAAAATATTCAAAAGGACAATTTGGAACAACTTTTGTACAAAAGGAAATCCTGCAGTATTTTACTTGAGAAACGCCATTAAACTCTTGCGTCCAAAACAAAATATAGTCCCCAGTATCCTGGAAATTGCTCCCTGAAACAGACATGATTCTGACATGATCCCTGATATAACTACACCAACACCTCTGATTTCAGTGCTATTATGCCATGGATGAATCTGGTCCATTTTATCCAATGCTTTCCAGCCACCCTGGCTGGGGAAACAAAAGAGTTTTGATGGCTCTCTTTCATGCCCAACTTGCAGCTAAACCATCACGGGCTCCATTCTACCAGATATGACAAGCAGGGATGGGGTAGGTGGGCAAGAGGAGTATATGAATGAGAGACTCCAGGAAACGTGTGGATGGGTCAGGAGTTGCCACTGGGTCTGGAATGAACCAAGGCCCCATACTGGTATTAGACAGCACCATGCAATTGCTGTCATCATGCAGAAGAAAACTAAAGCCAAAACTATTGTGAAGCTCACGTTCCAGTCTTTTAAAGTATGGAAATACCCTGGCCAACTTCCACTGTGGGGCCATTATAACCTACCAACAGAAATTCCTCCCCCCCGCCATCCCCCAGAATCTAAGAAAGGCACTGTATTAAACTTCACTTTGTGTCCCAGCCTGCTTGACTACGTTTTAGTGGTAGGCAAAGCAATTCTCGGGCAAATGCAGACCTACACACAAGCTTGTAATGCTGACCACTGTCCCGCACATTCACATATTCATGGATTTTATTCATCTCCTGCTGTGTACCTGCATAATGTGTTGCTTCTTTACATTTGGTACATTCCTTAGCTCCTTTCTCTGAATAGGTATTTCTTGGGCACACTTGGCAGTTGGAAGACCCTGGTTTATCACTGAACGTACCGGGTTTGCATGGAAAGCATTCAGATGTATACGCAACTCCTGTAAAGCAAAGTAGAGGTAAACCACTTGAATAAACACAGAGACATATCCTCCACCGCTCCTGTCTACCCTACTGTCTTGGGAAAATAAACACTATGTATACCATCACTGAATACCCACAATCACGGCTGGGTTAAGTCCCCTGGTTTTGCTATCCGAGAGTGCGGTGCTTCAGGTCTTACCCAGGTCAAACGCCCATTCACCTCAAAGTTTATGCCTTTCTGAACAAGTTAGTCCCTGCCTTGCCTTCTGCCATTCACCTCAATCAGAGTTCAATCTGAATGAACATCATATTATATTCCAACTGAATACCATTATATTCCACTCCGTCTGTTTAAACTTCAAAATTAACCTAAATGACTATTCCAGAATAATTAAATGGTTTATTTAAAGATGACTGAACCATAATTATTCTGGAAGAGCCCTTTCAGTTAATTCTCAAGAATAGACTGTTTTAAAACTTTTTTCATCCTCTTCTTGCTATCCCAGTCCTGCCCAGCAGATGTCACCATTGGCCAAGTAGTCCCCCGTAACATATTTCTCATACCTTTGTTTCTAGAGATTTGGGAGCATGCATAGAGTTTACCAGCAACCCCTGCTTAGCGCTGTTTCGCTTAGTGCTGTTTCACTATAACGCTCATTTTACATTGATACCCAATTCCACTTAGCACTGAGCGAGTTCTGTTATAACTCACAGTTACCACCTTGGTTTGTCAAAAAATTTTGGTTTCATTTAACACTATTTCTGCTTAACGCTCAGTTTTTTGGGAACCAATTAAGAGTGATAAGCGGGGGTTGCCTGTACTATGGTTATGATAATGAAAAATGCTCTTTCCCAAACCAAGACATTTACCTTTGAAGACAGAGATAGTAATAATAGAGTTATCACTACAATGAACAACTGACTTAGATTAACAGCTCAACCTCTCCTACCTTCAATTGTGATGTTTTTTACTAGGACAGGTTTCACCACTTTTGACCCCATGAGAATCCCCGTTGTTCTCCAGTATAATATATTTGTGCCTGATTTCAAAGTTACCTGCAAAAATAATGGCACAGCAATTAGCACCCTTCCTCAAAGGTACTCTTCTATTGCTCTATGCAAGTCACCCATTTCAGTGACTCAAATTCCTCACTTCCTTCCAGGAATTCTAGTTTCCTGGTTAACTAAACTAACTTTGCCTGGTATATCAAGGGCTGTGGGGGCAGCAGTCAAGAAGAGAAGGAAGCAGTGCCTCCCCTCTGAAAGCAAGGGGCGTGAGGATGCTGGGAAGCAGAGGCTCTGAGGCTTCCTTTGTGGAAGTGCCCTGTATCCTACCTTCAAACCAGTTGTAAGCAGTAATGCAACAGTTATGTTCCCAGACCTCTCCAGACAACCCACAGTCACCTGTGGAGGTGCCTAGCTCCCCTAGACATCCTAGCATTCAGTAATGCTTAACTCTGCTTACCTATTCTCTTTCGGATATAGGACCTTAACTCCTAAGTTTGTTTCTACGGGCATAGGGTCCAGTATTTGACAAACCATTTTTTATGGCTAATTCGGCAATTTCAGTGGGCTTCTCCAAAGCATTCAGGATTAGCCTGACCGGCTGCTTTGGCAAGCCTTTGCTCACTCTGGAAAGTTTTCCTGTCTTGACTATACCACAGTTCAAATGGTATCACTTATCCAGCATCAACCCAAGCATGTCAGTAGAAAAGTGCTTTTATCGATGCAGCTTTTCCTGTACAGGACAGGGAATAGCTATACCAGCAGGAGACAACTTGAAGCAGAATCATTCCATCTACACAAGGCCTATACAGGGATAGCTTTGCTGGCAATAAATTTTTTAAAAAAATCTCACGCGCACACTCTCACACACACACACACACACTTCCGGATGACAGTCACACCAGCAGAGGTGGCCTGGCAAATTTTTAACCAGTAGGAAAATAAACACCCTAACCCTCCGCACCCTCAGCAGGCTCTCTCTAAGCATGGGACCATCCTGGGGCAGGGTGGAATTTCACTTCACTTTTCTTTTCACACCAGTCCACCCTGTAAGGCAGTCCAGCTCTCAGATATACCGTGTAGACTGAGCCCAAGCCAATGGGAGCAGGCTGAGGCCATCTCTGAGCACTTCTAACAAGCCCATACATTTTGGTGACTCAAAGTGGGAAATTCTAAAGGAGCCACTCAGCAAACAGCCCCGCCAGGGTCACGCATGTAACCCAAAGCACAGCTCTTCTAAAGAAACGTTTCCAAAACTATCCATTTTACTCTGGCCTTGTCCACACCAGAAAGATTTCCAAAGATGTGGCTCCCTCCTAGTGGAGAAACAACTGGACGTAGCTTATTTCCACTTCTTCAAACAGTCAGCAATAGTGGCAAAAAACAATTTTGCTAATTTAACTGCATCTGCTTTAGCTTTTCTGCCAGCTAGCAATATCATTCAGCAGCACAATCTAAACAGCATAGCCATATCAACCTCTTCAGGGTACACCGGCCTCAGTCTCTGGATTAAAGATCTTTGCTCAGAGAAAGTAAACTAAGGGCGAGTCACTGCAGAGCCACTGATTAAACTGAACTGATTTAGCAACAAATTGAGTTAAGTGGATGCTGTTTCCCCTGTGCAGACACTCTTAAATTGATTCCAAAGAAGCCATATTACAGCCTTGTTACACACTGTAGTCTGAGCTCCTCAAATGCTGATCTGTGCTAGTGCTAGCTTGGGTTTGCACCTGACAGCTAAAACCTTTCTCTGAATGACCTCCACCTGCACAGCTGTGACTTGCCTCTAGAGGCCTGGTTAGTAGGGGCCTGACTAAGAGCTACAGCAGTGACTTACAGCAGGAGTGGGCAAAATGCAGCCCACCAGGCCATTTTATCTGGCCCGCAGGGCCCCTAATACATTTAGAAAATTGATATTTATCTGCCCCTGGCTGCCTATCATGTGGCCCTCGATGGCTTGCCAAAACTCAGTAAGCGTCCCTCCACCCAAAATAATTTCCCACCCCTGCTCTACAGGGCTAGTGAGCCAGAACAGGCTTCTACCCCTGCTCTATGGCAGCGTAAGAGATCCTGGGATACTAATGGACCTTAACTTGGATGGCACATCTATAGGGAGTGGTCACACTTCCATGGAACAGGAACTGTGTAGTAGGGATCAGAAATGATCCTGCCCTGGAGTGGTGTAACTTTGAGCCACAAAATGAATGCTTAAAACCACTTTAAGATGCTAATGTGGGGGATGCACAAAAGAAAGGTTCAAGGCAATGGGAACTTGAAGCTGTGAGGTGGAGAGTGAATGGCATGGGAGTGGGTAATGAAATGGGAGGTGAAGAGGAAATGAGGATGAGGGAAAGGTGGTGAAATGAAGGCAGCCAGCCACTGAAGGATAAAATAAAAATAAATTTAAAAATGTAAAAAGAAATAAAGAGGAAGTAATTAAAGAAGACCTCCTGTTTAATAAATTGGGATTTGGGATTGGTGTGAGGGTGCTGGTTATGCTTCCTGGGGTGGCTGGGAGGTGCGAGCAGTGTGGGAAGGTGCTTTTCATGGAGTTACTGCCCCTCCCCCAGCTCATGGAGACCCAGTCCCCCTACTTGTTCCCCCAGCCCACGCCCACTAGACCTCACTCTGGACCCATCCATGCCCTGTGCCATGGTAACTGGCATGTAATCTGCTGGCTGTTTGCATGGGGTGCACCCCTGGGGTGGCAAGATCACACTCCTGGGGACTGGAGGCACAGTTGGCTTGGTGCCAGAACTACCCCTGGGCAGCATAGAAATTTTGGGGTAGAAATTTTGTCCACAGACAATAGGAGGATGAGGGGGGTAGAGACACTGCATCCTGGGATGCTGGAGGACTGCAACTTGGGCACCTCATCTGTGGCGAGTGGTCAAACATTCATGGAACATGAGCTGGGTAACACAGATCAGAGATAAACCACTGGCATAACTTTAAACTGCCTAAAGAGCTTTTAAAACTAGTTTCGGGTGTTAATTTTTGGAGAATCCAGGCAGTCGTTAAGCACTCCAGAAGTCATCTAAAATTAATGTGTAACAAGACCCTTAGAGATGGCTATGTTTATTTGCTAAATAGGGTTTTAAACTGATGAGTTCAATCAGTGAACAAATTAGAGGTAACCCAGCTCCAAAATGCACTTAAAAATAAGAGATCAAATGGCATCCTTACATGAACACACGAAGCTCCCACTGATTGCAGTGTTTTCCACAAAGCAGAAAATCTATGGCACTAATGAACAACCAGGCCTCTAGATTAGTTGCTGAGAGTGACTCATGGCATTTTGATTCACATAAATCTGTCTGCTTTCTTAAAGGCATGATTAAAAGGGAAGAAGATCTGCATTGATTCAGTAGTCTTTGGACCAGGCCTTTACAGCATCCATCAACTTTGATGTTGATCCTAAGGGATTTTGTACTCCTTTAATAGTCTTTCAATGCACAGGATCTAGCCGTTACTTTCTGGCACCTCATGGGAAACAATGTTAAATTATCAATGAAACAAGAGCCTTAACCAAGTGATACACAGCACTTACAGAATGAGAGCCCCATTCACCATTATCTGTTAGCTTCACCCATTTGTCTGCTGTGGAATCCATCTCCTTGCACTGGTCGTTTTGAATCTGTCAATTAAAAACAGTGACCCCCGTTAGACATCAGGCTAATTATCCCAATCTGGATACATACCACTAGGCTGCCTAGAGACAAAGGAAGATGCTGTGCCACTGGTAATGCATCCTGGACGCTGCTAATGCATTCTGGATAGCGGCTGTATAACTTGCTACAAAGACATTAGGCACATACATACAAAACTGATAGCACTCTAAGGAAGGGCTTCAAAAGATAGCACTGCCCAGTGCATTCTGGAGAGAAAGTGCAGTGTTAAAGGTTAGCACATATGGAGCCCAGGAAATAATGAGCATCCAGCTGCCAAGATATAATTATTTGCTGACGAGCTTTTAAAGCGACAGCATGTCCATTGATGCGCATGAGGGGAAAAAAACTTCAGGCAAGAAAAATCATTGCTATTTTGCTAAAAACATCTAATAATTGAGAAGGCAGCCTTCAGACCTAGTGCCAGATTCTGTTTTACTTATTGTACACATAAGTGGACTCTGGTGTCTAAGTCAGATTCTATTCAAGTCCCTGAAAACCAGTTAATACAAAAGGTGTGTGGATCCTTCTCCTCCTCGGGCACATCTATATGTGTAACCACCACACGTGAATAAACTGCAGAACTTACTGCTGTTTGAACATGCACCTGGAAGCACTTAACTCTGGAGCAATAAGCTTTGCAGTTTATTCAAGCACAACACATGGAGCCCAGGCAAAGCAGCCATGGCAGCCTGGGACTGCTCCAACCCGGCTCAGCGTGCTGTGGTAGGGTTGGATGAGGCACGAGGGTGCTTCAGTGTAGGGCTAGCCAGCAGGCACTGCCCCCTTACCCCACACTGAAGCACCCTCGTGCCCCAGCCAGCTGGATCAGCATCTATATGTGAGTTGCTATGCATGAAAAAAACTCCGCAGCCAGCAAGTACTTGCATTTACAAGTACTAACCTGTGGTCCGGTTTATTAGTTTCCTGTGCCCTAATAGGGATGCATGTGTAAATGCTGAGCCATTCATGGCAGAGCTAATTAGTCAGCTCCACAGTAAACGTCTCATGTACATGCACCCCTTGCTGCTTTTTTGTGACTCACCATATTTGGGATCAGGAAGGAATTTCACATTGCGGTCATACTGGCACGATCTGTATGGAGTTTTCTCTTTCTCTGCAGCTGGGGTTGGGAGTGGGGAGCGAAGGGGGTGAAATGAAGACTTCCTTTCATTTCTTTAGAGTATTTTAACAACTACTTCCTTGCCTTGCAGTAGCTGCATGTGAGCAGTGCCATCATCACCCTGCCTCTACCTGTGGCAAGCTAGGATGCTTTTTGATGTTTCAGGCCTGAATTTTCATGACATTTTAAAGAACCCATTAAACAAACACTTGTCTAAAAGTTTTAGATAAGGATGATCCTGCTCTGAGCAGGGGGCCTAGATGACCTCGTTAGGTCCCTTCCAGCCTACTCATCTATGATTGTATGATTCTGTAAAAATAAGATGATAACAGGTTATAAAAGTACATATGTTAATGGACTTGGAAGATTTAAGTAGGGTAGAACAGATTGAATGTAGGCATCTACATCCACTAAGATGCCTAATAGATGGACTACAATATGGCTCCTAATGTTTTTGCTTCTCTGCAAGAAGAAAACTCAGTCAGTCATTGAAATAACTACAGCTAGGAGCATGTTCCTATTACATTCAACTGATGGTAAAAGCACATTTGCTGCTTCCATCTTTTGAGCCAGGCAGGACAGTCTAATAAAAAGCCTTAGGGGGTTTAATAAAACAGTATGCCCTGTCTCTTATCAAAGTGCAAGAGGTTGCATTGAACTACTAGCAGCAGTAGGAAGGTGCCCCAGGCATTGAAACCAAGTTATTTTTTGTCATCCTTTTCCATCCCATACTAAGAATAACGATATATAGAGGCTTTCATTCCAGCAGCTCGAAAAAGTTTACAAATGCTAATTAAGCTCTAACATTCAGCTGAGATACCCTGTTTTCCTAATAGTATTGAAGGTGAGACCCAACCGATGCAACAAGTGAGGCCAACAGACAATGCCCAGCACTTTTGTTCCAAGTTTTTATTCCCTGGTAAGTCCCATCTGCCTCCTCCTGAGCAGCTCCTACAACTTTGACCAGGAATGCAAGATCACTTTGGGTAGAATCTTCCACAGCACCTAAACCCACGCCATACGATAAGCTTACAATGACTGGCAGCAGTGCCCTCAAGCATGCCATACTGTCTCAAGTTCACTGCCTCCAAAACTGAAAGCAGAGTTGCTGTGTCAACAAAGGGCCTTGGCTAATTAGCACTGCTGAGGGATACTAATTAGCCTGCACACAACTACACTGCTTTAGGTTCTAAAAACATCCAGTGCAGAGCAGTATGGCATGTTTGATAGGGCCATGTGAAATTTCACCGGCTGTTTCGTTTCAACACATTTCGATCACAAAACGGTGAAATCAAAAAAAAAAAACAGAGGGCTTCAAAACAGCCTCAAAATGAAACAAGGGCAGTCAAAACATTTTGAGTTTCAAAACTTTTTGAGTTTCGAAGCAGCCCGGCTGAGTTCCCCTCCCCAGTGCTAGGATCACTCAGTTCCCCTCCCCAGTGCTGCAATCCATCAGGCTAGGGAAGGGAACTGAGCCCAGCTGAGCTGAGTTCCCCTCCCCAGCTAGGATCGGGCTGGGCAAGGGAACTCAGCCCACTCAGTTCCCTTCCCCAGCCTGATGAATCGCAGCACTGGGAAGGGGAACTGAGTGATGGGGCTCAGTTCCCTTCCCCAGTTTGATCGGGCTGGGAAAGGGAACTAAGCCCGATCGCACCTCCCCTGCAGCCCTCCTGGGGTTGCAGGCTCTGACCTGCCTGCCAGATGAGAGAAACTGGGTGCTGCTGCCTGGGACCAGCAGAGTGCTGGCGCTGGTCCCAGGTGGCAGCACCCAGCTTCCCTCCCTCATCTGACAGGCAGATTGGGGGCCCACGACCCTGAGAGGACTGGCACAGCCCCCACAGCCCTCCCAGGGTTGCGGGCCCCTGATCTGCCTGCTGGATGAAAGAACCTGTTTCAAACTTCCCCATTATAGCCTATGGGTGAAACTACAAACAGTGTTGAAGCAGCATCACTGTTTCAACTAAATGAAATGGAACATCATTTTTGAATCAAAACTAAATTCAAAATGAAACGCTGTTCCATCGAAACACTGAAATGCAAGTCAAAATGGAACAGTGCTGTTTCGCACAGCCCTAATGTTTGAGGGCACAAATGGTAAGTGAGCAGCCCAAATGTTTGAGAAACAAATCTCACTGAAGGTCAATGGGATTTGGGCTCTTATAGCACTTGGCTCTTTTGAAAATCCCAACCTTAAGCCTCAGGCAGAGCTAGCTTGTGCATCCTCACAGCTACAGGGTAATGACTCAGACCCTAAGACTACAGCTGACTCATGGCAAGTTTTCATTCCAATTGCTCCTCAGTTTTTGGATACCCAGTGGAGGTATTTTTCAAAGTGAGCCCTCTGTCGTTTTTGATCATTAGGCCTGTTTGAAGGTAACTTCACTTAAATTCTCCAAAACTGAAGCACCTAAAATTGCTAGTCATGTTGGAAAATTTTGAAGCTGAACTTATAACACGCCTTGTAACACGCCTTGGAAAGAGAATTCCCACAGACTTCCACATATTCTACAACAGTGGTCACCTACATCCCACATAGCCACTGGGTCTCACCTGAGGAGCTGGAGGGCTTTGCTTCTTCCCATGTCTGTGGGGCTAAGCAGAGGGGAGCTGCACCCTCATTGCCACTGCTTCTCCCCACCTGCCCATCCCGCAACCCTGTTGCAGGTGCAGCTTCTAGCTGGTAGAAAAGTGAACCAGGGCTGGGCAAGTTTCAGCTAGGAAGAAGTGGCAGTAGTGGGGCAAGCTCCCAGACTGCCCAACCCCAACCCTGCTTGCACCACTGCCTGGGATCTGGGCAGGGAGGAAAGGGCTGGGAAAAATGGTGGCAGTGCCTGGCCGCAGTGTGGACACAAGCAACCCCCCTGCTGCTGATGCACTGTTGAAGCCATCCAGCCCACACCAGCCTGAGACCAAGTTGTTCTGGCCTATGGCTTATAAATGTTGCCAGCCCGTGCTCTAGGACCTATACACGGGTGTAGTAGTACCAAAGTAGACTGCATTCTTCCAAGTTAAAGGGACCCTAGAACCAACCTGGAGACTTTGTTCTCTTAGTAGTCCCACTGAAATCCACAGACCTATCCATATGAGGGAACAAGACCCATATAAGGATTAATTTTAAGATCAGGCTCATTATCCAGACCCAAAACTTTGGCAAAGGAGAAGAAAAAACTACTCCAAAGAATTTCATGGAACCCAATATGGTCAGAAATGTTTTTGTGGCATTCAGAAGAACTATGTGAAAGCAGATTCTCTGCTGATTTCAACTTTATGGTAGGATGCCATAAACCCCCATAACTAGGAGAACAGTGACAGAAAAGTTGGACACAGATGTACAGGAACTTTCTGCCTAACTACTTAGGTACTTTTGAAAAACCTACCTAACAATGAAAGCAGTCAGCATAGGCCAGTTGTGAACATAATGTAAAGATGTAAACAGGCAGTGTAAACAACAAGGAAAAATGAGATTTTTTAAAGCTTGTTCAGACTAAATGGGTAGAGAAGGAGAAAAATAAAAGGTTTCCAGTATAGGCCTTTATCTGGAACATGTCCTTTTACTCTAGGGGTTATATTCAATGTAGAAAAGTCCTTACAAAAAACTCAAAGAAGATGTTGTTGTCAATATACTGGTATTCGAAGAAGACAGAGCCAGACTTCTTCAAATGAACTGCGTAGATCAGAGAAACCGTGCAGTCATCCCTATTAGACTCGATGTAATTCCCACGAGGCGTCCATGAGGAGCTGATAAACATAAACAAAACAAACCTGGTTTTAGAGCACAGGCACAGGGAAGACATTTTTAACATCCTTCTATAAACATATGGCTTATATAAAACTATATTGCTTCATAAGGGACACAAATTCATTCCCTACCTCTAACATTGGCTTCAGGTGCATTTTTCACAGTAACTATAATGAGCTCTGCAAAGTTTACCTTTTCTCAGAACTTTTTTAGCCCGTGGTGGGATGTCTCATGTACCCTACGCTGGAAGGCATTCTGACCCATGTTCTAAAATATCAAATCTCAGAGCCTCATGAACAGCCCTTCTCAACTATTGAGGATGGCATAGCTTTTGAGACAGCTTCAAAACACTTTGGGCGCTTGTACACGTGACGGGGGTTTAGTCCTTCAGGGTTACATTCTATGCCCCCTAAATCGAAACAGTGAGTTTTTAATTAAAACAGTGGGTTTTATTTTTCCGTCACTGTATACACGTCATTGTCCTGGCAGCTGCAGGTGCCTACTGAAGGCAGACGTGGTGAAGGACCTGATCCTTTCTTTTTCTTTTTTTCCAGCAAAGCCTGCCTGCCTCTCCTCCAGCCATGGGGTGAGCTGCGGGTGGGCCAAGTGGCCCCTGAGTTGTGGGGGCCCCAGTCCTTCCCTCCGCAGTGGTGGTGCCCCCTGGAGCCAGCTGGGCAGGCTACTAGTGGGCCAGGTGCTGCCACAGCTCAGAAGCTCCTGATCCAAGTCTTCCCCAAGCCCACCTGGGCTTCCAGCGCCCCGTGCACCATCCCCACCACCTTCTCTGGCTGCCAGCACACCCAGCCACCCTCCTGCCACCTCTCTGCACTGCCCCAGGGAGAAGCCAGCCTGGTCCCAGGCGACCCCAGGTATCCTGTTCATCACAGGCACCTGCTGAAAGTAGAAGCGGTGAGGGGCCTGATCCTTTTTTTTCAGTGGAGCCTGCCAGCCTCCTCTGCAGCTGTGGGGTGAGCAGACAGATTAATGGCTGCAACATTCCAAGTTGCAACACTGCAAACTAAACTACATTGGGATGTGGTTTAGTTTGTGACAATGCAAACTCATGTAAAACCCCCAAAACACAAGCATGTGTAAAGTGTAACACCAGTAAGCCACACAAAGGAAATTTTCATCACGTGTACACGGTAACATTGTCATATGTACAAGCTCCCTTTTACTCTAAATCAGTCTTGGAATGACTGAGGCACAAGTCACAGAAGCCCCAGGCTGTTCTTAGTTTTGCTAAAGAGTAATAACCCACAGAAGGCCATTAGGAAAACAAAGATGGGCTGAAAGCAAGTGAGCCCTTGCTACTCTTATCACGCCTGTTATCCTGGCCTTATGTCATCTGAGGACTGCTCCCCTCCCCTCCCCTGATATAGAGGAATGCTCAGGTGATTAATTAAATTGACTTTATGCTGATGGGCCAGTGCAAAGCAACTGCGGCAGGTCAGGTAGGGCTTGCTGTATTTCTCCTATATTTTTCATTATTCAATAACTCTGCAGTATGCTGACTGGTACTATGCAGACTTCGCTTTGATTGCAAAATGTCTTTGTTTGTACACATCTATGCAGCATAGTGGGCACCACTCTCCCCTCGTTTTCCTGAGAACTCCCATTAAAAGATGATCCTGGGTCCCATTCTGATAGGCACTGTATATCAGTTACTGTTCCTCTGTTAACACCATGCAAAATCTATGTTAGTATGCTAACCAAGCAACTGTTTCCCCACAGCAAAACTATGTGCTAATCCCACTAAAATCCAAGAGAGTCAAAACTCTTCTGTGAGTGTGGCTGCAGATCAACCCATAAGGTTCTTTCTTACTTGTCACAGCTGTCTGCTTTATTCTCAGCTGCGCCGATAGCAGTATCCATGAAAGTTGCCACATTGGAGAATCCTGCTGGCAGTTCATCCCATTCATCAAATTTGATCCCACTCCCCAAGGAATAGGTCCCCTCGGCACATTTACTGCACACCTGGTTCTTCATTTCCAGGTATTCTCCAGAAGCGCATGAAAAAGCTGGGAAGACAACCATTTACAATTGATGAACTGGGAAGGTAATTAGTAGCACTAGTGAGCTGTCACTCTGGAAACCTTTCCCCAAAGCCCTAGACACAGAAATCAGAAACATAATGGTGCATAACCAAAAACCCACTGTAAAACTGAGCTGCAAACAGACTTCAGTTTTTCTGCTCGTGTGAAAGTGCTGAAATCAAACCTCAGATTACAGCTACTGACTGGTTTATTTGCCTCCATTAGTGGGGAAAAAAAAAAAAGAATTTGTCAAATATCTACACAGAAAGCTGTGCACACAACCATATATGCAGAAAGATGCTGTACTTCTGCTATCTTGCTCTTCCTAATCATTGCCAGATTTCTCTCACCTGTCTGTTGAGCTAAGACTACAATGAGAGCAGGGACTGTCTTTTATTATGTCTGTATAGCACTTCATATGATGAGACCCTGATTTGGGATGTGGACCACCCTGCAACACTAAAATGGCTAAGTGAGTTGGTCAGTGGGGTAGAAGATATTCTTCTGCTGTCTATCCAATGACTATGAAATTCAAAAACACACTGGGGTCTGGACCACTGCACCCTCTACTCTCAGCCTTGATTTTTCAAGTTCACATATCATCCCCTCTTGGCAGCCCAGTGAACCAGCTTTTACAGAAAGGTCAAAGTCCACAGGGTGGTTGAAGAACTTTGCAGGAAAGAGGAAGATGTAGATTTAAACCCCACTAAGTGAGTGGGTTCTCTAACTTGGGTATCATTTGCAGGTCAAGTAACCACTAAATTAAAAGGAGCAAGGGCCCTCCTCAGTTGTTTGTGATTTACATGCGTAGACTATAGTAGGCTCTAAGCTACTTAATGGCAATATGGTAAAGCACTTGCTTGTATTTGCTTGCCCAAAGTTTAGGTAAAGAGAAGAGGCAAAGGAAAGGTGCACACCATAGAATGTCAGGGGTGAGAATATTTTTACAAAGTCCAAGACATACAGGTCAAAAGAAATAAGCTAAAGGTTGCTTAGAGCACATTTAGTGGCTTTATTCCAGCTACATTTGGTTTGGGCCAAGATATAGCTTAATAGTTGATATAAATAGGCATATGAATATTAATTGGAGCAGAACCTAATAAAACTTTTAAAAAAATGTTGGCCTTATTTAGTAAGCTTTTTGATACTGGGCCAGGCAATAGAGTATAATAATCTATGTTCACCTTGGCATCTTTGCTGTTCAGCCTTGAACTACTGTCCTTGCTGAACAGCCCAGCTGAAGATGAATCAAGTTCTGTTTTAAAACTTAAATTGAAACCTAGATAAGATGTCCTTTTCCCCAACAGGCTGGCCATCTATTAGGCTTTTTAAAAAAGAGTCTTATTTCTTTAGATGAATGCACATTTTATAAATTTTAATCATTTGGTTATATGACTTACCTGTACCATTTGGTCACTTATATCACATCAGTATTTCATTATTAAATTTGCTATTAAAAGGTATTTACATTGTTGCTTATGAGTATTTAATTAGTGGGACTGACTCTTCAAACTTTTCTTGGTTCTCAGGATGCCTCTGGAGGTCAACACATGGAATAATGCACTTACAGGAGAAGGATCTATAATCTGCATAAACAACCCAAATGCTACTTAGGCAGCTTAAGTTAGCTACATAAGTGCTACTTACCCATTGAAAGGTGGAGCTGGTTTTAGGCCCATATCGATTCATGGGGGCAGATTCCCGGCTGGTGTAACTGTCATAAAACAGTGCACATCAGCTGACGCTTTGGCATGCGATGTTATACAGATGTACCAAAGCTTATCTGGCAGCTGAAAAATGTGTTTGGCTTAGGACTCTTTGATAAGGAGGTGGTACGGTAACAGAAAATTCACTTTATAGCCAATCTCAACCAAACCTGCAGTTCAAGTTCCCACTCGAGTATTGACTCACATGGCATCCCTTTGTGTAATGATCCTTGGCTGGCAACCCTGGGGGGTAAACAAAAGATTACCTCCAAAAGAAGGTTAAGTAGATGAGTTGAATTGGCCTCTTAGTCAAATCAGTGCAGTTTCCATGAACCTGTGGTTTTCAGTCAAACAAATAATTTGACTTCTTTTAATCCTGTCACTCTCAGTGCAGGTAGCAATGAGAAATGGGAAGGAACCTATTTAGGCCATAATGCAGGACCGCACTGCTATTCATATATGTGTTGAAGCTTAACTTCAAATATGTGGGCTTAATTTTCCATGTGGGTTGAAGTCCCTTTGACTTTCAGCACATACTCAAACTTCTGCTTAAATGCATTCATGAATTGGGGTGTAGGCCTCCTTCATGAATTGGAGGCTTCAACTGTAAATGCTTTGGAACAGGAAGTAACTTTTCATGCTCGGTTGTACAAAGAAATGAGCAGAATAGTGTGCCGATTCAGCATCAGGAATTAAGCCACTACAACATCATATTCTGTTCCGCCGTCCTGTGTTTTTCTGGAAGTGTGGTGAGAAGCCATGAGGGAATAGCAAGATATTTCATGATGCTGTTTTATCTATTCCAAATGCTTTTTTCAGTTAAAAAGCAAGAGATTGAGAACATTGCTTAACCACGTGTTGCAAATTTGTGAACTTCAAGTAGGGGGTTGGTATCCAAGAGAAACTCACTGCCATGCTGAAGACACAGCAGGCATAAGAGCCTCATGTTCAGCTTGCAGCGGAGGTAACCAGGGATGATTGCTTGAACTGAGCTGGTATCTGTTTAACTCCTGATGGTCTGATCACTTCAGATGGGAGGAAAAGGAAATAACAGCAACATTTGAAAGAAACAGCTTGAATGAGCAGGCAGGCTAGTGTGAAGGATGTCCAAATTAATCACCTATAGTCCCAAATTAATCACCCACACTCAGTGTTACAGACTGATTTTCTTCTTTTGTTTTTAAATTTGCTTTTCTCCATAGCACCCTGATATGTACTCCAAAGGAGGCCACAATTCCCGTCAAAACACATATGTCTAAGAGCAAAACTAGCTCTAAGCGTACCAGCTGCTTGCCAGGTTCAATTTCAGGCTGAATGTGGCTAATGGCAAAGCGAACTACTTTCAACATCAGAACAGATGCATCACTTGATTTTATTCCAGTCAGTGCAGAGTAGCTAACGGGGGGATGGGATTACAAGCACATAGCTGGAGCATGTGGAGGGTTTGTGTGTGTGAGGATTACCTACCAAAGGGAAACCTTTGTTTTATTAAAAAATAGGATGCAAAAGGGCCAACCTCTTTTATGCCTTAAAAATGCCAGTTGTCAAGGGAAACCTCTGAGAGTGGGAGTATTTTGATGACAGGAAGGCGTTGACAGAATCCCAATGGATTCCTTGGAGCTTATATTTTTCTCAAGATATGGCTAACAGGCAAGTAGTCCCCAATCTCCTATCCTTGATGAGTTGCCACACCCTCGTTAAATGTCACTAATCATACATGCAATACTTTTCTCTTACTATTCGTCCATGTAAATTGCTGTTATAACCATGTGGTGCTGTACATAACCAAGAAAGAGAAGAGTGGGCTACTGTGAACAGCAAGGAGGTCCACAAGCTCCCCTCTCCGTGTTAGGCTCCAGCGGTAAGTTAACCTCATCAATGGCTCATTTTAGCCATCGCAAAATCAAAATAAAAAAGCAGTACCTAGCTCCAAGCAAGTAGTCCAAAAAAATTGAATTTGGGCACCTACTGTGAATACACACCTCCAAAGGACAATTTAGAGCACCGAGGCACCCAGTCAGTCAAACACTGGGCATGGATCTATGTCAGAGCTCCCACCCCTCCTCAGAGTCGATGTACCCAACTCAAGGTAGGCAAGTCTCTGCACTTCGGATCCAAGGCATGTAGGGAGAGAACCTGACTGAGCCGCCGTGGGGAGGCATTGCCTACTTGCTGCACGGTGGCCCACAGGTGACAACACTGCACTCAGCTCTTAGGAGACGGTCATCATTGGGCCACACAAGTATACTTTCTCTTGCTTGATCTTCTCTTGGCCCTATGACTCTTCCATTGCTTTCTGTACAGTGGTCCAGCTTCTTCAATGGAAGTAACAGATCCTTCTATGGAGATCATTACACCCTAGCAGTTAAGGTACGCAAATCAGAGGAAGGAGATAAGGGGTTGAGCCCCCTCAGGCTGAGGAAGACCCAGAACCTAGGTCTCCCACTTCCTAGTAAGAGTCCTAAACATTAGGTTATCAGCAGGTGAATGATGCCACGCCATCCCCGGTCACTTAGGCACTTAGGGTACAATTCTGTTTTCTCCAAGATTCCCAGTTGCCAGATTTGGTTGTCCACCTGGTCGTCAACATTCAAAAATGCCACTTAAACTTAGGTTGCTATTCTATTTCTGGGCATGTACATAGCCATTCACATACACAGGGTTACATGTGTAGGAAAAGAGTGCCAATCTGTGCATAAATGGCATTTTGAGGTCTTAACTGACCCAAATTAGCTCACCTAGGCCCTTTTGCTTTAAGACGGGGCAGGCAATTATTTTGGGCATAGGGCCACTTACTGAGTTGTGGCAAACCATCAAGGGCTGCATGACAGGCAGCCAGGGGCAGATTAATATGATTTTTCTAAATGTTTTAGGGGCCCTGCGGGCTGGATAGAATGGCCTAGCGGGCCGCATCTGGCCTGTGGGCTGCCATTTTGCCCACCCCTGCTTTAAGAGGATGTCTTTATGTGTTGGATTCCATATGCATAATTCACAGCCCTGCAACAGCTCTAAGTATGGCAGAAATTCAGACATACCCCAGTGTTTACAGTTGGCTACTGCTAGGTGCTTTCCTGTTCCAAAATCACAGTCTGAAGGTACTCAGATTTTCTCATTCATTTTGAAGTGATCCCAAGTGCTCATATTTGGGCCAACTTCCTACATTAAGGCACCTATCTTTTAAGCATAGTGAATCCTAAATTGGAGACACCTTTGAGTCTGATCCCTATCTGATCCGGTGTCTTTTATGAAAATGGAATTTAAACTCCTAAGTTACTTAAGCACTTTTGGAAACGTTAGTCATGGTCCAAGCTGAAAGAGTTGGGTCGCCTTGTACTAGAACCTGTTCCCTCTGGTATGGAAGTCTGGCAAACTACAAGACAGACTTTCATACAAGATGATTCAAAGATGAGCTCTAGGTGTAACTCATGGCTTACATTCAGAAACACAGCCTGTGCAACCACCAAACTGGATGCCCATGATCTCTGGCAAGCCATCTATCAGAAGAGCATTCTAATATATCCAACTGGGCACAGAGGTATATAGGAAAACTCTTCTAATGCCAGGACTTGCCCTTGGCTTTCTTAGTTTCAAGTGAACTTGGGTTCACAAAAGTTTGTGCTCTACATGTCTTATTGAGTTAATCTATAAAGGTGATTATTTACCCTGCCTTATGATGGATTTCAGACTAATACAGCTAACCACCTCTTTCTTAGACTTAGTCAGACAGAAGTCAGACATTGTAGTATCAGTTACACTGGTGGCAATTTGGGGTAGCTCTACGGAAGCTGATAAAACAGCTTCAGATTCACAGCAATGCAAGCGAGCAAACAATGGGCCAAGGTCTTGGCTATGGCCTGGAGCTGTATTACTGAATGTTGCCATCTTATCAGCTTTCTCCTACTAAGCACAGGGAAACTTGTGTTGCTATGGCTGCTAATCCTAGGGATAAAGGATGCTATTAGATAGTATTATATATACTTAACAGGCATACACATATATGCACCCACACACAAGCACATATAAAGCTGACATGGGATTCAATTAATAAAGAACTAAACGAGAGGAACAAAATGCACACCAGCCAATATGATCTTTGAGAAAACGTGCCTTGCCAAACAAACCTATTCTCATTCTTTAAGGATATTACGAATGTAGTTGATATTATACAGATGTAATATACTTTCATAAGGACTTTTATTTAGTACTGCATGATTTTTCTTTAAACATTAGTACTATATAGTACCAATAAAGCATACGTTCAACAGATTAAGAAGGGGCTATCTCAAAAATATCCATTAATGAAAAATTATCATTGAACAGGGGTGTTTCTACTGGTGTTTTCCATGGCCAGCACTTGGAAAATGTTATGCTATGTATCATTTTCCCTAGTGAGCTGAAAGTAAATGCTAAAAACATGTGCAGAGGAAACGCAGGCTGGCAGAGTACTAAAGACCATATTTTCTACTGTACATTTATAGCAAATCACCAGAACCTGATGGCATTCACCTTATGGTCCTGAAGGAGGTCAGATTGGAAATTGCTGAACTCCTAACTATAGCATACAACCTGGCGAGCTGGCGAGCACCCACTAAAAACAGCCTTGGGCTACAGGACTGCCAATGTGACTCCCATATTTTTAAAAAAAAGGATCTAGAGGAAAATATAAGCCAGTTAATCTAAATTCTGTAGAAAGCTGGTAGAAACAATAATAAAAAAAGAACTGTTCAGTATATGGGCATGACTAGCTGGAAAAGAATCAATATGGCTTTGTCAAAAGGAAATCATGCCTCACTAACCTACTAGAGTTCTTTGAGGGTGTCAATTAGCAGGTGGATCAGGGTGATACAACTGACAGTAAAACTGGACTTCCAAAAATCTTTTGACAAGGCTCCGTGTCAGAGGGTCTTAATGAAGTCACACATGAGGTTAGGTAGTCACACGCAATTAATCGAGTATGCTGGAGCATGGCAAGTACCACACTCCAGCCAGCCTCCACAACTTATTTATTAGCGTCCCCACACTTCAAAATGGCAGCAGGGGTGCTTTACCTAAAGTTCATCAAACAAGCTTTAGATAAAGGGCATTTATATATGTGCTTTTGTTCAGGGGCGACTGGTGCCTCCTAAGTCTGGAGAAGCACCCACAGAAGTTGATGGCGGCGATGGGGACGGGGACAGGGCTGGCAAGTGCCTGCAGAAGCCAGCGGCAGTGGAGCCGGGGCTGGCGAGCACCCACAGAAGCCGACGGCAGCAGTAGGGACGGGGCTGGTGAGCACCCGCAGAAGCCAGCGGTGGCAGCGGGGACAGCCCTGTCGGAGGGGGCACTTGCCCCACCATGTCCTCTCTACCAGTTGCCTATGCCTTTGTCTGTTCTGGAGCAGCAGACTCCATCAATCAAGTCTGGGGAGCACACAAGGTGACGCACCCAGCACTGCATCACATGCATTTGTATAAATGGCAAAATGCACATCAGCACGCAGAAAATGGCGGTGATGCACTTTTGAACTAAAACGCCTTTGATGTGTTTTACTTCAAAAGCATGCCACCACCATTTTCTCAGTGCTGACGCACATTTCACCATTTATACAAATGCATGCAATGCAGCACCAGGCGCTTTTAAAAGCACTTGGTGCTGCAGCCCACACATGGACAAATGCCCCAAATACCCCCACCACCATTTTGAAGCATGGGAGCACTGATACATAAGACACTCTGGGTGCTTTAATCAGAGCAGCTCTCAGGGTTGCTCTAATTAGAGCACCCCTCCTTCTCCCCCGCTCCCAAAGCATGTCTATAGATGTCCTTAGAGACTAATTTGTTCAGAGAGTCACAAGCTTTCAAAAGTGACAGCCTGCTTCATCCAATGCTTATGGTCTCTGAACCAATCAGTCTCTAAGGGTGTCTAGACATGTGCTCCCGGGTGGGGGACAGGGAGACAGACATTTTAGTTAGAGCAGTTCCCAGACAGCCGCTTTAATTAAAACACCTCAGCACCACATGTATTCAGCATCCCGCATTTCAAAATAACTGCAGGGGTGCTTTAACTAAGGCTCGTTCAATGAGTCTTAGTTAAAGCGCCCCCATAGCCACTCTGAAATGTGGGACACTGAATCCTCATGATGCTGCAGCACGCTAGAGCATTTGTATTAGAAAGCTCCAGGCGACTGCTCCAATGCTTTCTAATTAGAGCACTTTGGAGCACGTGTATAGGCACTCCAAAGTGCCACCATGCCATGCCTCCAGCCTGGCATAAGTGAGAGGATCCACTCCAGTGACTTCTTTAGCTCACCCCATTCCATCTTCATCATTCAGAATTCATCTCTCCAGGCACCAGGAACTATACTAGTTTCTTATTCTGCCTCATCTGCTCAGCTGAGCTGCCTTGCCTGGTGAGGACAGAAGAAAAAAACTTCAGCTCAGGCAAGGTCTAGTAGCTCCCCAGAGATATCACTCATCTCTGACCAGCTGTTGAGTTTGGTGGCACAGATGTCAATGCGGAAGCTTTAAGTATAAGAATGAATGAATACTGTGAAATGCAGCTTATTTGGAACTATCTATTCAGCAGGACTTCCTGACACCAAAGTATATCCTGTATGCTTTGTACCAGCAGGTCCAAACAACAGCTAAACCAAGAACCAAAATGAGGGATGAAAAAAAATATTGCTGAAAAGCCAAAAGAAAACAGGCATTGTTGCTTTATTAATAATGTTTCCTATAATCTTAATCTAATTCAAAATGTCTCATGTGAATAATTTGTATGAGGCTTCTCCAATAGACTGTGACTAATTCATGTTCTTTTTCTCCAGTAGTTATGTTCAGAGGTGTTATCAGTAACTAGATTAGATCTTCCTTTAAAAAGGGAACTGTCAATTCAGCTTATACCTTAGATTTATTCACCTTGAAAACTAGTGTAATCTGAGAGGAAATGCCCACCAGATCCTAGACATTTTATTGTCTTAAAAATAAGTCAGTTATGCATCACACTTCTATCCGAGAAACAATAAAATATATCAATGGTCCCTCTGGCCGTACCTATTTAAAGAGGTGTAGATCCTCTTGCCCTTAGATAAATCAGTATATTGACCTTTTTACAATCTGTTCTGTCTGAACATCTTAAATACTTTTACAGATCATCTCTTTCTCCCTCTATCTTCCTCCCATCCCATCCCATCTCACATACACACGTTACATATTGTTGCCTATCTGCTGAGCAGTAGCAGATGTCAGGGCCTGGCAGGTTGGCCTCCTGCTGGAAGAGAAATCACTGTATCCAAGTCAAGATGTTTTGTAGTATTACTTGCTTATAACACTGCATTACACTTGCGAGGCAAAGAAATGTGCACAGACAGCATGCAAGCAAGCTCTTCTTTCAGAAATCTCACCAATGCCCAATTACCAGAGTATAACTCTAGCCCCAAAACTGATTTCTGTAATTAGCATCAAGGAAGCGAGCAAACTCTTCTCATGCTTGCAAACTGATTTCCTAAAAGGAACCGTATCTACAAAACATAACGACAGAACACTTCTTCAAACCCTGTTCGCTGCCCATACACCAAGGAGGACATCTATATTACTATCACCGTGGTATTTTAAGCATATTCAACTTCACTTTCAACTACCGACCTGGAGGACTCTAACCACGGAAGCCCAGAGTCCAGTGCAGTCTAAATTCACCCTGCTTCTTATATAAGTTTTGCAGTCCTCACTGACCTCCATGATGCTGCAGTTAAACTGCTACCCAGACTACAAAGAATTAGTTTAAAAATACAGATATACACCAGAGGTAAAAGCCAAGGTGACTCCCTAGATAGCAACATGTTGACTAGGAAATGGTAGGGAAAGAAGGACCCCCACAAACACAGCCACAAGACTCGATTACGGTAAGCATCTTGGGTCAGGGCGATATTTAAAATGCACAGTGTTACAAGGACTTAGCCACATGCTTGAAGCCAGGAGCATGCATCTGTGCTGTCTGAATGAAGAAGGGTTTACGCATGTCTATCTGCTTTTCTGAACCAAGATCTTAGGCTATAAACAGACAACACTGAGTGCAGTCGATCAGCGGTAGCACGATGTATCCAAAGCTGTCCTACATTAGGCAGGGTCCCAATTCTACAGGACAATGGACAACATGTTCCCTACTCATAGTACCTTGGAGGTTCCCCAGGGTGCTTCTCTGTAAGAGGGGAAGCCCAGCTTTCCCCATTTGGAGATGCGCCTCAGAGATTCCCCAGGGAGTATGTCTAAAGGTGAACCCGAGGTTTCTCCATTTACAGAGATATGCCTTAGAGACTCCCTCGGCAGGTACTCCCAAGACTGGAGAAGCCCAATCTTGCATGGGAATTACTGGAGTACACAGGATCAAGCCCTCAAGCAACAGAAGCACTTACCTGGGGCAGGTGGAGAGTATAGGCAGCTCTGGGCTGCCCACACTCTTGCCTGGGGCAGGTAGAAAGCATAGGCAGCTCTGGGCTGCCCACACTCTTGCCTGGGGCAGGTGGAAAGCATAGGCAGCTCTGGGCTGCCCACACTCTTGTGTCACAAAGCAAAAAGACATCTGCCACAATAAAGGGGCAAAAACTATTATAAACTCTGTCACAGCCACTAAGTTTAGGCATTTGTGGTGCAACAAGAGTGCAGATGTCTGTTAGCTTGGCCTTTGTTCAACCATAAAAAAATTATGGTGACACAAATGCGATGTCTGTTTCCACCCTTCGAGTGTTTATGGTAGAAGAGCTTCCTTAGAAAGCAAAGAAAACCTTCCAATAAGTAATACAGAGAAATAGATACAATTCAAGGCCCCAAGCTGCAGGCCACACTCATAACTATAACCCATATAGAAGTAGCACTTTGAAAGCAGTGGGCTTTATTACATTATTAAGAACTCATGCAAGTGAGTGCTGCAGAACTGAGCAATCAATTATAACTGCTCACCTCTCTTCCAACTGCTCAGAATAAATCTAGCAAGTCAAGGGCCAGACCATAAGCTGCCAGTCTTTTCTCAATTCCCCTAGCCTTCAAAGAAACTGCATCTGTTTATCCCCTGTGAACATCAGGCCATTCATTGAAAATCCAAGTTGGAGAGCCTTAAGTTAAGCATGGAGGTTTACATTTTAATACACCTTAGTCATATAGCACACTGATTTCAGCAGGACCCAGGGTAGGGTAAATTACTAGTTAACCTTGAATATGTATATCAGAATTTGCTTGTGAGCACTAGGCTGTGTGAAGCTTCAGCCGCTGATTCAATTCAGTGGAGATTTGGCCCGATTCAGTGGCCAAATCTCCGAACTGAATCAGGAAACTCTTTAATCTCTCCAAATCAAATTGGAACCCTCTGAATCAATTCGGAGAAATTTGGAGAGGTTTGATGATTCGGACATAGACACAGCTTTAAATGTTTCTTCTCCATACCTCAAGGTATCAGGCACAGCTTGTGAATGCTGAGATGGTGAGGTGAATGGAGCGTCCCATGGGAGTGCAGGGGGGTCCCCAGCACGCTCAGCAGCAGACCTAGAAGGGGACTAGAAGCACTTCTGGTTCACTTCTGGGTCCACCGCAGAGCATGTGGGGGACCCTTCCCCCCAGCTGGGCTAGTGGTGCCTCTTGGTTCAGGAGTGGGGCATTTGTGGTCCCCCCGTGGCCATTCATCAAGCCAGGAAGGCACTGGGACTGTTGCACTAGGGACTGTTGCAATCTGTCTCACCAATTTTCTGCTCCAGGGTGGAGTGGGGACACCTTAATTAGTGTGGCTTTGAGAGCACCTGCAGTGTCATGTATTCAGCACTGAATACACATGACGCGGAGGCTGCTGGAGCTCGCTAATTAACACGCTCTAGCAGACTTGACTAATTGAGTCTGCTCCAACATGCGCTAATTAGCACGCATTGAAGCAGAGGTCCATCACGTGTATACATGCTCATATTTTCTAACTAAATAGAAGGCTTCCACTCTCAAAAGCAATCAGTCAAAGTTGCTCCAATTGTTTGTCTGCGCTTGCCAGTGCTAAAAAGGTCACTTCTCCCAATTGTTATCTAAAAGTCACTTTAACTGGCAGGGAAATCTGTATCTCCTCTTGTGATATACTGGGAGAAGATTGCACAAGTCCAAATAAACTGCAAACAGAGCAAAGTGTCAGTGAAACAAAATAAATTCCACTCTCAGACCCCAATCATGCAGGTTGCTTTGAGCAGGAACAATTCATCCACTGAAATCAAGAGCCATTTGCAGGCTTTAAGGTGGGCGTGTACTATATTCAAAACTGAATCCCACCATTGGCTGGAATAGAGCTATAGTGGCCTCCCTTGTGTTGGGCTAGTGAGGAATTTGGCCCAATTACTCCACCAGCCACTTCAATGGACTGCATTTATTTGAACAAATGCATCTCTGTTATTCAGCCTACAATAAGATGTGTAATGTTTCCATTTTTGCTACCATTGTCTCATAAAATTGTTTAAGCAATTATCATTGTACATAGTGTATTTTTTAATAGCCTTGCCTATTGTGAATGACCTTTGTGCATTAACTGTGACCACTGACTTTCCTAAGCTTTGTTCTCCAAAATAATGTGAAAGACATTACTTCTGGAAAAGTCCCATTTTGCTATTCTAATTCAGAATTATTCTGCCTTATTCTGCATACAGTACCACTGAGATCGATGTAACTACCCATTCAGTGCAAGCTAATGTAAATTAGAGGGGCCAGAATATGCCCTAGATTAGTCTATGGAATGGAAGGGTAATATTAAAAAGAAATAAAGGTCAGATCACGAGCCCTTTTTACTCCAACTGGTGAGCTCCATTTTTACCTGTCCTGCCACACCTGGGTGTGACTGATAAGGTTTTGGGAGACAGCCCCTAAGGTCCCAGAGTGAGCCCAGTCCAGCTCCGTCTCATCCCTCAGACACTAAGTTGTGATCCCCTCCCCTACCACTTGGCCCTATTAGTACCTCAGGACACCAGTTGCCTTTTGGGCTATTTGTAGCCTCCATATAGCCACCCCTGTATACATCACAGATGTCACTCGGTCATCCAAGTACCAGCCTGTACAGGCCCTGCTGGCTGCTCTTGCAGCAAACTGCTAAGCCTAAAACCATTTTCTATGGCCTCTCAGTCCCAGCCTTCCCTGTACTGTTGCTTGGCAGGCCCCTTGGCCTCATCTCACCCGGCATCTCACCCAGCCCCCCCGCAGTCCCCAACCCAGGCGAGGCTGCCTGCACCCTCAGTGCCAGCACCCTCGTGATCCCTGACTCAAGTGAGGCTGCTTGCACCCTCGATGCCAGCCCCCCCGCGATCTCCAACCCCAGCGAAGCTGCTTGCACCCTTGGTGCCATTCTCCCTACAGTCCTTGAGCCTTTCTGGGCTGTCTGCTGGGTGCCCCTCAGACACCCCTGTGGCCTCCTTGCCACTCCTACTAGCCACACCCAGTCCTCCAGGCTCACACTTAAATCACAACATAAATATGAACAACTGCTTCACAACTAAAAACTGACCCAGCTCTGGGTCATCACCTCACTACAAGCTGTAAGTCCCCTTCGGCTCTTCCCCTTGGTAGCTGTAGGGACAGCTCAGGTGCCTGCCAGGCTGTCTTCCTCAGGAGCTCCTCTCCCTGCAGCACACAAGGCCAGGCTGACCCGCCTGCTCTCAGGGCAGTGCTCTTATATACCCCATAACCCCTCCCGTTCCTGTCAGGCGGCCCACCAGCCCCACACGGGTGTTTCTGCTTTGGCTTGGTGGTCAGCCCGCTCTCCTTTACTGCAGCTTGGGCCAGCTCCTTGCAGCCTTTATCCCTGCCCTGCCTGGGCGCTGCCCCTTGGCTGCTTATTGCAATGCAGCTGGCTCCCCACAGCAAGCTTAGCCTGCCACGCTTTCCCTTAAAATTAACATGAGCCTCTGGCTCGCTGTTACAGGTATCCACTCCTATCCAGAGGTAAGTTGTAAAGTAGCACCAAACCTTCCATCTCCTTCCACTCAGTACAACTGCTGTTGTGTCCACATCTGTTTTACGATAGAGGTCATAAAAGATTAGACAGACAGACAGATCATCCAAATGGAGATACTCTGTATTCAAAGGACTTAAATCCATACTATAGAACATATGGCATGAAATTAGTCTGGCAAAAAGCCCGATTCTGCTCCATAGTAAACTGCAATATTCCTATTTATGGCAACGGCAGCACAGAGACAGATTCAATTCCCACCTCTCTGGCCTCTGAGGGCCCTATCAGACAGCATGTACAATGCACAGACAAAAAGAGCTTTCACGGGAGATTGAAGCTTGCAACAGTACTGACGGGGGCAGGCAATAGGCCAGCCTGAAATGCAAACTGCTTGAGCTACTGACAGACACATAAATATTCTTCACTGAAAAAATCACACCACCTTGATAGCCAGTCGCTCTTATTACCCAAAGTTCCTACGGCAAGATCAGATTCACAATGAGATCTAAATATAATTCAGTGAGGCAATCATTTAAAAATGTGGGAGCCAAAAATTAGTACAGCATATTCCTATCAAAGAGAAGTAATGGAGTGATTCACATAAGATGAAGGAAAAAATAATGGATTTTTCCTAATTAATGGTCTTTGCCTGCAAACTCCTGCACATTCAACTATTTCCTCTGAGGACATGTGCACTGGAACTTGATATCCCGAGGCAGTGAAGTGCTGGAGAAGGTTTCTTAGGAGTGTGGATGGTGGATGAACGAGCCATGAACAGTGATCTTAAGAATAATATTGTTTTGTAATCTAATGTCCTTGTTCTGTGTTTGAACAGACTGTGTCTTTATCTTCATTGTTACATGACAGCATAAATGAGCAAGCAAATAAACAGAAGTAAGAGAGAGCAAAAATGCAATACTTCAGCCTTTCACAGTTTGAGAAGCCAATGGAAGGGCCCATGTGGGAAGAGCTCTTCACTATACATGGCATCTGGATGGAGATTAACACAGTGTTACAGCATGGAGTACAAAGGAGTATAGATCATCTCATTAACTTACATGGGGTGGGCTGAGAGCTGCTGCTGCTTCTTCTTACACCGCATTTGACCATTTTGTTATGTGTGTTTGTGCTTGTGCATCGTATTTTGCAAGATCTTCCATTGTACGTGCACCTTCAAGCAACGTTGACACAGGTGTTGCATAGTCTGAGGCTCTGCAGCAGGTGTTGCCTAGCCTGAGGCTCTGTGCCACAGTCACAGCTGGTTGAACCAATGGTGTAGCCTCACTGCTTCATTAGTTCCTTGGAGCATCCAACTCAGGTACGTACACAGTTGAGACATCGCCACCTTTGTCATGGTTCATCAGCCCTGAGTGATAAGGACTCAGCCGCTGGAACGTCCATTTTTTTTGCTGCCAGGTCTTTTTTTCAGCCTCTCGTTCCACAGCTGTAGTTGTGTCTCCTTGGGTGTGGCATCAAGAGGTTGGGTGCTGGCAAAGAAGCTCCTGCACAACTTCAAATGTTTGCATGCTGCGGGATGGTCATATAGTAGGTGTCTCATATCTTCAGTTTGCCTCAGTCATTCTGCCCTGCTTGCCCCTGCTCTTCTGATGTCAGGTGCAGCAATGCCAGCCAGCAGGTACACACTATTTAGGCTGGTAGGCTTCAGACATCCTGTGATGCATCAGCAGCTATAACTCAGGATGGGGTCAAGGAGGTTAGCATATATGGATCTCCCCCATATAGCTGGGAACTGGAAATATTTATGAACCACTGGTCTTTTTAGGAGAAAGACAAAAGAAAAGCTGTGGAGGGATTTGTTTATGCCAATTGATTTAAATGTTTATGGTGCTCTGTGGTTATGTCAGAGAAGGCAAGTTGAAGAGACATACCCTGCACTTGGGAAAGGAAGATTCGGAGGTTCATAATGGTGATCAGATGTGCGGGAATTCATTCCAGGGTTTGACAAAAGGTCCTTACCTTTATGGCAGAAGCTTTCTCCCAATAAAGCACAGGAATGAACTTCTGAAGAGCTAAAGGACATAGTAACCTTATTCCCAGCACTGAGATTTTTATAATGTTTCTAAATCTACGACGTTTCAGCAGATGTCAGCAGCCAGGGTCTCTTCAGAGTGCTATAATCTAATGTCATGGTGGTGACATGGCAAATTGTTCAGGAAGCTTTCAGATTCCCAAGTAGAGGCCACATCTACACGAAACACTGACTGTACAGTGCATAACCAAGTACTAAATTTGGTGAGGAACACCTTTTCCTTGACGCTGATTGCACAGTAGCTTGTGACTACTGCACAGCAGCATTGCATCAGGCTTCCTGCCACGCAACAGTACTGAGCAGTAGTTACAGGCTACCACGCAGTCAGCAGCTTACGTAGACATAGCCAGAGACTACAAAGACTACACAATAAACATGCTGCATGGTGAGTTAACTGATATTCAAGATGTTCACAAGATATTTTCAGGGTCTTGAAAAATAGTAACAGACAGGAGCTACTTGCACATTTAATGAACAGTAAAGGTCAAAATAAGGTTCCTCCTAAATGCCAGAGATTGTTTATGCTTTTGATAAGCTTATATCTACTGCAACCACTGATGTCTCTAGGGCTAAGGACAGAAATTATACATAAACGAGTATAAGTGATCAGAAACTGGTTCAGATCTGTAACACAACAGAAGTTTAGGGCTTTCTAAATGGCAGAAACCAGTTTAAGATAAACCTGAATGGCTGTAGTATTAGACTTAACTGATTTAGACTACATCAGTTTATTGAACTTCTGTCCCAGATCCCCTCCAGATTCAAGTTAACTCGCAATCCCCCAGCATCCCAGGATTATTTGCATCTTCCTTGCAAATTCCTCCAATCCCCCACCCCTGGCAAGGTGGGAAGGCTAGCCTTGGCCTGAGCTGTCTGCTTCAGCCAAGCAGGGTGACATGCCCGAACTCCCCCACCCCCGCCTCAGCTTCTGGCCTAGGCTGCCACAGACATGTGGACGTATTTCCGGAATCAAAAGTGAATGTCTGTTCATTTGCTTATCAGTTCAATCTCCGCAGGTTAGACTAACCTGTGAAGATTGAATCAATTCAGTCTCAGCCTTTTTGACTGTCTGTACTTAGCCTAGCGGTAGCTGAAATGAAATGTTTGACATGGATACTTCAAAAGAGCTATGTGGGCTGGATCTGAAATGCTTAATGAAATCAGGAAAGTCTTGAGGTACACCCAGAAACACATAACTCAAAGAGTATCCCAGATTTACAGGCAGCATTTCTTGATAGATCTTGACAAAAAATAGCATTAGACCTGAAGGGAGAGAAAAGGCATACCTGTTTGCCAAGCGATGTTACAGTAAGACAGACCATGCCACTGCATAGTGCACCAAACTGGCCCAAACCCCCACTTCATTGTGGTCAGGTTTCAGCATGGTGGTTTAATAAACCTGAAACTGACTCTTTTAATGCAGCCACCAAAAAGTTAACCCTGCCATTGTCTACCTGGAAACCACCAAGCATGTTTCTAGTAAGAAACACTCAGGCCCCTGGCATGCATTACATGCATGGCACTGTTAACTGTAACAGTGCCCCATGTTCAAAAAGTTATGGCACTATAAAATGACAAACTACCCACAAAGATATTCCACAAAAAATATGGACTATCTTTGTAACTGCTTTGCATGGCACAATAAATTGAATATGTGGCACGTCCCCATCCTAATGTTGACAATCAGTTGATTCTTGACATCAGCATAGGAATGGGGCTCAATACCAAAAATGAGCTGCCAGTAAGAAGGCTGGAATAGTCCTGGAGGGAAAAACCAAGGGGCTACCCCTGCTGCAAAAAATGCCTTGCTTTGTAAGGATCCTGAAAATCACACATCCTGCTATGCAAGTGTGGCATGACAGGGCACGCACTTGTTGGGATCAAAGATCAAATCCCTTGGAACTTTTATTCAAACATCTGCCAGTGCCCTTACTGGTGAGCATGTGTTACATATTCCCTTCAGTGCCTGGCCCACTTAAAAAAGGAGTTGCCACAGGCTCCATTGGCACAACCTCCACTAACTCAAGCAGTAGCATACTGCTTCTATCTCAGGCACTCCCTAGCTCAGGCCCTGATGTTCACAGCCTATAGAAAAAATGCTGCCCACAAGCCAACAAGTCCTAGAAAAGGTGTATGGCATTCTCTTTTCTTTAAAGATGCTGGAAGAAATAGTCATTGACAATGGACAGCAGTTTGTGAACTCTAAGTTCTAAGTCTGTAGGGCTCAATATCCTTTCAAATGTATCCCTTCCAACCCATACCACCCACAAAGGAATAGATTTGCAGGGAATTCTACAATATAAAGCTTCCACATTTACTTGCCTGAGCAAAAGAGGTACTTATATTCATTCACCAGAGTAAGCACAACTCAGGGTGCTAGCACACTCTGTGATTACTACAGGGTAATTTATCTTAGATTTTACTTCAAAGTAAATTTACTCCATATTTAAAAGCAGGCACATGACCATCTCCTCTGAGTTCCCTACCTCCAATGGGAACAGTTAGAGCACCTGACCACTCAGTTCTTGGAGAGCGAGTCTGCATTCAGTAAAGGGCTACCCAGGAGACAAAACTGACTATGGAAACAGCCCCATAACAGATATACCAGTCTATCTTATACCTGTGTATAATTGATCTTCACATTCTCAGGGGTAATATTACTAAGGCGTACAGTAGTACAAGGTTGTATTGAATGCGCTCACTTTTCTTTTACAACACAGTAAAGCCAATTTTATTCCATAATAAATTTGTATCAGGCCCTCAGTTTCAGACATTTATTGGTTGATAGGACAAAGTTGTAAGCCTGACAATTGGCTCATTCCCTTGAGTGGTTTTGTTTTGTTTTTTAACATATGAGATGGAGGGAGGCTGAAGTTGCCAGATCTAAGAAGTCAACATCAGAAAACAGAACTGAAAAAAAAAAATTAAACTAGGACCACCAGTGCTGATAAAAAAACAAAATACTGGATGATACCAGCTCTTCTTATTGAATATAGCTGCATCCCAAAATCACAGCAAGCTGAGATTCACCAACACACTCATTAAAGGGAATTAAAAAACAAAAAGGGAATATTCACCTGGTTCCCTACTGGAGCCCCCATGTGATCCTAGCAGCCATGCCCCAGGTGGGAAATAAAGCTATAGAGAAGAATCCTTAAATGTGGTGAACAGAAGCCCATAGTCTGGTGATTTAATATTCCAGTGAACCAACTGAACAGATGTCCCCTTCAGGTAAGAGGTAACTAGACCTGGATGAGTGGACAAGTCAATGACTCAGCTAGAGCCATGGTTTGCTATTAAATATTAATCATAGTTAAAGATTGTTTACAGATAAAAATAGGAAATGGGCAGGAGGATGCATGTACTTGTTTTTTTACTCTATTACAGCACCCGCAAAACACAGATGGCAATCCAGCCATTCAGGCTTTTAGTTCTGCAGGTCTCCAAATCAATGTTTTCCCAGCACATCTGGCCAGTGTAATAATAATTATATTTGCATAATGCCTATGTTCTTGATGCCTCCATGTCCTACCACCATTTATCTTGTTGTTTATAGAATTTAGACTATGTTTTTTTATGACAAAGTTTTTGAATTTTTT
The DNA here is from genome assembly GCF_052110815.1 of Crocodylus siamensis. Lineage (NCBI taxonomy): Eukaryota > Metazoa > Chordata > Crocodylia > Crocodylidae > Crocodylus > Crocodylus siamensis. The sequence goes on along the minus strand of NC_143398.1, from coordinate 14,472,089 downwards.
TAAACAACTCAGATGTTTCTTGCATCACTTTCTCCCATAGTTTTGTTTGTGAAGAGCTGCGTTAAAATGATTCTCCTCCTCATCAGCTGCCTAAAGGCATGGCTGGTCTGAAGAAGACTTTGAAGTGTTCCCTCTTCCCTGTCACCCACAACAATAAATTTTCTTCACCATTACACTTTGCTGTCCTAGCAGTTCTTTTGGAGAATGACCTTATGGCAGCCTAGTGCTTTTCTTTGTCAGTTATATGTACCGGGAGATATAAATGGTTACACCTGCCAGACTAGATAAATGATGGCAATGTCCCTTCCTTCATTTTATAGGAGAGGTGAACTTTTATTCACTTGTGCCTTTGAATAATCTCCTCTGCTGCTACAAAGGTTTATTGTTAAGTACATTACCATACGTGTTTGAGTATAGTACACATAAATGTTTTCAGTAACACTATCAACCACTAGAAGACATATGAATAGTTATGAACACTCACTGAGAGGTTAGTTGCGTTATGCTAGGCATCTCAATTTTGACTGCTAAGAAGTTAAATTTGGTGAGTGTATCAATTCCTAAGCCACAGAGGGCACATATTAGGTGGCTTCAGTGGAGTTGCTAATGAATATTTTGTTTAGAAGGAATGCCTCATTAATTCATACTGAAGTATAGCAATTTTTGTCTTATAGATCCTATACTATTCATAAAGAAATCAACAAACAAGTAGAATCTCTCCTAGGTCTCCTCCTGGCTTTCTACCACAGATTTTACAGGGAGGCCTAATGTATTCAGCAGATTTGTCAGTGACACAACAAAGCATGGGCACCAGCCTACTGCCCCTAAAAGACGGAAAGGAAAGGACTCGCCTGAAGTCAATCAGATCATTAGCAGAAATACGAATACAACTCCTATCTCCCAAGTCCCAGTCTACTGCACTATCCAGGAAACCACATTGCCTTGCTAAGAGGTAATTAACCCATGCTAATTGCTTGTGTCACTAAAGGAAGACACATGAATTGATCATTTGTGCTCACTTTTTTCTAAACCGTATTAACTAATTCGCATCACATAGTTCAAATCAAATTTCAGTTCAAATAGATGATCAAAGAGGTTTGCCCCCTTCTTCACAGACCAGTAGCCCCTCTGCTTGGAGGCTTGCAGGGCTGGAGGCTTAGTCAGGATACTGATATTTAGTGAGGTGTTGTTGGCACATTTGACTTTCTAAAAGTGTTACTTTGTGCCTGATAGTCTCTGCTGTTTTGCAAAAACCCAACTGAGTTTCCTTTGAGGGGACCAATATTTGCAATTCTTATTGCATTCCTAAGGAAGGCTTATCTGAGTTCCTAAGGACTGTTTTTCCTAAAAGTAACGCCATATATACATGTTAATTAATACATTTTAAATTGTCTAATTTGGCCTGCCCTAGTCTGCATTAAATTGAATCCTCATTCAATGAGGATTAGTTAATTCAGACTAGAGGCAATTTTAATTTGGATTACAGATGTCCATGTGTATATAGTGATAGCTATAGTCCGGATTAAACATAGAAAAACATAGCATTTATAAATGACTGAAGAGTTGGAAATTAAAAAGTGCAAACATACTGCATTCTTTCCCTTTCACAGGGTCTGGCAATCCGGAGCACTCCACTGCTGGGTTGGGGACAGCCACCCTCCATCTGGATCCACTGCTATCACACTCGGTGTATTCAAAGTGGTAATCTGTCTGCAAGCAATCAGAAAGACTCTCAGTTTCATCATAAAAGCCGCACCTTCCCGTCATGGGATCATTCATGAGAGAAGGACATTTAGTGATCTCGATAACAAGCACAATCGCAGTAACAATAGCTTTGCCATGTAGTATACTGTGCATCATTCCCATCACACCCTCATTTATTATTTTATTCAGTGTGCATGTGTATGTTTGTGTACAGAAAAAATGAAAAGACACCAAATGGGATATTCACAAGCATCTAAAGACAGTTTAAGTGGACCGGTGTTCACAAGTTACTTAGATGCTTTTGAAAATCCTACCCAATTTCCTTACAGCTAAAGAATAACCTTAAGAGCACAGGGTTCACTGAAAGTCAGTGCGATTAGTCCAAGCCCTAAATACCTTAAATATTTTTTTAGAAAAATCTTTCACTTTTACTCTAATATAGACAAGAAGATAAAAATCAGATTCTCTAAAGGACTCCCATGTTGGCATCAAAATCATTGTTCGTTCATGACTGAGCACTTTCATTCCCATTTCTGTCATAATGGGACCTGCTGGCTAAGTGGGTATTTTTGGAAGTTTGTGTGCCTAAGTGATAGCTGAAAATCAGGCCCCATTCCTAGATGCCAAGAACTTCAAGACCTAGTCTTGTAATTACGGCACGTAACAATCTGAATCAACACTCTGGTTGGACGAGAAAGAATCAAGACAAAAGTTATGGGATCACAGTGTCACTCAGAACTTGCGTGGGCACATCTTGGTGGTCCAGTTAAGTTGCAGGTTTAATCTAATGATTACCACATTTTCTTGCCTGCCCCTTGTTTTTTGGAAGGCAAAATATAGAAAAAGAAATTGGCTGACTGTGACTTAAGACTAAGTCCCCCTGGAACCAGAGTATCCATGAAGTGTGGCATCCAACGAGACAGTCTGAATGAGGCAGCAGGCACTTTCTGGGGTGGTAGAATAGCAACAAGGTGAGACTCCAGAACTTTGTAAGGGCAGTAGCAAGACTGTTACTCCTTTACTGTAAACAGTTCTTTATGTAAGTTCCTGTGAATAATAATGTGTTTTTTCCATACTACAAGCCTCAGCAAGGTATCGCAGACTGCATGCAGCAGTTCACTCAGACTCCCAATGACTCTTCAGCCAGAAGGTACTGCCTCACCAGCCGGTGTGTGAGGGTTAACACTGGATTCCAACCCTCCTTTTAGCCGTCCCAGACATCTTAGCAGCCAGGAGCCGCGGTGTCTGCTTGCTGTATTGTACCCTGCCTGTATTGCAGCAAAGAAAAAACAGCTTCCCCTAGATACACACTTCAATTTTGGAAGTCTCACTTTAGGGAAGGATGCATATGGTATGCAAATAAATATGATAAATATATATTTTAGGTCATTTCTGGTGGGGTAATCTCATTTAAAGTCTATAGTAGTACCACAGCAGTGACAACAGATTACTGAAGGACAGAGCCGTCCCTTGTGGGGGCGAATCGGGGTGACTGCCGTCGGCCCTGTGCTTCGGGGGGCTCTGCAGACAATGCTGTACAGGGCCTACAGAGGGCACCAACCACTCCATGCAGCCGCCACGTGCCGCCAGCTTCGCACACTGGCTGCTCACCACACTCCCCCCCCACAGGCCCTGCACACCCCTAGGGTCAGCTCTGCTGAAGACACTCCCAAGCTACCCTTGAACTATCTAGCTTGGGTACTAGGAGCAGTCTAGCTGTGGCAACACAGAGCTCAGCACGGACTGCAAAACTTGTGCACCAGTCAGGGTAAATGAAACGGCATTGACCTCTGCGCTGTTGCAGCTAACCTGCTGCCAGACCTTAGTGAGCTATCTCATTACACCCCAGTGTAGACGCATGCCCATAGCACTGGGGAATTCTAGCGCACACTACCCATATACAGTCCCAAGTAGACCAGGATGCTATATCACCACGTATGTCAGCAAGCCATTGCAGGTTCTTCTGCACCAAGAGTCCCCGCCACACTGACTTTCTACATTCCCACAAAAGTGGGAAGGGAGCAAGTGGCTTGGTCCTACAGCTCCTGTATTCTCAGGGAAGATATATGCCAGACAAGGCATAGGCTAGATCAGAATTGCAAGTCTTTTTCCTGGTTAAAAACAAGCATCACTACTTTTAATATCTCTGCTACTTGCTATAGCTGATCTTCTGAAATCTTTGGATTATAATGCAGTTCTACCTTAACATTATTAAAGCATTGGCCACCTTACAAAAAAACTGCAAGTACATTCTGGCTGGTTGGGAATAAATATATTCATGATTCAACTGGTGCTTCAAAAAAAAAAAATCATTGAGAACTGAAAACTATGGAAGCAGAAAAATATTTGTCATCTAAATAATAAAACTAAGGAAAATAGGATGTAATCATCTCCTGAGCTACAAAGGAAATATGATCTACCACAAGACTATAAATATATTCAGTTACAATTTGCATTTCTCCTTTTCTCATCTTATATAATCTCCATGCAAAGACAAAATCCAGGTTTTAATTACTTCCTTTTTGAAATCTTCCTGTGGATAAACAAGAATTTATAAATAACCTTACGTGATAAATGAAACCCATACCATGGCTTATATCACTTAAGGAACCTGGTTTATCCTCTGAATAAAATACACAGGATGAGAATTAACAGTGAAAGGATATTTCAACCATTGAATTGACTTATGTATTGAAACCACATTTTTTGTCTCGTGTCGGATCAACAAAAGCATACAGAGTAAGTGTGGTACCAACCAACATAGTCATTCCTCTCCCAGTCCCAGTTCATAATGTTATCTGAAAGTCAACCCACAGTCAGACATCAAGAAAAATATCATTTCTGCAACAGGGAAATGAATCAAAATAACAGAGAGGGATGGTATTTTATTGTTTGTTACAAGAAGAAGTGGTAAAGTCACTAATTCCCTTTAGAGCCATAGGCCCAACATCTTCCTCACCTCCTCAGAAGAACCCAGATAGTTTCCTTAAGGGTCTGCATGAGTTGGTCTGCAATTTTTACAAAAAACCTTTCTGAGACAGATGGCACCCATGCAAGTCCTTCACTCTGGCCACCCTCATCCCCATATTTATGTAGATAGACCCATGGAGGAGTTTCAAAGATCATCTGTCTTTGCATATGCTCTGGGGTGGGGGCCCTTTAATTAGAGCAGCTCCCAAGAGCCGCTCTAATTAAAGCCTTCCCCCAACTCCAGAGCACATGTAAAAATGCCCTAAGTTCAATGCCTTGACCAGTTTCTTAAAGGGTCCTCTTCCTGTGGCTTCCAGCCCAATAGTTGCTCAGTTTCCTAACAGAAGGATGTCATTTGCTGTTCCTTGAACCCAACCTCATGTTTAAAAGCTAATCTGAGATTGCTCTTGTTCTTGCATTAATCACCTGCAATAAGGTAAAATTCTACCCTCTTTAAGACCTGTAGACTCTCTCTTCTTGCACTCACTAGAGGTTCCCAAAAACCCATTGTTTTCAGGTGTTGAGAAATTGGCCTGATGTTAGAGGAGTGACAACAACTCATATAAGCACAGTTAGGTTTAAACTAGCCAAGTCAGGTGCACTGAGCAGCGTGATCATGACATCGAGTTCATTGTGGGCTAACCACTCAGCACAATGCTGCCATAGCAAGACCACTTCCACAGCCAAGCTGTAGCATTTTAAAGCTATATCTATCTATACCAGTTGCAGTCACACCTGGACTGCAAATGTAGCTATAACCTAAGTGGCAAAGGCAGATGATAGAAGTTATCCACTACTACTGCTTTATACTCAGTTGATGGGATGTGGTGGCAGAGCAGTTAAGTTGTCTCACTACGGCTTGCTACAGCCCAGGCTCTACTCTTGACTCATGCTAAAGTCTATCCTCTGTTGACCCGGTAGTAAACAGAGGATCTGGTCATTCAAACTAGGGTGTCAAAGGCAGCCAGATGTGATGCCAGCCACATCTTTTGTGTGTTGTTGGCTAAGAAATTGGTGTGCCTATAACGTGCCAGCCTAACAGGCTTAGAGGGACCTTCCTTCCTCTCACACATTTTTCTCTTTGACTTCCTCTGTTATTTTAGACCCCTAACTGTATCCTAGTCAGAAGGCCCATAGAGTAATCCCATTTTGTGTAACTGCATTCCTCTGCCTGAGAGCATACCCATGTACTCTAAGGACCTGTCTGTTTGGTTTTTTTAAATCACTAGATTTTCTAGAAATTGTTAGCCAAAGGCTATTGCTATTTTACCCACCTTTGTAATCTAATATGTCTTTTCTGTATAGTTTATATGCAGGTATTACAGCATTTCATCTCTCTTTTTTTGCCATTCCATTGTTTTTCAGTAATGCCTGCTACAGCAAAGTGTCCTCCCCAGTGCCAGACATTAAGCTATATTGGGGAGGGGGTTGAAAATTCTCACATTTAATCTCGCCACGTGTCTGCATTCATTTTATTCCTTAGCTTGATGATTTCTTACTCTTCTAGAATGTAAACCAATTCCTCGTCCAATTCAGCTGTAATTTCCATCATGTCTTCTTACTACTCAAATAGATCCTGGAGTTTCTCAGGTCTTCAGCTTGGGTTTCACAAGAAAAGTTTTAATGCCTACCAATAACCTATTGTAGAATTTAAAATATAATTTTCTTAATGGAAAATGTTGATGCTGTTCCAAGAAGCCAGCCAGAATCAATAAGAGACGTCTTGAACACTACATTTCAAATGAAAGATTAATATGAACTCAGAATATGCATCTGCAAATAGTTGTGTATATTTCTTACACTCCATACTGAATTTTACCTTGTGCTGTACTCTTCTTTCATACAGCTGATGCAGATACAGAACACCAACTATAATTTTACATTTAGGTGGTTGAGCCAGACAATTACATCAGGAGCAACAGAGTGCATCACTGTGATACCTCCTTCATAATTGTCAATCGGGCATTGAATCATTACATGAATGACTGGTGCCTCCAGAGACTAGAGGGGCACCATGGCGGTGAACAGGGACTGCCCACAGCCACTGGTGGTGGTGCTGGTGATGGGGGAGACGGGGCAAGCGGCAACCACCTGCAGATGCTGCCGGCCATGTCGATGGCAAGGGAGGCACACGCATGCAGCAACCACCTGCAGAAGCCAGCGGTGACTTCGGCAGAAGCCAATCTCAGGAGGGAGCGTATGCCCCCCCCATGCCTAGGAGTTGTTATATTTTCCATGGTCTGTTCTGGGTGACCACAGTTGCACACTGGAGTGTTTTCAATTTTCCATTTGTGCATCAAATATCAGCATTTCCCATGGTTTGTACAGATATGGTTTAGAGTTACCCATGAGTGTCATGGGCAATCAAAGCCAAGGACCTTTTGCACTGGATCTATCACAAGATGTTTTGGTGGATGGGGAGACGTTTCTTTTCTTTCATTCGCAGGACTTCCTGTAGAGTTGCTGCTTCACAACAAATAGGTGGAGGAGCGATGTGCAACAGCATGGGCAGCCAAGAGCTTGGGGCCAACTCAAGGGTTCCAGTGGTGCACTGCATTACAGAGTTCAGTTGAATATCAAGAAGCCAAGTGTGACTGCTTATGGTCCATACTGGTGCACAGTACTTGGCTGTGGAGTATGCAAGGGCCAGCACTGATAGTTTCACAGTTTCTAGGGTCAGAAGGGATCTGAACAGACCATCAAGTCCAACCCCCTGCCCTGGGCAGGAATGAGTGCTGGGATCATAATACCCCAGCCAGTTATCTATCCAACCTCCTCTTGAAGACCCCCAAGGTAGGGGAGAGCACAACCTCCCTTGGGAGCCCATTCCAGAGCCTGACACCCTAACTGTAAAGTAGCATGATGTCCATAATACTGATGCTCCCCAGCTTGTGCTATACTGAGAGTTAGTTATAAGATATCTGTGGACTCAGGGGTCCATTAGCATATAACCCAATGGTAGAAAAACTGTCTGGAAGCAGGTCATACTGGAAACACTGCAACCACTGCCCCTTCTCCAGTGGGAGCAGTTAATGCCATACAAAACTTTGTTCAGGGAGTGTGGATATTGCCAGATCACCTAGAACAGAGGTGCTCAACCCCCACGCCATAGGCCAGATCAAGCCTGTGGCCCTATGTCATCTGGCCTGCGGGGCTGCCAGTAGGTCAAGGGAAACGATTATTCCCCTCTATTCAGCACTGGTAAGGCCACATCTAGAGTACTGTGTCCAGTTTTGGGCCCCCCACTACAGAAAGGATGTGGACAAACTGGAGACTGTCCAGCGGAGGGCAACAAACATGGTTAGGGGGCTGAGGCACATGACTTATGAGGAAAGGCTGACATAACTGGGCTTATTTAGTTTGGAGAAGAGAAGACTGAGAGGGAATTTAATAGCGGTTTTCAACTATCTGAAGGGAGGTTCAAAAGAGGATGAGGCTAGACTGGTCTCAGTGGTGGCAGATGACGGAACAAGAAGCAAAGGTCTCAAGTTGCAGCAAGGGATTTTTAGGTTAGATATTAGGAAGAATTTTCTCATGAGGAGGGTAGTAAAACAGGTTACCCAGAGAGGTGGTAGAATCTCCATCCTTGCAGGTTTTCAAGACCCAGTTAGACCAAGCTTTGGCTGGAATGATCTAGTTGGGGGATGGTCCTGTTTTGAACAGGGAGTTAGACTAGATGACCTCCTGAGGTCTCTTCCAACCCTAACTTTCTATGATCCTATGCCTGGCCCCCAGGACCCAGTCCAGCACACTAGGGTAGAAAGAGTGGTGCTGGGCCCCTGGGCTCAATCCTGGCACACAAGGTTCGATTCTGCCTGTAGGCCAGCCCCACCCCAGTCATCTGGCCTGAAAGTGCAAAAGGTTGACCACCACTGACCTAGAAAATCCATGAATTCAACATAAACCACATGCAGCTTTTCACCTATATAGTTACTTCCACATTGGCTCCACCAGGTAGAACCACCTGTGAAGGCAGAGGTGCTTTTCCCTACTGGCAAATTACTTCTGGTACAGAGCTTCAGATACTGCACGGAAAAGACCCATGTAAATACCAAGATCACTCACTCACATTGTCCCACACCAAGATCCCCTGGAATCCTTTTTCCACTTACTTTAATAGTTCTCAACACAAGGCACCTTTATGAGACTCAGGGCACCTCTCTGAAAATCCCACCTCTTAGGTTTCACTTATTTCTTTTGACTATGGAAAAATAATGGAGCAATTCTGTTGCAAGGAACTCTAAAAGACCTTAACACATCAGAATATTTTTGACAGTATGGATTCCTATTGGAAATCTCTGGGTTTATCCTGTGACTGATATTTGCACACCGAATAGTGCTAATATTGATTAGCACCCCACAGTACCCTTATAATGATCTTATGCCACCCTGGTTGAAAAATCACTGTTCTAGCTGGAAGGGCTTGAGGTCATCACCTTTGATCTGGAAGGAGAGGGTGAATCAAAGGCTGGAAACCATAAGTACTACAAAATCTGGAAGTACAGGCAACCCCCACTTAGTGCTCTGAACTGGTTCCTGAAAATCCGAGCGTTAAGCAAAACGAGCATTAAGCAAACTGAAAGTATTTGACGACCCAAGATGGTGACTGCGATTGTTTTTAATGACCCAAGAAGGCGACCGTGAGCGTTATAATGAAACTTGCTGAGTGCTAAGTGAAATCAGGTATCAATTTCAAATGAGCGTTATAGCGAAATAGCGCTAGGTGAAACAGCATTAAGCAGGGGTTGCCTAGATGTATAATGATAAGAGCCTCTCCACTCTCAATTTACAGTTCTGCTCTTGTTAACTTCCTATCACAGATGTCATGGAGTCGAATTTAGGGCTTCCACCTGTAATACTGTTGTACAATACACCATGAATAGACTGCTTCTTTCTTCCCTTTGCAAGGCACCTGAAATTGTGTTACTTGATTTAGAGACACTCTCATTTGGTTTAACCCAATTAACTAACTGCACAATGCTATTAAAAGATACTGTTTGCCAAAAGGGGCATCCATAATCTTTGGCAACTCGTGTACTTTCTATATTTATATGTGAAATAAGGATTAGCTGTGCATAAAACAGAAATAAAAGCTTTGTTGAGGAAAGAACTAAGGCTCAATTAGAAGAGAGTCCAATTTCATCACATGCTCTAGTTCTCTCTAGACTAATCAAACTGAAAGAAAATGCATTCACTTCCTTTGCACTCAAAGATATGATACTACAAAGATCCCTAGAAATCAGAGAGGAGGGCACCTCTTACTGTCAATCAATCCACTATCTGCAGACTAGGTCAGAATTGCTTCCTACAATTGTAAATCATGGGGCTCAGTCCAGACTAGTTTTACTACCTCCAGACATGCGTTTCCAACAGTTCTCACGTGGAGACTATTCCACAGTCTCACTGCCACATTTTTCTTACAATTTCTTTTTAAAAATGAAATGCAAGTGTTCTTCTCAGAATCAAGCCTTCACTTTGTTTTATTTTACCCTGTTGTGCCTAGTTATAACTTCTTGTACCAATAAACATTTCCTCTGCCCTTTCAGTGGTCCTTCTTATGAATATGGGTGGTCATCGTGTTCATGCTTAATCACTGCTTCACCAAACCACTCCCACGCAGGGCCCAATCCTGGAGCTTTTTGTCATGTAAGTTTGTATTTGGACACACAAACATCTCTGTGGAAGTCAGTGGAAGAGTGCTACTATGAGAGTCCTGTTCAGTTGAGAACTGAACTGAGCCCTTCATTATTTCTATGTTTACCCTAAAGTGAGTCCAGCTGTTTCCTTATGCTGCGATTCTCTGAACTGGCTCTGGTTCACAACTCGGAGCTACTAAGATACCCAGAACCAAATGCAGTATTGCAAGCAATGCAAAGGGACATTTGAGATAGCCAGACTTCCTGAAAATCAGGTCACCTTTATTTATAGCCTAGCTGTAGGTGTCAGGTAGACCTACTGTTCTCTTAAGTCCATCACCATTTTGGAGCACTCAGGTTGCAGTAACACAAAAAAGGGTAAAACCAATCACTACATCTTGATTCAGGAAGGCATGTTTACCTCAAATCACAGTGTCAAGGTCTTTTGGGGTTTTACCTTCCTCTGCATCACAGAATGTAGTCCTCTTCCTAGGATCCTCTGCACATATGTGAATCAGTTACTTCCCTGCCCTTGTAGTAGACAGTCATTGGCAGTGCCCTCACTCCTGCCCCACCAATTTATTTGTCATGTGGCATGTAGTAAGGTGTTCTTGGTGTCTGTGATTTGAGCTCATGTAGTTGGGGGTACATGAGGCTTTGAAATGACCAGTACTTAAGGAATCTTTGGATGAAAAGTTGCCTATGAACACTCTCAATCATGCAAAAGACTCCTTCCAGTCCTCTATTCCTAAACCACTGTAAAGTAAGCCCGTGTGTGAACTTACAGTGTGGTAGCCATACACTGTATTAACTGTCCACGTGTATGCTGTTATCCCAAAGGAAACTTTCACTGAGGGGAAAGCTATGTTGGATTTCCTACAGAGAGTGCAATGCAGGCAGCTATTTCAGAATAGCTGGCGTGCTCCGTGTTCACTCTCTAACTTGTCACAGTAAGTTATTTCTGGAGTGTATCATTCACCCTCCTGCTGGCATGGTACTTTTTCATGCGTTTTATTGCAGTTTCACAGATGTAGAGTTGAGGATGTACTAAAGCAGGTGTCATCTAACCCGTGGATGAGTCACAAACCACTGACCTGGTCCACAGGGTTAGATGAGTTTGAAAACCCAGTGTTAATGTGTTTTGCTGCATCAGTTCTTTCATCCCTTGTTGTAGGAGAGTCAGAATACATGAGTAACAGATACAGACTTGCCTTTCATAGTCATTTTTTACCCACCTCATATCTCCTCTTACTACCAGTGGGGTAAGCAGCATTTTTGGTAGCTTCCCAGTATTCAAATAAGTGGGTAGTCCAAGCAGGCAAGTGGGCATCCTAGGATGATTTATACTGAAAATCTTTCCCTTGCAGAGTGAATGGGTAAATTCAAGGAGCCCTGAATCACTTCAGAAGCAGGGACAAGGGCAGAAACAGTCTTTATCAATGTTTAGAAATAACCAGTTGATAAAAAAAGAAAAAACATTGGGAAGGATAGTTTGACACACAATAAATGGAACGAGCTCGATTATTCATGAGTTTTCATCCCAACTAGGTCAAAAGACAGCCTAACTTGGAGAACTGGGTCCAGTGAAGAAGCCAAAAGAGAAACCTGCCAATTTATCTGCTCAAACAAGGACTTTCACCATACCGCCTTATTATCTTTTCAACTCCTCCTTAAAACCTACCTCACCTGCGATTCCCCATTTCACTACTGTCTGGCACTGATTAGGCTAGTGAAAAGCTGTGACTTCTACTTTTCTACTTCATAATGTACATTTTACTGTTTTATCATCATCCTCCCATCCCACCCACGGCCCATTCGTTTGTTCTGTTCCCCTGTCACAGATTGTCTGTCACTTAGGGAGCTCCCTGTCCCTTCTTTATATCCCATCCATGCAGTGCCTAGCAAAACAGGTTCCCCATCTTGAAGCATGCTTCTAGCCATTATTGTAATAGACTCAGTTGTTGTAATAACAACAACAACAACAACAACATGCTTCAGATATTTATTGATAAGATAACAATGATGCTGTGCACTCATTCACTCAGCAGGTGAAGACAAGTGAATATCGTCATCCAGGGAAGTCTTATCACTAGGCTCATGGTGAATACTTAGAATGATGCTGGCCCTACCCAGTGGTTGCAGCCTGGCCTTTATTTCTTCTGTTAAGAAAGTTTTACCCACTTGTAACTTAGCATAGTCAGGAAGCAATGAATATTGCATTCGTCATGATTCAGCAATTCCAGCTACCATTGAAACCACAGAATTTTTCCACTAACTTCACTGAGCATTGGATCAGGCCCTAAATCAAAGTTTTCTTAGGTGGAGATGGTGCTGCTTGCCATTGTGACACTTCAGCCTCTTTTTTTTTTACTTTAACCCCAAGAATTTTACTAGAGTGATTCTCAATTTACATCTGCATATGTGAGAAAAGAATCAGATTGTGTGTATGCGTGCACACGCATGTGCATACACTTGTACATGGAGATAGGCAAATGTCAGTGAATGAGATCCTTAGAGCATTCCAGCATTATTTCCATCTCTGGCTGTAACACAGGGACTCCAACTTACCCCCACCGCCTGATTTTGTTTCCCTGAGGGCAGTAATTATGTCTGCATAAAATCCCTGTGCTCACCTGGGACCTGAACCTGCCAGGTGCTGAGCTCTAGTACGGGGTGAAACTTTTTGGACAAATAATTTTGTTTCCTGGAAAAACGCACCTTCAGGACAACCACAATTACTTGCAAGATTAGGCCCAATTTCATGACCAGTTTCAGCTGGAAAAAGAATACAGGGAAAAATTCAGTAAAATCAAAACAATCTGATTTTTCAATGGAAAAAGATGTTTACTTTGAATTTTAGCAAAAAAATAAAATAATCTTTGAAAATCCAAAAGCCAAGTAAAATATTTCTTTTGGGGCCAGCTGAACTATTTTGTTTGACCTGAAATCCTCTTAGCTTTTATTTTTTTAACACCGTATTTTTTTCTGACTTTTCATTTCAGGGGCCAAATTTTTTAAAATAGCACTAAAGCACTATGGCATGGCTGAGGACTTGTGAGCAATGAGACTCCTGGCGGCAGTTGATAGGAATAGGTCCCCTGCACATAGAAGACCTGATAGGAATAGGTCTTCCAGAATAGGTCCCTGAATGGATTCTGGATATTCAAAATGTCACTACAGGGATTTTCCTCTTACTAGTATAGATAATAATAAAAATATCACTATATAGCCCAAACGTCCCAGTCAGGATCAGGCCCTCCTTGTGCTGAATAAACAGACAAACCCTAAACTGAAGGACTGACCATTTCGATGCAAATAAGGTTGGACAAAGAAATACCAGGTAAGTAAGGGGATAAGTAAGAGGGAATGGACCTCTTTACTGTTAACTAGGGACAGAGGTGAGAAAAGGAAAAGCAGTAGGAAAAGGAAAGAAGAGGAGGAAGAACAGTCATTTCACAGAACAGCAAAGGTTGGATTAACTAATCTACAGGCCACCAGCTGTGACCCCTGCTACACTGCCTCTTGTACGTAGTGGGAAAACAGCTGTATGGGGCTGCAAATATGTCAAGAAGATGAGTTTTCTCACTGTTGTTAATACCGGCCCTCTTCTTCTTGATCATAGCCATGCATCAGGACCAAATTCCTAGACCAGGAAAGAAAGTCATTCGTGAATCCAGTTGTGGGAAGAAAAATTCAGACATTCATTTGAGTTTATAACTACTCTTGTTTTTGACCTCCTTCAACCTCACGTACCCCAAATGCATGTGACCCTAAAGAACAGGAAGACTAAAACAGCATCCAAAGTCTACTCAGCTGACGTCCTAAATGCACATTCACTCCATAGCAACACAACCTCTCAAACCTACGGCTAAAAGGTATTTTTTATGTCAATCAGGATATAGAAATAAAATTAAGGAGTAAAATATTTAACTAGCAATAATTAGACTGTGTGTTTGGTGAGACACTGATCCTGTTTCCTTATTATCCCAGTTTATATTCAGCAATTGCCAGGAAGCCCATCAGCAAGGAAATATGTAATTAAAATGCACGCTTGCATGATGCCTTCCTCCCCTACATCCTAACTGATGCATGTAGGGAAGAAGGATGGACAGGGGTCTTCCCACAACACCCTGCACGGCCTCCTCACATCTCCAGGTGTTGGTTGGGGAGGCAGGAACTACGTGCACAGTATGCATCACAACAATTAAAAGATCTGGTGTAGAATAAGAAACCCATATGTTGAAAACATGGTAGCAAAGTTTAATCTCCTACTGGAAGCAAGGAGCAGGGACAGACATTCACTTTTTTATACTTAGTTGGCAGAATAACACTTGGCTCTTTATATTCCCTCTTCCGGCATCTTGTCCAAGATCCTTCATTTTCTGTACCTCATTCTTCCTCATCCTGTCACTTTTGTGATCGGTGTGTTGTGTGCTGAGGACAGAAATTCAATTTTGTAGAGGATTTTGAGAGTTCAAAAACTGGTTATGGTAAATAAGAAGGCCCCAAAATTTCAAAATTCCCAACTAAAGATCAGTGGTTCTTTTTGGATGAGTGGAAACATTTTTTGTTTCAATAATGTCAAACTGTTTCTTTGCAATTTTGATGTAAGATGTTATCATTTATAATGAACAAAACTAGAAAGGAGACATTTAAATGTTTCTTTCTAAATATGTCTAAATAGGGTATAATCATATGATTCTATTTCCCTTTTCTCTTCCAACACAAACATCAGCAAAATCATGTTGTTATCTAAAAGGTGTCGACTCCAACAAAACAGCCTTTTCAAAAGGAAAACCCTTCCCTCATAATTTCTCTGACCAGCTCTACTAATGTGCTCCAGGACCTACAGACGGAAAGAGCCAAGTGGTATTTTCATCGGATATGGCTCACAACAAAAACTCAATCTAGACTTATATAACTGCTTAAGACTTAACAACCTCACCAAGTACGTAAGGGCTACAGATAAACTCCATAACAAAGGCACTTTTGAGGTTATTTGATTTCAAGATTATAACTGCATTTGAAGTGACTTACCCTAAATCAAACTATGAGAAAAATCATGGATAGAACTGTGAAGCCCCTACCCTCCAATCAAAGACCAAACTGCCTAATCTTATGAGTAAAAAAAATGAAATTATAAATTAAATAATGGTAAACATGTAATTATACATTTAAAAATTATAAATTAAATAACAACCAGTCCATCCAAGAAGAGCACACACCAGCTGCAGATGCTTCCTTAGCCTGACGAAGGGTATTTATACCCAAAAGCTTGCTAAGAAAAATTTTTCCAAGTGTTTGAGTTGGTGTAATAAAAAAGATCTGTTGGTCCAATAAAGATATCAGATTTACCCAAAGAACCTTGTCTGCCCATGTCCTTAGACAACATGGCTACAACCTGTACCACTGTAAATGATATCATCTAAGGATACAGGGTTTAAGCCATAGATATCAGAGTATCAAATCAATGGAAGGTTTAGAACATTTTATATGGGAAACATTAAAAGAGCCACTGTGCTAATAGGTTTAGGAGAATGGCTGGCCAGAATAACCCAGCTCAGACCTGACGTGGGCTGACACAATGACCTGGCCACTGCCACCAGCACCACCATTTGGACGGTCTGTGTTAAGAAAGAGCTCTCTAGGAGAAGTTTCTATTTCAGACCTACAAGTCTGTGTATTGATTGCTTTCTTAATTCTGTTTGAATTTGAGACTAAGCCATCAACTGGGCCTAAAGCAGAACGCAAAAGAATAACAGCTTTTCATGCTGCTCTACCACCATGCTTCAAGTCATGATCGAGAGAAGGTGATAAACAACCCTTAGGATCACGGGAGCTGTTCATTCACTCATATCCATTCACTTTTGGTCTCTGCTGTGACTGAGCCAAGGTGTACGTCATTGCCACATGAGAAGCTGGCTCTCTAACAGAACACCAGCCAAGTGAAAGCTCAAGTGAGAACCAAACCTAAGTCATGAAGACCAGCAAAACAGACATCATATGGTAACTACTGACCTGGACTAGACTGTAGAGCATGATTTTCATATAAAAAAATGGTTTTATATACTCTGCAATATCACAGCAACATTGCTGAAGCAATGAAGTGCTTAGCAGCAAGTTAGCTGAACTTCTCAAGTGTGAGACAGCCTTCTCAGGTCAAAAATATATTTGAATTATAGAATCATATATTTGAATCATTATTAACAGGCAGAATGAGAGACGGAGAGACAGAATGACAGAGACATTCAATACTTAGAGCTTCCATTGGGAGGAACAGCGGCTAGACACAATCAATTAATTCACTGTAATAAAGAGCACTGTAACCTGCTATAGATCATTTTTGCTGTGCATTTTAACCTAGATGGATTCCGACTATATGTTCATGTATTAGGCTAGGTATACTACTCGGTGAGGCTGTGACTCATCTTTTTAATAATAATAGGATCATTTTTGTGACTACACAGGGAGACCTCCATGTTCCATGGATATGTAATTTATAGGCTGTATTTAGGTAGAGAGCCACGTGCAGCAAACAGAAATGAATAAATAGATAGGCCTCTCTGACACTGCGTGTGTGTGTGTGTGCGCGCCACATACACATGCTTATGAAAAAACACAATATACGTCTTTGCATTTCATTGCCAGGTCCAACACCCTCTCCTCCAGTGGAATTTGGAGGCACTTCACTGACTTATACAATGTCATAGGAACAGACACCAGTAGCTCCTAGTCTCTTCCTGCAGCACCCTTTAGTAAGGATGGGTAACACCTGAGCAGGTGTTAAAGTTTTAGCTCTCTCACATTCACATGAGCCAGGCTGTGTTCACAGAAAGGACCGTAAGAAATTCTGAGTATGGTAGCAAATCCCACCGTGTCCTAGCATGAAGAGAATGCTAAGGAAACCAAAAAAGAAAAGGCTCCTGCTGACCAACATTTCCATTTAATAGGTTAGCCACAGTGGAAACGACAATCCAGCATACACATGGAAACCTTCCCTGTCCTGAAGAAACACTGGAGAAGCAGAGAGAAAGATGGGCACAAAGATAGCCAGCCTAGGGTGGGAAACGTTCTCCTAGAACAGCATCAGAGAGGCCTTCCCGTGCCAGTCACGAGTTCCCAGCTCCCTGACCCACAGGACAGGAGGCTAAATTTTCATACTTGCTATCACTTAAGGGCTCACAGAACTGTCAGTTCTACAGGCGGCACAACAGGAGACTTGTCAACAGAGGTATGGTGGCCTAGTGCATTTCCAGGGCGTTTGACTGTGATGCCCTGGTCCCTACTTTCTCACTAGCACACGTCATTCAGCAGAGGAACATCAGGCTAACTCATGCTGCTTACAGAGTTTTCACGGCTCTGATTCAACCCCAGGATTCCCCATCCCAAAGGAAGCAGTAGATTATTCATATCAAATACAACTACCGGCATTACAAAAAAGACAATCTTTTCCTTTTTTGTGAACAACCGTGCTTCTTTCTGCCCCTCCGAACCTCACCTTGTACTTCTCTCCATTCTGCAGCCTCTTCTCTGTGTGCTCAGAGACATTCATCCTCTCTGCCCTGTCTATCTCTGTGGTGCTCAGACAAATATGCACATTTTACAAAAGGAAACATGAGCTTGTTAGACTCCAGTTACCTCTGGCCTATGCTTCTGACCAGCCTGACAATGAATTGCCAACAGTGAAGCATTCCTGCCCAGGGACCAAAGATCTTGGCTTGAAAGATTTGCTGATTCTTTGTGATCAATTCAGAATTGACATCAAGAGAAAAATATCTTGAGGCCCCAATTCAGCTGTCCATTCCTATGTACCAAGGCACTTAAAAACATGCTTAACTTTAGGCAGTGCTTTGACAGCATTTAAGCGTATGCTCAAAACTAAGCCTATGCTTTGCTGAATAGGAATGGACTCAAGCACATCATTCATTCTTTGTTGTACTGGGACTCGAATCTGACCCGCTCTCAATAACATTCTTTGGAGATCTGAAATGAAGTTGCCTGCACCATTAATCCTGGAAGTCAGAAAAGTAAGATAACTCTAAGCAGCACATTTCCTGAAGGCAACACAGCTTTTATTTCAACACATCTCCCTGTGAGGGTCAACTGGAAAGGAATATAAAAAAAAAAAAAAAGAAGAAGAAACCAGGACATGCCACATCTACAGTCGTGACTGACGGTTGTCACTGTTCTTTCCTGGTTATCTAAGTTGACATTTTTTGGCCACCTGGCACTTAAGCACCCAGAGGAATTCTCTCTAGACAAATAGTCCCGTGGCTTTGTAATCACACAGACTGATAAGAAAACATGAGACATCTCCTATCTATTCCCCTAAATTGCTGAACGGCTACAAGACTTACTTAAGAAGCCAAAGGACCTGGATTCTGGGCTCCCCTAAAAAGGAGTTTGAACCCGGGTCTCCATCACTACACTCTAATCCCTACACCACAGGTCAATCATCACTTAATCCTTTCTCTAGTCAAAGACTGTGGGGATTAAGAGCAGGAGGTCAGAAACCACTGCTGACAATTCACATTTCCCTGAAGGGAATGTGGCAGAGCAAAGGAGGGGTATACCACGTCATAACAGCTCCGGAGATACAGTGGCTCAGAGTGCGCTCTATCCCTGGTCGCAAAGGTGAGCTGGAAGTACAATCACCTATTATAATAGCTTTGGGGGCCTTGCTGTCCATCCTCCCATCCTCATGTTTAAGTGGATGTCCCACTGCAGGCACCTTAATTTGCCCTTTAGCAAGTTATGCATATAAAGAAGGTTCTCAATAAAGTGACACCATAGACTAATCTCGCCCCCTTTCTGTAGTTCTGCAAAGCCTGATGAAGTGCAAATCTGGCTTCCAACCAAGAAACACTCATCAAGTAAAAGCAGGGATGTGCACTTCTCTCCTCAGTTATGCAGGCATTGCTTCTGGGCTTTGCTTCATTGTGCAAACACAACTTCACCCCCTAAAGTCAACAGGCACTCTGAAGGCCCTTGGACTACAGACTGCAATACACTTGTCAGCAGCAGTTCACCATTTATCTTATGTCAGTTTGCCTGATGGAGCCAGCACAAGGTTAATGTAGTCTAGATATGTAAAATTATAATAATAATATGGTGATGAGAGTTAGCATGCATATAAAATACCCAGTTTTTAAATGCGGGTAACTTTGCCTCATAGAGGATTACCACTGTGTGCTTATACAGCATTATTCAGCTACAAACCTCAGCACGCTTTACAAACTATAAACGAAACTCATCTCACCATGAGTTCCTAGGATCAAAGGAAAGTAGGACTGGAAGGGACCTCACAAGGTCATCTAGTCCAGCCCCCTGCTCAAGGCAGGAGCATCCCTGCCTAAACCATCCCAGCGAAGGGTCTGTCTAACCTGCTTCTGAAAGCTTCCAAAAAACAGATTCCACAACTTCTCGAGCTAGCCTGTCCCAATGCCTGACCACTCTCACAGTCAAAAAGTTCCTTCAGACCTCCAGCCTAAATTTCCCCTGCTGCAACGTGAAGCCGTTGCTCCTAGTCCTGTCCCCTAGAGCCACAGAGAAAAGCCCATCTCCATCCTTCCTACAATCCCCCTCCAGTCTTCTCCAAGCTAAATAACCCTAGCTCTTTCATCGTTTCCTCATAAGTCTTGCCTCCAAGACCCCTAATAATTTTTCTTGCCCTGAGATGGGCAGCTTGGAAAGAGTTCATGTTCTTGTTAGAAGTGTGAAACCTAAAACTGGACAGAGTACTCCAGGTGATTTGCAAGTGATGCTTTTGTTATACAACCCACATGACTTTTTTCTTTTTCCTTTTTATTTTTTTTTAAGCAACAAGAGCATACTGATGGCTCATATTCAGCTTATGGTCAACCATAACACCCAGGTCTTTCTCTGAAGTACTGCAACCTAGCCAGTCATTCCCCAGTCTATACTTGAACGTGCAGTTATTCCATCCCAAATGCAGGACTTTACACTTGTCCTCCTTGAATCTCATCTCACTGATTGCAGACCATTTCTCCAATCTATCCAGGTCATTCTGGGACCTAGCCCAAACCTCTGGAGCATCTGCAATTCCACCCAACTTGGTGTCATCCATAAATTTGCTAAGCATGCACTCAATCCTATCATCCATATCATTAATGAAAATGTTGAACAATACCAGACCCAAGAAATTCAGGAACCTCATTTGGTGCTTCCTCCCAACTAGACACTGAGCCATTGAGGACACCTTGCTGAGGACTATGATCCAAGCAGTTACGTATCCACCTGACTAGTACTTTCATCTAGTCTGTATTTCCTTAGCTTGTTAATGAGGATGTCATGGGAGACAGTGTCAAGGTAGAACATGCCCACTGCCCTCCCCTCATGCATGGAGCCTGTCACTTGTTCATAGAAAGAAATCAGATTGGCCAGGCATGACGTGCCCTCGGTGAATCCATGATTCCTTGAGAACCAGCTCCATGATCTTTCCAGGTATAGAGGTCAGGCTGATTGGTCTGTAGTTTCCTACATCTTCCTTCTTCCCCTTCCTAAAGAGGGGCACTATATTTGGCCTTTTCCAGTCATCCGAAACTTTACCCAACTTCCATGAGTTTTAAATAAGGATACCTAATGACTCCAAAAATACCTCAGCCAATTCCTTCAATACTCTTAGGTACATGCCATCCAGCCCTGCTGACTTGAAAGCATCTAGCCCCTAACCTCTTCTGCCGTTACTCCAGCCTCTTCCTTATCTCTGCTGCCGACATGCTCATCATCTGGTAGCTACCCCTATTTGTGAAATATTAAGTAAAAAAAAGGCAATAAATACTTCAGCCTTCTCTGCACCATCTGTGACTAGACTGCCTTCCACATTCTATCAGGGACCTATGGAATCGCTGGTCTTCCTCTTGCTATTGACATACTTGTAGAATCCCTTTTTATTGCCTTTTATATCCCTTGCCACTTGCTTCTCAAATTGTGCCTTGGCCTTCCTGATTTTCCCCCTGCATGCCCACACAATGCTCTAATAGTCATTCCTAGTACTATAACCAAGTCGCCACTTTGTATATGACTCTTTTTTGAGTTTCAGCCCCTTGAAGAGATCGCTGTCTAGTCAGGTTGGTCTCCTGTTGCACTTCCCATTCTTCTACCCCTTCAGGATAGCTTGTTTCTGCACCCTTAAAAGGGCTTCCTTAAAGTATTGCCTGTTCTCCTAGACTCCGTTTCCCCTCAGACTTGCGTCCCAAGGGATCCTGCCCACCATGCCCCTGAGTTTGTAGAAACCTACTTTTCCGAAGTTCAGTGTCCTTTTTCTGGTGCTTTCCTTCCTTCCTGACCTTAGAATCTTGAACTCTTATCATTTTGTGGTCATTGCCACCCAAGTTGTCTTGGGTGATACCTTCATATTTTCAACCAATTCCCCCCTGTTTGTGAGCAGTAAATCAAGAAGAGTTTCCCCGCTTGTTGGCCTCTCTACCATCTGAATCAAAAAGTTATCCCCAAAACACTCTAGGAATTTGCTGGACTGATTGTGCACTGCTGCGTTTCCTTCCCAGCATATGTCCTAATAACCAAAGTCCCCCAACGAGAGCCACCTCCTGCAATTTCTAAGCATCTATCAGTTGTCTAAAGAAGTTTTCATCCATGTACTCCTTTTGGTTTGGAGGCCTACAGCAGACTCCCACCAAGACATCTCCCCTCTGATCTTTACCCAGAGGTTTTCAACAGGCCTGCCTACCTACCTACCTTGTAGATAAGTAATACTTTACAGCATTAGACAGAGGGTCAGGCCAGTGTTTTCAATTGTCTATTAAAGTTTAGGTTCCTCATTTTTGAGTCCCGAAGTGGCGATTTCTAGGCATGCTCATCACCTTTGGAAATGAGAAGCTGTAGTTTCATAGTTTCATAGTTTCATAGTAGCTAGAGTCGGAAGGGACCTAGGTAGATCATCTAGTCCGACCCCCTGCCTTAGCAGGAAAGAGCACCGGGGTCAGATGACCCCGGCAAGGTGCTCATCTAACTTCCTTTTAAAAATCCCCAGGCTAGGAGCCTGCACCACTTCCCCTGGAAGCTGGTTCCAGGCCCTAGCCACCCTGACTGTGAAGTAGCGCCTCCTAATATCTAATCTAAACTTACCCTCCGCCAGTTTGTGACCGTTATTCCTGGTCACTCCTGGCAGCGCACGGGGGAACAGGGACTCCCCCAATACCTGCTGATCCCCCCTGACCAGTTTGTAGCAGGCCACAAGGTCCCCCCTTAGCCTTCTCTTGTGGAGGCTAAACAGGTTCAGGTCCCGTAGCCTATCCTCATAAGGCCTGCCCTGCTGACCCCTGATCATACGAGTGGCCCTCCTCTGAACTCTTTCCATATTGTCCACGTCCCTCTTGAAGTGTGGCGCCCAGAACTGGACGCAGTACTCCAGCTGCGGCCTGACCAGTGCCGCATAGAGGGGGAGGATCACCTCCCTGGACCTGCTCGAGATGCATCTGTGGATGCATGACAGGGTACGATTGGCCTTCTTGACTGCCTCCCCACACTGCCGGCCCATGTTCATACTGTAGCTGTAGTATAATTATGCCCTGGTTAATCCTGGGAGCAATAACTAGTTTAACGATATCAAGTTTTCCCATGTAAGGTTCAGACTATTCTAAATAGACTTGATAGTTGTATATAATTATTTATATGACCTAGCGTCCTGCAGAGTAGCACTGAACTAAAGGCTCAAAGACCTAGTTCTGTAGGAAGAAAAGGAGAGGGAAGAACACTTTTCATTTTAAAATGAAAA
Organism: Crocodylus siamensis; assembly: GCF_052110815.1. Lineage (NCBI taxonomy): Eukaryota > Metazoa > Chordata > Crocodylia > Crocodylidae > Crocodylus > Crocodylus siamensis. The sequence goes on along the minus strand of NC_143398.1, from coordinate 14,449,022 downwards.
ATTGTTTCATTTTAAAGTGCCAGTGCAAAACAAGGAGGGTTTTTTTCTTTTTTCATTTCTCCTAATCAAAACGAATTGCCGATTCAGCCAAAATCAACATTTTCATGTGGCAAATTTAATTTAGACAACACCGTTTTTTCCCCTGGGGAAATGTTGACTGTGTCCATAGTTGTCAAACACCATGCTTTTCCAACTTCATTTTAAAGCTCAAAATGAGACCAGATGGTTTAAACTAAGGACTGGGAACAAAATGTAATGCTGGCCCAATTATCAGCCTAGCTACAGCGATGCTAGCCAAAGCACTAGCATGTACAATGGAGATATAATCAATACAATTTTGGCTAAGCCAACCTAATATATAATAGATATATAACTCCATTCAACATGATTTAGAGGCTTTCTGCAGCATCCAGGGAGACTGCTGCAGATGAAGTGCTCACAGCTTTGGCATTGTGCATCCAGTCACAGAAATGCCCAGCCTTTCCATGCACTGCATGTGCGTAAGTAATATTCTAAGCAATTTATTTTTAATTTGTCAAATATAAAGCAATCGTCCATTCCATGCTTCAGGGGCCTTTCTATAATTTAATGTTCACAATGAAATGTCATAATTATGACTGCTCGTCTCCATTCCAGCAAATCAATATACAACTATGCACCAGTGGACACGGTAATAAAATATGAACCCCTTCACCACAAGCAGGACATATCCACATGCACATAGAGTCATGCAGGAGCAGGGAATTCAGCCTCCGAAAAGGCCATGCCTCCTGTTCTCCTTTACGATTTCACTAAAGAACAGTTTTATGGCCACAGGAGCTACAACAGGAGAGGATGAGGAAGGCTGAGTACTAAATAATTTCTTCATCTCCTGGACAGACCCCTTGACATCAACAGTGCTCATAGCAAGCTCCATAGCTGGTCCCTAGCAAGTTGTATGCCCCGCTCCCCTGAGCTAAATTTAACTTGCTCTACTCTAGGACTTTATCCCTAGCCTACAAGAAAATGTTGACACCCTACAGAAAAGGTGAGGACATATTAAAAATAGAAAAAAACCAGACAGAGAACCACAAAAGCAGCCAATGCTGGAGAACATTTAAGGTGAGGGAAATGAATTCCTGTTGCACTTAATTTCTACAACAATAATGCCCAGCCCTGTGAAAGGCTGTCTGGGAAGCAAAATGAGAAAGTCAGGTTACAAACCCTGGAAAAATCATTGTCTCTACGTGGAAAAAAACAGAACAATCCTGAACTTCAGCAACCCCAGCAGGAGCCATTAGGATGAAGGATTACAAGCACAGGCCATCTGGCTGGGGGGAGAGGAGGGTGTTTTACTGTATGATGCAGCAGCAAATCACTGTGAAATTAAACCCAAAAGCGACCTATCCATTTCCATACTGTGAGAACTGCCATCACGCATAGCGCATGGGTTTCAAAATGTAAATTCACTTTGTGATTTATGGGTGATGATTCAGCAAGATGCGAAATATGCCACCAAAAACCGAGCCTGTTCAACGTGTAAACAGCGTAACACAGACAGGAGAGTTCAATCAATCGCCCTGATTTAAGCTGCAGTGTTAACTTTGGTTCTCTCTGTTACGCAAATATATTACGATGATTCACTGAGGCAGCCTCAGAGATGCGAGCTGCTGTGCATTATTATATACCATTGTGACAGGAGCTTTGGAAATGTCATATTGCAGACAGATGGCATTAGCAATTTAATTGGTCCTTACGTGAGTAGTGGCAAAAACATCAGACAACCACAGACATAAGCTCTGCTGGGAGAGGTAGAAGCCAGGCTGTGAGCAGCAAGGAGAGGGTTAATGCTATGAGCACAGAAAACAACGCAGCTGTTCATGCTCAAGGAAGAAATTACTAGGGAACTCGGCTCTCGGGGAAATGAGGCTGGAGTGAGTCAGTGAATCCCAAAGGAGGTAGAAGAGGAGCGCGCACTTGGGGGAGACTCTCTGTTTGGTCTTGCCTGGATTAACAGCCGCTTCCTTCCTGCATCGCTGGAAAAAATATTGTTGGGGAGCCTTTCAAGTTCATTACCAAGTGGGCAGTGCCACTGACGTGCATGGTGTTTGGCAGGCGAATAAGCAAATATGGCCCTAGCAACTCAAATGAAGTACAAGGGTGATGGCAAACAGGGATTAAAAGGAACTGGAGGGATTATGTTCAGGGACTGCCTTTGACAAGGAAACTAGGACTGTATTATTATCATTAGTTGTATAACAAGAGTATGTCAAGGTCCCACACAAAAATTAATTGCCTAATTGGCTAGGCATGGTTACACATGGGTAGAAAGAGAAAGCCTCCTGTGAGCACCTTAGTCTCCATAGACAAGGAATGTGAGGTACTATCATCCTTGTGTCATCCAAGAGGCAGCGAGAGGGAGTGTGAATTGCCTAAGGACCACAGTGCATACAGCACAGGTGTACAATGTAAATGGGAAGGGGAAGGACTGCACATTGGCTGTAAACCCCACTCTGGTTTCTTTCATTACACATCTGCAGCACAGCCTAGCACCTAGAGGGTTTGACCACAGTTTACCGAACCTGACAAAGAAATGGGGAATAGATGTTTTTGCCAGTAATAGCCCATTTCTCACATCATAATCGCTTTCTCCAAAGCAATATGTAACTGATAACAGCTTAATCCTGTTATCAGTCTGTAATCCAGGTTCAAACCCTTTGATTCCAAGGAATGAGTTGCTCGATGCTTTCAACAGTTGCAGTAATTATATTCCAAGGGGGCGCGCACACCCTCATGCATGCACACAGGCTCAAGAGTAAGCATCTATTGGGAGAGACAAGTTTAAATGGAATATTAAATGTAATTCTCCCAAACTTCTGCGAGGGACAGGTCTACATATTTTAAAATTCTTCTAGGAATTAATAGTTAATATTACAATGTCACTGAATTTTCATACCAATAAGTTTCAAGGGTGTAGGTTGTAGCGTGTTGATCTAAGGACATAGGCAGACAAGGTTCTTTGGGTAAAACCTTGCTTCCTCAGCCTGACAAAGGGTGTTTGGGACAGAAAGCTTGCCAAGAAGTGTTTTTCTCCAAAAATTTGAGTTGGTGTAATAAAAGATACCAGATTTCTCCAAAGAACCCTGGCATACCAGTATGTCATATTTTTTAATTAATAATTCAAATCATGAAATCAAGAACAAAAATTAAGTTCTATATTTTACAAATGTATGTCCTTGTTTTAGGGGTTTTGCTTCCCAAGTAGTGAAAGTCATGTTGTTCTTGGAATGCAGATGAAAGAGGTTTTAGGTATACTGACTTAAGAGATAATAAAGAACATACTGAACACAAGGCAAGACCACATTCAGGTCAGCTGGCAGTGGCTCATGTTGTGGAGCTGCAAGATACGGGTTCCATTTATATAGCCACATGTAGATTGATCCTGGTTTAGTTGCATAATATTTCTCCTGCATCCCAGATTGGTTGAGGCCCAGCCAAAAACTTGTTCACTGTGTACCCTGTAAAAATGAAAACCCAGGGGCAGATCCAGGATTTCTCAAAGTGGGATGTGGGAGCAGCAGTCTGCACTGCAGGGGTGGCTACACCCCAATGCTCCCAGCTCCTCCCCCCGACTCATGTGAGGACGCATAGGAGCCTTCAGGGATTTTAAGAAGTTCCCAAAGCATGTGAAAATCCCCACTCCCTTCCCTTCCTCTTCCACCCTCTCCCACCTGCTGCTGCTGCCTTCTCTGCTGTCCCAGGGCAAGAAGAAAGGTCCAGAGCTGTTTTTTCCCTTTGCAGCTGGGATGCATGGGGATTGGGCTCCAGTAGGGATGGGGACAGGACTGAATTTATCCCTGGACCTAGGAATCTCTTACTAATAGTGTCTTCAGTTGCTAAGAAGGGTCTTGTTGTCCTGTATGTTTGTTCACATAATTATGAAGCACTGTGAAAAGAAAGATCCCTGGGATCTGAATTCTGCTACACTAAACTAATCTCACTTCCAGCATCAGTGAATCAGCAAACCACTATCAAGAAATGGAAGTCAACATGAACCCAACTGGATGAAATCTCACCTTTGGGCTTGGTCTTAGAATAAAATATAGGGTACTGGGGCCCCTTTGAGGTGTTACATTTATGGCACAATTTGTGTGTTAATTGCACCATAAACAGAATAATAGAAATGAAGGGCAGAAACGGACCTCAAAGGATCATTGAGTCCAATGCCTCTGCTCTGGGCAGGAATACTGCTGAGATCAAATGATCCCGGCAAGGTGTCTGTACAGTCTCCTCTTGATGACTTCCAAGGTTGAGGACTGTACCACCTCCCTAGGAACTCTAGCCCAGATTCTGGTCACTCTTACTATAAAGAAGTTATTTCTTGCATCCAACCTGAAACTATCTTCTAACAGTTTATGGCCATTGCTCTTTGTCCTCTCCTGGGGAGTCCTTCCAACAGCTCTAGCAAACCAAACCATCCAAACAGATTGCAAACTTCAGGATCCGTAGTCAAAGATCTTGCATGTCAGACCTGGGGGCAGAGGGCACTGGCAAAAAGATAACTTCCAAAGCTCCTCAAATACATCCCTCTTACTCTCCACATTGGAACAACCAGCTCAGCAGGCTAATCCTTCATTTGACTGGGCAAGAAATACAAGATAAAGACCTCTTCAGAGAGAGAAATCCCCACATACAAGGCTTTCTCAAAGGAAAGGGTGAATAGCAGCATGCCACATATTCAACATGTGAAGACCTAAAATGAAGAACCAGCCCCAAAGATGTTCCACATTATAACATATAACATCTTTATGGCTGGCTGGTAGGGTGCCATAAACTGAACATATGGTACATCCCCGATGCAGGGATGCTCCATCTCAATGGCAACAATCAACTGATTGTCAGCATCAGACTGAGTGCTTTAAAGAGCTGCTCTTAAAGTGCTGATTGCATGGGTTGCAAGGTTCCCAGCAGGTGGCTCCTTTGTAACCCAGCACCCCATTGTTGCCATCAGGATTGGTGCTACCCCTGGTCCCAATGCCCATGCCAGTACTGATGCCAGCTGATATCAGGACTGGGCAGTCTCTAACCATATTCCAGATTCAGCTTTTTAAAAACCCTTGCCCTGCAGCTCCTGAAGGCATGGCATTCAATACGCTGGGCTGGTCTGTGCCAGGCTGGATTTCACAATTAAACTCCTGGTGGGGGGGAGACCCCTCAGCTCCCCCCACAGTGGGAACCTTGCAAGCTGCATTTGGGTTACAAGATTCCTGTTTAAATAACAGTGGATTGGAATCAGTCTCTGATCCTGAAAATTATGCTTCCTCCCATATATGCGTATCATGGCAAGATGTGCAATTCTGGGATCTGGGATCCAATTCCATCACACCACTATTTGAACGCATGTCAGCAGCCTAAGAAAGACAGAGACCAGATTTATTAGAACACTGAACTTTTCCAAACTTCAAGGCACAGAAAAAAGAGCTCAGAAAAATCTGAATACTCTCATTTAAATCCAGTTTTGCCAACAATTTCAAGGTTTTAGCAGTGATTTCTCTTAAACTCAGTTTTCCTGAAGTCCTGTCATTATGAGACAATTTCAGTGGCCATCTTACAAAATGTCTCTAACCCTCAAGGTTGCAGAGGAAAGATGAAAAATGTGAACACTGAAGGCTGGAAACCCAGATGATAAAAACAAGAAAAACTGAAAACCTAATGGTTACATTTTCTAATTGTTGAACCTATCTTATGATATTGTTGTTGTTGTTTGAATCCTAACCATTGAACTCCTGATGCTGGCAACAAGTGTAACTCTGAACTAGCCAGTTTTTCTAATCACTCTTTCAGACAAGGAAGCCAAAGAATGAACTCATATTGAGACTCACCTCCTAAGTGCTGATTAACCTGGACTTGTTCTACACAAAAGAGAAGCTGCCCTGTAACAGAGTGGCTGGCATTGCATAAGAGCATTAAAGTCAATTTAAAATATTAACTAATTTGAAAACTGAGTCTAAAAGAGGACTATGAGGTACTAAACACCCAAACACCCTAACTATGTGACAAGTAGTACCTATATTAAAACTGAGTCAATGTTAGATTTCTCCAGTTCAGTGACTGGACTGAAAAACTGGAGAGAAAAACTGACTGAGATCAAAATTAAACTAAATTTGTGAGGTTTCATTTTTGGCCAACCCAACATTTTGCTTAAAATGTAGCTCAATTTTTAAATAACAAACGGTATTTTGAAGCAAAGGTTTTTAAAATATTTTGAAAATGCCAAAAATCACTTTGAAAATGTAAACATTAAATGTCTTGACATTTTCAGCATTTTGGAAATTGATCAAACATCTTAAGGGTAGGGAAATAAATTTACATAAACCAGTATAAGTGGTTGGAAACTGATCCAAATCTAATAACACAACAGGAGTTAGTGCACATAAACAGCTTTCAAAATGGCCAAAACTGGTTTAAGATAAACCAAGATGGATATAGAATCACACTTAACCGATTTAGGTTGACTCGGTTTACTGAATTTCTATCCCAGATCCCCTTCAGATTCAGAGCAGGGAGGTGGGCTCTAGCACAAAACCTTGTCTAACTTTATCCCAACCACGGAACTGGTCCAGTAAAGCATATCATTCAAAAGACAATCCTTGCCTCTTGACAAATAGTTTCAGTTCCCCCTCTGCCCCAACACAACATTTTCTGGTGAATTTACCACTTGTCCAAAAAAAATAAAAATGGTCATTTCTATTACTGGCTACAAGGAATTTCTTTGGTCCTAAACTATTATGGACGGAGACCATGTTTTCATACCACACACGAGACAGACTAGTCAAAAGAAGGATCAACTCCTCAGGCCAAAGAAGATTTATTGCATGACTAAGGATTCTTGAGGATTAAGGCAGCCAACAGAAGAAAAATGGCTTCTTTGGGCCAGCATTGAATTAGGTCTGCCTAAGGCTTGCCTGAGATCTCTAACCTTGGGCCAACCTATTCTTTTAACGATATTCAGCATGAGGACCATACATTAGTAAACTTAATTCTGAGAGGCTCCATGTAAAACATATGAAAGAAAATTAACTTCTCTTGCAGTGGGAGGAAGCCAAGACACTATGGGGATAGCAGGACCCTGCATTTAAACTTTGGCAAGAAGATTAAGTAGTTGTTATTGGCCATGATTAATCCCTCAGAGAATGGTTTTAGTGCTTAAAAATGTAATCTGGGTCAGGGCAGCATTACTCTGTAACCAAAAGTTGCATGACTGAAATATAGGAAATAAAAGACAAAGCTGCAGCACTGGCACATTCCAGTGATCAGCAGCTGCTGGAACAACTCTTTCCCTGAAAATCTGAGCCAAGTTAAATTAGTCCTATGGCTAATTATAAGATGTTACGGTACCAACAAGAGTATTGAGGTACTGAAGCTCTGGGTTGATCACTGCAGCTGGTTAGGATTTTTTTTTTTTTGGTGAAAACATCAGTTCACTAAAAAAGATCTATTTTTTTTATCTCAGTTTGGATAGGCTTCATGAACTTTCATACATGTGTAGGGGGGGAGGGCTGTATGTGTGGGGAGGCGGGGGGCACAGAAGGACTGTATGCACATGCAAAATCCAGTGAGAATTGTGCCAATGGGCATTTTTCAATAGTAAAGATTTTAAAACCACATTCAAAAGTCCACTGAAATGAAGAGGAATCTTCCAATTGATTTCAGTGGGCTTTCAACTCAGTCCTGAAAGATGCTGAGCTATATATCAAACTCTCACAGAGCTCTGGCCCTGGCAGAATCAATCCCTGATAAAGGCACCCAGTATCAGGCCGACTGATCTTACTGCAAATGAAGATTAAGCACTCCTTTAATGGGCAAGGAAAAGTCCAACAGGATCTCATCAGTGGTACCAGAAGAAAAGAGAACTCCTAAAACTTGTGCATTCTGCATCTCAAGTAGCTGGAAGGTTACCATTGCCTGCTACACACCAATCCATACTTCACTTCCAATTTTCCTTATGACTGCTCTTGCCACATTGGCGTTTTCCAAATTTGCAGGAACAACCCACAGTGAGCAGAACAGGGCTGACAGCACTGTCCTGGCTTCTTGATTTATATAACCTACTATGAATACCTCAGCAAAGAAATGTATAGCAAACTGAGAATCTTAAAAAAAATTGAGGAAAAATTGCAAGCAACAGAAAATGATATTTTTCAAAATTCTCAGTTGGATCAAAAAATAAACCCAAAGAGGACATTCTTCACTCAAAGTCAATATTTATGGCTGAGTCACAACCCCTGATATAAGGGACCTGGGGTAGAACTACTGCCACAGCCTCAAATGCAATGAAGTGTGGTGGTACTCTGCAGTTCTAATTTGCTGACAGAAAAATCAGTAATTAATATTCTCATGAAGTTATCACTTCAGTTGTGCTCTATCCCAGTGCCCTGAAATATAGGTCCAAGTTACAAAATCACACTAACAAAGAGTGGAGAGTGCTTAAAGCACCCACATATCAGGTTATGATATAACCTCTTAGGACCCTCTTGATGTGCGTTTATAACTAGTATTTAATGTAAATGTGAGTTTTGTAAGCATATGGGCTAGGTACAGACATTCAAAAAGCCCGAGGCAGAACTGATCCAAATTACGCAGTTTTCTGTAAGCGGTGTAGTTTAGATCAGTAGCAAACAGAACACACATTTGCCCTTTGGTGGAGGAGGGGGCATAAATCCTAGACTGGGTTCCACCATTTTTAAACCACTTTATGTACACCAAACTTCTGTTCTGTTATAGCATAGACCGGTTTTGTGTGCTGAACTTGTATTCTGTTACAAGTATAGACCAGTCCCTGATCACTTATACTGGTAGAAGTGTAATATCTGTACCTGGCCATGGAGAGCACAATATACCCCCCACCCCCAGGAACATGAGACATCAACTGAGAGTACTGCAAAGATTACCTAACACTAGCAACAGGGAAAGCAACTCTCAGTTGGAATCGTCAGACCAGATCGTTCCACAAGCCATAAGGAAACCTGAGGGTCTGTAGATAATTCTGCAGGGATGCAGAAGGAAGAGAGCTGCAGGTCTTCAGTCTTGTCCCCTTGTAGACCAACACCAAATGTAAGTGCCCCGAGCCACTCAGCTTGAGGCCTGCCTCCATCTACTGCCATTATACAAATAACAATATGTGACAACAGGGTACAGGTTAGAGAGCATTTGGAAATGGTTTAGGGTTTAACAAGGTGGGACCATTATTTTCCTGTGTTCAGAATCGGTAGGTAATATAAGGCCCAAAGCATAATGGTGGTCCATGACTTCAATGAAAATGGACACCAGTGATTATCCAGGGCTCTTAGTACTTTATATGAGCACTAAGATTCTTGACAACTCATGCCCTTGGTTTGCTTTAGTGCCCAGTTCTGAACAGCCTATGACTGGATGCCACTGCACTGATACAAATTAAATTCAGAAGCAAGGGCTAAATCTGTTACCAGGGTGATTTTCCATTGGTACAAATTACATGAGAGGTAGTAGACTCCCTTTTGAAATCATCAGATCAAGGGCAGATTCAGCCTTTCTGGAAAAGAAATACTTAAATAGAAGTCACTGGACTCAATACAGAGGTAACTACAGGGCTACGGACAGACATTCAAAAAGGCTCAGCCTGAATTAATTCAACCTTTGCAAGTGAGTCTAATTTGGCTAGGCCCAACCAGTTTCCAACCATACAGACAATCCCTCTGGACTGAGGAAACTCAGGCACATGCCTGCAGTGGCTCAGGTTGGAAGTTAGGAGGGCACTAGAGCAGCCTTCCCTGCTGTTCCACGGAGCTAACTGAGGGGGGCATGGCCAGGCCCCAGCAGGGCTCTGATTAGGGAGGGGTATGAACCCCTACCCTGCATGCAGTCCCAGGCTTTTCCCTGCTCACTGCTCAAGGGTCAGGTGTGTTGCCAGCCTGCCGCCCCTGGCTAGCACTCTCTGGCAAGGGTCGGGGGGTGCAGTGCATGCATCTGTTGATGATACAGAGCTTTTCATTCTTCCTCCCTGCTGCATCATACTGTCTGCAGCAAACTGACAGGCAAGGAAGCTGGGGAGAGTGGGGGAGCTGAAAATAGTGTTTATCACCCTTAGCTCAGTGTTGATTGCACCATTAAGAAAACAACAGAGAGACATTACCAGCAATCTGTTGATTCAACACAGACCCAGCATGTGGTCTGCTGGCTAATAAACAGGCACCTCAGCAAGGGCAGAGAGGAGGGGGGGAATTTGTGCTTAGCAGAGAGTGGTGGGGGGAGGGTGGGGTGCAAACAGCTCTTCTCAAATGTTTCCCAGGAAAGACATTAAGCTGCTGATTAGCTCCAAAAAGCCTGTCTGCCTTTGTCTCTCCCACAGCACAGACTATTGCCAGCATGTGGTCTGCTAGCTAATCTGGAGGCGTTTGCTAAAGCAAAGGGGATGGGGGAATAATCCCTGTTTAGGAGGACGAAGCCAGGCAGACGCAGAGGGGAGGGACCAGCCCTGATGTGGAGCAGAGAGCCCCACTAAGCCCAGAGAGCATGCTTGGATGCTGGGGGAGTCTGGTTCATCTTAAACCAACAAGGGGTCTGGGACAGACATTGCATAAACCAGTTTGAGCCAAATCAGTTAACTTTGATTCGATCAGGTTCATCAATCAATCAACTACGTTCAATCAGGTTCATCTCAAACCGGGTTCAGCCATTTCCAAACTGGTTTATGTGCACTAAACATATGTTCTGTTACAAGTTTAAACTAGTTTCTGATCACTTAAACCAGTTTATGTGTAATGTCTGTCCCTAGCCCAGATGACAGTGCTCCCTTTTTACAATTGATGAGCTCGATAATGTACAACTAGAGCCAATAGGAGGTGTGCCTTTAACTTCAATAGGATAAGGATGGTCTGCTCCCTCATACTCCAGCCATGGAATACCCTACGTACTCCAGTTCGAGATGTACAATCTATCTTCTGCTGTCATTTCAGAAAAGACTGCAGAAGAAGTTTACTGTCTTGTTGAACTGGCCTGACATGCTGATAACATGTTTAGTTGCAAAAACCCTGTGACAACATTGCAAAGATAGCTGTAGAAGGAGAAACGTGGTATGTGTAATGTGATCAAGAATCTACAAAGGTACAGAAAATGGCACGGATGATTGCTGTAAGTGAAAGAGGTAAGGGTGTGAAAAGAAACACAGGCCTGCTCTGTAGTCAGCTGAAGCCAGTGAAAAAACTTCCATTGACTTGATTGAGCTTTGGATCAGTTGCCATTTGAATAAATAAAACCATCCTAAAACTATTATTCTTCAACTGCAATCTCTCTTGGGGCCCAATTCTAAAACTCCTTCACTTTCACTGAATATAAGGAGATTTTGAGAACGACTTGAACCATTGCAGGACACAACCTTCAAAACACACAGTGAACAGCAAGCAATTACATTCCAGTTTCTGGGAATTCCCAGTCTCACTTGGCTCTACCTTTGCTCGTTTTATCAGTTTCCTTTTAGCGCAACAGTTTCCTTCCTCTTGTTTCTCTCCTGAGACTTTCTATTTAATTCCAAAGTATGACCCCATATAAAGAGATTGTTTTGGCCCCTCTATGAATTCCTGTTTAACTTTACAGGATTTAAATACAAGCAATAGAGAAAAAAATATATATAAATTCAGCAATACTTCCAGGTTTGTAGGGTTTTACATTTTAAATGTTTTGTTAATATTTGCAAAATTGTTCTTTAAAGCAAGAAAATTTTCTCAAAACTCAATTCCTTCGCATGTATTATGGTTTTATATTAAACACTGCAAATCATTTTTTTATGTGGGCATTAGATGCTTTTAGATACACCTCTGCACCATGATCCCAAATCTGGCAGAAATGCAATTTAAAAACAAGTCACTAGTAATGCTCTTCAATTTACTTCTATGCAACTATGAATCCTCTATTTGACCCCTCTATTGTTTTAAATACACGTTTCCTGTCTTTTGAGCAGATGGCTAACTCTGCTTTGATAGTTCCTATAACTCTCTGTATATGGGGCACGCTGTACCTCAAACTGGTTTCACAAAACTAGATTGTAAACCCAGAGAGCAAGCAGTGAAAAATGAAAACCTGAGAGGATTTCAAGAAATCTCTTGATCAAAGAGACTCCTTTTCTGCAATGTCATCCTGCTATAACATTTGCCACAGTCCTGTGTTCCTACCACATGTGCAGTTCACAAACGCTCCCGATGCTAACATCTACTAAAGTCAAAGGATCACAGCCCATTTCAGGGAGGCCAGTTGAGTCATTCCAGTATTACAGCAGTGTAATCAAGTAAAATTGATCCCAGCAATGCATGTTAAAAGAGGAAAGAAATAACCAAATGCAATAAAACCCAACATGAAACTACATTCATCAAAAGCATATAGGATATTTTATAGTCTATATAGTCTTCTACTAAACCTATTTCAAGCCTGATCCTACAAATCAATTGGTGTTCCAAATCTAAAGGACAGACAGCATTTGAGTCTTTATATCTGGAAAGCCTAAGTAACGGTTGGTTTACAAAAGATTCAGAAAAGTATCTGCAGCCAGGTATAGATCAGCAAAGGAGAAAGCACAAAGCTAGAAAAGGAAAGTAGTGAAAAAGGGTTGTGTGTGAAGGAGGCTTGACAGGGGTCCAGGCAACAGGGAGAGGAAGGAAATGAGGATGGAGCTCTAGGCAGGACGAACAGAAGTCTGAGGCTGCATCTTCTCTGACAACAATGCTGGCTTTTTTAACAGCAAGATAACTACGCATTAACTATCTCACTGTAAAATCTGAGCAAAGACAAGACACGGGTGGTTTTTACTGCAATATAGCTAAACAGGATCCATCTGTGTTTGACCTTCCGTAGCAACACTGCAATTTAATCTGACTGTGCCTTTCCTCTGGTAGCTATCTCGCTGTAAAATCCTAACTCACCTTATTTATTTTGCTGTAAAAACACAGTGAAAACACCTGCTACCAGAGAGAGGATGCTCCTGTGATTAGGTCGTTAACCAGCAACAGAGAAAACATAGATTTAATTCCCTGCTTTACCACACATCCGTGGACAAGTCACTTAAGACACTTTTACACGAGCTCCGGGGATGGGGCGAGGGAGGGATGGCACTTTAATTAGAGTGGCTCCAAGAGTGGTTCTAATTAAAGCAGCTCTAGTTAAAGTGCCACGGAGTCTCATGTATTAGCAGCCCCATGCTTAAAAACGATAGCGGTGGAGCTTGAATGCTCATTTGACGACCTTTAGTTCTAGTACCCCTGCCGCCATTTTTAAGCGTGGGAACGCTGATACACAAGACGCAGGATGCTGCTGGAGTGTGGTAATTACCACACTCCAGTTCCAATGCAGTGTAATTACAGCACGTGGGAGCAGCCTCCATGCTTGTGTACAGGCACCCTTAGGATATGGCCTTCCTTTTCCCACGGGGTCCATCTACATATGCTATTAATGCACAGCAATAAACCCCAATGCATATCGTATTAGAGTTTATTGCTCCCGGGCGCCGTATTTACATGTGCGCTCGGGACCACAACACGTCAAGCTGGCTGGCAGTGGGGCTGCGGGGGGGGGGGGGGTCAGTCTGCCAGCCCAGGGCTCCCAACTCAACATGCTGCAGAGGGGCTGGCTGGGGCACAAAGGTGCTTGCCAGCAGGCAGCTCCCACAATGAAGCACCCTTGTGCTCCAGCCAGCCCTGTCAGCATCAACATGTACACTGCTGCAGACTAAAAAAACTCTGCTGTAGCATAGTACTTGTATTTACAAGCGCTTACCTGTGATGGAATTAATCAGTTTACTCCATCCTAATAATACCGCATGTGTAGACGCTGAGACACTTACTGTGGAGCTAATTAGGCAACTCCACAGTAAATGTCTCATGTACATGCACCGACAGCGCTCTCAAAAGGGGCACTGAAAAGCATATCCCTGCCCACATGTTCCAGACACCCAGAAATGAGGCAGCCAAGCCCAGCAGTGCTCTCAAGCGCTTCGCCTCTAGCGTGCCTGAAGGCAGCAGCCAGGGCCAAGCTCCGGTGCATTTCTGGGTTTGGCACACGTGGAGTAGAAGTGGATGGGCAGATGAGTGCAACTCAGCAGTATTCTTGAGAGTACTAAAAGGTATTTTGGCTTCTCAATCCTACTGAAATTAATACGAGTTCAGTGCTAAACTAGCTGGTAGGTACCTAAATACCCTTGTAGATCTGGGCCTCAATGGGCACATACATAAATTACCAAACGGAGCTCATCGCTTCATTCCTGCTTACACATGCCAAACCCAGAAATGTGGTGAAGGGGCTCCAGGAGTGGCCCAGAGGGTGCTCTCAGGCATTTTGGCAACCAAGCTCTGACGTGGCTCCAGAAAGATTTCCCTCGTCCCCCCACATGGTTCTGCTACCTCATTTCTGGATACGGTGTGCACACGTGGAAGCAAGGGATGGAGATTTTCCTCCCAAGGCAGACTGAGGCATACTGTACCCAGGGCCTTTGCTACAGTTTCTCGTCTGTAAAATAAGAATAATACCCCTTCTCTACAACACAGGAGTTCTGTGAGGACAATTATACCAAAGACTGTGTCAGCTCCAACACTACTGTAAAGGGGACCATATATGTATGTTAGGTTGACAAGGACAGAGCTTACAACTACTGTCCTTCCTTATCAAAATGACAGCTGGGTACAGTTAAGGTAGAGTAAGATTTAGCTTCAGGTTCACCAGACCTTCAATCCAAAGAACAGTGGCACATTAAGAAAAAGTTTTGTCAAAATAACATGAAAAGCTGCAAAGCTGTGCTCAGAACATCTGAAAAAGGTTGTTTGCACAGAATTAAAAGAAAGTGGATCCATCCACAACTTCCCAGAGGGACACTTACTTTAGATTAGAAAGCAAAAATTCATTTTAGCCTCCTAGGAAAATATTTACAAGTTGCACCTTTGCTCCCAACGGAAAAAGGAACTCTATCTGAGAAACTGCTCAATGAGAACTAAACTGCCTTTTCCTCACAAGATTTATATAGGCAGACTCGGAGGTCTGAGAATCAATCAAGTGAGAAATGGAACAAACCTTTTAGGTCACCTAGTACCTCTCCCTGCCAGGAGAGGATTGCTCTCAGACCACACATCCAAAATTACATCCAGTCTGCTTTTCTGGTATGTATTGGAATATAAACCAGCAGGACTGTCTGAAATAACTGTTGGTTGGGGTTTCTATTCCTGTTAATGTGTCATTGCCCTGTAAGAAAGATTCTTAAGAATAGAAGATTCTAGCCCTTCAATTATTTTTTATGTTTTCTGGTTTTCGGCCAGAAGTGCTGAAAACCATAGACTTAATTCTCTAGATCTTACATTTCCAGCATCACTTAAAATGCGCGCAGGATGGGGATAAAACTACCTCTACACTGTGGGTGCATCTACATGTGCAATTAATGTGATGCAATAAACTCTGGAGCAATTTGAGCCAGAGTAAGCTACTCACGGGGGCAGCATATATACATATGCCCAGGACAACAGCAATTTGAGCCAGGGAGGAGCAGGCCCCCAGCTGGCTGGGCTTAGCAGGCACAATGTATGCCCAGAGTCAGCATCTACACATGCATTTCAGTGCAGTTAATTACTCCACCATAAAATAGTGGAGTTAATTAGTTTACTGCATCCTAATACCGACACACATGTAAAACTGCAATCCTTTACTGAGGAGCTAATTAGTTGATTCCTCAGTAAAGTATACATGTAGATGCACCCTGTGTATACTAATTTACACCCATGCAAAGTGTGAAGCAGTATAAAACCAGGCATGATGGCGGTCAAGACAAGGATTAATACTTCCCATCTCTAGAGACAGCATTATACTGTACTGCCTAACAACTTCCATTTAATTTGCTGTCAAAGCCACTTTTTGGTATGTCTTACTTCCAAGTTTTTCCCTTTTCAAAAAACATTTCTTTTGGATTATTTTTACTAGAGATGATTAAATTAATTGCTGCGATTAAGGAATGTGATTAATGCAACTCATTTCTTTTATGATTCCTTTGTAAACAAATTCAAGTAATATACAAGAGTAGCCTGGGAGTACAGGGGACTGTACTCCCCTCTCCAATTGAGGAAATTATTGGCAGGGCAGTATGCTGTGGAGGGACAGAACAGCCCAGCAGCTGCCTCCATCCCCTCTAGAGTCAGGCCCAGACAATCAATTTCTTAACTATATACAGATTTATTATCACAACAAAACTATTAAAGGGCAAGGACATCAAATTTATATATATATATATACATATACACACACACACTATATATATATATATATATACACACACACACACACACACACACACACACGTACGTACATATACATACACATACACAACCAATTATTTTTTAAAAATACAGATGAACCACAGAACAACCGAGAACAAAAGATATTGATCGGACAATCTTATAACTCTACTAATATACAAACTATTACTTCAACTCATTCACATAAACTATAAGGCACAGTCTACAAATATAACCAGCAATCCTTAGATAGACTACCTGCGTGCCCTCCAGGGCAGGGGCCCCACTCCCAAGGTACCACTACAGGAAAAGAGGTGGGAGGAAAGAAAAGGAGAGGAAGACCCTCCTAAGCTCTCCTGCTATCACCCAGGAGTGGCCCACATGGTGACCCAGCCCTGGTACAATCTGTGGGCAAAGCAAGAGCCCCCAAGGCGACACTTGCCTGCCTGTACACAAATGCCAGGAGCTTGGGGAATAAGCAGGAGGAACTCATCCTTCCGCTTAACGCAAATAATTACGACGTCATAGGTATAACAGAGCCCTGGTGGGACTCCACCCATGACTGGACCATGGGTATAGATGGCTATACCCTGTACAGGAGGGATTGAGTAGATAAAAGGGGCAGGGGTGTAGCTGTCTATGTTAAGAAAAACTACGTGTCCCTGCAAGTTGATGTTGGTGACCGGGTGGATGACTGGAGACCCTGTGGGTGAAAATCCTTACAGAACATGGCACTGGGTGGGAGTCTACTACAGACCTCCCACTCAAAGTCAAGAGCTTGACCAAGAGTTAGCCCGGGAACTGGCTGAGGCCACATGCTCCAGGACCATGGTTGTCATGGGCGACTTCAATTACCCAGACATCTCGTGGGAGGATCATTCACCAAAATCCGAGCGGTCGCAAAGCTTCCTATCGTGCGTGGATGACCTCTGCCTGACTCAAGAAGTGTACGGGCCAACGAGAGGTTAAGCGCTGCTTGACCTGGTACTGGCTACTGGGGATGACCTAATCGGCGACCTATTGATCGATGGGAAGCTGGGTGACAGCAACCATGAGCTGATCAGCTTCACTATCTGCCGTAAACCTGGCAAGTCAGTCAGCAACACGAAGTCCTTGACTTTAAGAAAGCCAACTTTGACAAGCTCAGGAGGCTTGTCAGTGAGGCCCTAAGGGACCATGACCCCAGTGGGAGGGGAGTTCAGGATGAGTGGTTGCTCCTCAATGCATACGCCAATTCAATTCCGTCTCGGAGGAAAGGCAGCAGGAGGGCACAGCAGCTCCCCTGGCTCTCCAGGGATCTAGCAGACCTCCTGAGGCTAAAAAGAAAGGCCTACAAAGGATGGAGGATGGGATTCACCTCCAAGGAGGAATATTCTGCACTGGTTCGGTCCTGCAGGGAACAAACCAGGAAAGCCAAGGCTGCAACTGACCTCCAACTAGTTTCAAGCATCAAGGACAATAAAAAGTCCTTTTTCAGATACGTGGGGAGCCACAGGAAAAGCAAGGGCAACATTGGACCCCTGCAAAACCAGATAGGACAACTGACAACTGACACCCAGGAAAAAGCCAACCTATTAAATGGGTGCTTTGCATCAGTCTTTCATCAGTTTCATGGGACCCCCATGCCCGCTACGGGACAGGCAGGTCCAGGTGAGGGAGATCCCCTGCCCTCCATCAATGCTGACCTTGTCAAGGAACACCTTGAGAGGCTGGATACCTTCAAGTCAGCTGGCCCATATTGTTCAACATCTTCATTAATGACGTGGACATGGGAGTCAGAAGCGGACTGGCCAAGTTCGTCGATGACACCAAACTTTGGGGCAAAGCATCCACACCAGAAGATAGGCGGGTGATCCAGGCTGACCTGGAAAGGCTCAGAAAATGGATGCACAAGAACCTGATGGTATTTAACACGGAAAAATGCAAGGTTCTCCACCTTGGGAAGAAAAACCTGCAGCATCCTTATAGGCTCGGCAGCGCTACACTGGCTAGCACTACGGAAGAAAGAGACTTGGAGGCCATCACTGACCACAAAATGAACAGGAGCCTGCAATGTGATGCTGCAGCTAGTAAAGCGACCAAAACACTGGCTTGCATCCATAAATGCTTCTCAAGCAAATCCCAGGATGTCATTCTCCCCTTGTACTAGGGGAGGCCACAGCTGGAGTATTGTGTCCAGTTTTGGGCTCCACAATTCAAAAAGGATGTGGAGAAGCTTGAGAGAGTCCAGAGGAGAGCCATGCACATGATCAGAGGTCAGGAAAACAGACTTTATGACAACAGGCTGAGAGCCTTGGGGCTCTTCAGCCTGGAAAAGCGCAGGCTCAGGGGTGATCTGATGGCCATGTATAAGTTTATCAGGCGTGACCACCAGGATCTGGGGGAACGTTTGTTCACCAGAGCACCCCAAGGGATGACGAGGTCGAATGGTTATAAACTACTGCAAGACCGTTTCAGGCTGGACATAAGGAAGAATTTCTTTACTACCCGAGCCCCTAAGTCTGGAACAGCCTTCCATTGGAGGTGGTTCAAGCACGTACATTGAACACCTTCAAGAGTAAATTGGATGCTTCTTGCTGGGATCCTACGACCCCAGCTGACTTCCTGCCCTTCGGGCGGGGGGCTGGACTCGATGATCTTCTGAGGTCCCTTCCAGCCCTAATGTCTATGAAATGTCTATGAAACTGCAACTTTAGCTGACCTAACATTCTTGCTTAAAGGTAGGCCAAAATAAAAAACCTGACCACAAGGTATAATTGACACTTTCCAAAAATTCCAAAGAGGAAGTAACCAGGTGGGTTAAACTTGGGAGGAGTAAATGCTAATCTCAAACCCCAAAGTAATGTGGTGTGATTTGCTTATTGGGTAAACCCAAGTTTAGGCAGTAACCTTTTATGATAATTTCTAACACCTTCTAATCCCATAAGGTAACAGCTGTAGGGTAAGATTGTGAGCGGCACTAAAGCTCGACGAGCAGAACATATACACAGGTAAGCAACAGGGGCCAGGGCAATTCTGAAATTAGGGGGCCAGTGCACACATCCTCAGGAGGCCTCAAATACCTCTACACAAACGCTCGTAATATGGGAAACAAGCAGGAGGAACTTCCCCTTCTGCTAGCTAACACCAACCCAGACATAGTGGGGCTCACTGAAACGTGATGGAACCCAACGCATGACCGGGGGGTGAATATCAACAGCTATAGGCTGTACAGGAGGGACAGGACAGGGAAGAAAGGCGGGGGTGTGGTGCTGTACATTAAGGAGGAATACACAACCTCATCAAGTAGCACAGAGTCAGAGGAGGGGCACACTGAAGTGCCCTGGGTTAGAATACAAGGCAGTCGAGGAGAAAGAGACTTAACAGTGGGGGTCTACTACAGACCACCCAACCAAGGGGAAGAGCTAGACCTGGAATTCTTAAGTCAGCTCATGGAGGCAGTTAGGTCAAAGGACGTGGTCATCATGGGTGACCTGAACTTTCCAGACATCTTCTGGGAAAAGTGGTCAGCCAGGTCTGACTGCTCATGTAGGACCTCCATCTAACCCAGGAGGTGCAAATCCCCACCAGGGGAGATGCCTTGTTGGACCTGGTGCTGGCCATGGGTGATGAACTGGTGAGGGGGCTGTGGGTGCTCAACCACCTGGGCGATAATGATCATCGCCTGCTGGAATTCACCATCCAGCGCAAGCTGGCAAAGGCCTGCAGCAAGGCAGCAGCCCTAGATTTCAGGAAGGGGGTCTTCAGTGAGCTAAGGAGAATAGTTGGGGAAGCACTGAGGTCCCGGAGGGGAGGGGAGCCAGGTGTCCAAGGAAAGTGGTCACTCCTTATGGAGATGATCCTCCAAGCCCAAAAGGGAGGTAATCCCAACATGGATCAAAGGGAGAAGGAGGGCGCAAAAGCCCCCATGGCTCACCAAAAGCATCCGGGAATGTCTTCTAGCTAAAAGGGAGGCGTACACCCAATGGAAGGGAGGAGCCATCACCAGGGAGGACTATATGGTGGTTGCTCAGGGATGCAGGGGGGGCAGTCAGGAAGGCCAAGGTGGAGATGGAACTGGGACTAGCTACCCGGATCAAGGACAACAAGAAGTCCTTTTTTAAATACATAGAGGGCAAAAAGAAGGTTCCAGGTAATGTGAGGCCCCTGCAAGACACGCTGGGAAATTTGATTGTCACACCAGATGACGAAGCTAACCTAATTAATGACTTCTTTGTCTCCATTTTCCTAAGCAGGGACCGGATCAGCGCCCCCACTGGGACCACCTCAGGCCCCAGGGGAGGCGCACCTCAGCCAAGGGTTAGTGAAGATCTAGTCAGGGAACTTCTGGAGGGACTGGACGTATTCAAATCAGCTGGTCTGGACGATCTCCACCCCAGAGTGCTACAAGCACTCATGGTGCTCTGGTGTGGTGCCAGAGGACTGGAAGAGGGCCAACGTGGTGCCCATCTTCAAAAAAGGGAGGAAGGAGGACCCAGGAAACTATAGGCCAGCTAGTCTTACCTTCAATCCTGCGTAAGCTTTTTGAGAGAATTTTTCTGTCACATGTCCACAAGGGGCCAGCAGGGGAGACTATGCTTAGGGGCAACCAACATGGGTTCATTAGAGGCAGGGCCTGTCAGACCAACCTGCTGGCCTTCTAAGACCAGATCCTTAGATGCAGGGGTAGCAGTGGACATAGTCTTTCTGGACTTCAGGAAGGCCTTCGACACTGTCTCTCACCCCATTCTCATTAAAAAACTGGGACTGTGATGTCGACACGTACACAGTCAAATGGGTCACCAACTGGCTGGAGGGCCTCACCCAGAGACTGATGGTGAATGGGTCATTTTCAACCTGGAAGGATGTGGGCAGGGGGGTTACGCAGGGCTCGGTCCTCGGGCCTACACTGTTCAACATCTTCATCAGTGACTTGGACGAGGGTGTTAAAAGCACCCTGTTCAAATTTGCTGATAACACTAAGATGTGGGGGGATGTGGGCACGCTAGAAGGAAGCAACAGACTACAATCGGACCTAGACAGGTTACAAGGGTGGGCGGACGAGAATAGGATGGGATTCAACATAGACAAGTGCAAAGTGATGCATCTGGGGAGGAACAACTGGCACCATACCTACAGGTTGGGGAACTCCCCTCTTGTCAGCACAGAGACGGAAAAGGATCTCGGGGTCATCACTGACTCCAAGATGAACATGGGCCGGCAGTGTGGGGAGGCAGTCAGGAAGGCCAACCGCACCTTGTCATGCATCCACAGATGCATCTCAAGCAGGTCCAAGGAGGTGATCCTCCCCCTCTATGCGGCACTGGTCAGGCCGTAGCTGGAGTACTGCGTCCAGTTCTGGGCACCACACAAGTCAGGGGGGATCAGCAAGCATTGGGGAAGTCACTGTTTCCCTGAGCACCGCCAGGAGTGACCAGGAATAACGGTCACAAGCTGGCAGAGGGTAGGTTTAGGTTAGATATCAGGAGGCACTACTTCACAGTCAGGGCGGCTAGGGTCTGGAAACAGCTTCCAAGAGAAGTGGTGCAGGCTCCTACCCTGGGGGTGTTTAAGAGACAGTTAGATGAACATCTTGCTGGGGTCATTTGACCCCAGTATTCCTTCCTGCCATGGGAGGGGGTAGGACTAGATGATCTGCTCAGGTCCCTTCCGACCCTAGACACTATGAAACTATGAAACTTCAAGAGGGATGTGGACAACATGGAGAGGGTCCAGAGGAGGCCACTCACATGATCAGGGGGCAGCAGGGCAGGCCCTACAGGAGAGGCTACGGGACCTGAACCTGTTCAGCCTCCACAAGAGAAGGCTGAAGGGGGATCTAGTGGCCTGTTACAAACTAGTTAGAGGGGATCAGCAGGCATTGGGGGAGTCCCTGTTCCCCCATGCACTACCAGGAGTGACTAGAAATAACGGTAAGAAGCTGGCAGTGGGTAAATTCAGATTAGACATCAGGAGGCACTACTTCACTATCAGGGTGGCTAGGATCTGGTACCAACTTGCAAGCAAAGTGGTGCTGGCACCTACCCTGGGGGTCTTTAAGACAAGGCTTGACAATCACCTTGCTGGGGTCGTTTGACCCCAGTACACTTTCCTGCCATGGCAGGTGGTCGGACTTGATGATCTACTCAGGTCCCTTCCGACCCTACTAACTATGAAACGATGAAGATATAAAGGAACACGCATGTCAGGTGACCAGTAGGAAGGATGGAACAGAACGGTCATTGCTGTTCCAAGCCCGGACTCCAGACTCCCAGTGTGAGCAAGGATCAGATCCTAACTAAGGGACCTTCCCCAGTACTCCCTCCAACAGCATTGACTGGGGACACCTGACTTCACTGGAACAACTTGGCATGTACCTGGCACTGAGGAACTGTCAATAAGCAGCCAACCAAGTGGGAACTCTTTGTTAATTTGTCTGTCTGTTATTATCACTATTAACTCTTATTGCTGTATTATCTGTTTATTAGTTTAACCTTCCTGTTAACTGCTATATGTGTAAACCATACTTTGCTGCTAAAACATATTTTTGGTGCCATTTTGCTGCTATAAGTAAAATTTACCTTTATTGTTACACGTGAAACTTGTCTTTGCTTCACTGCCAACTTCGCTTCCTTGATCCTGAACCAAACAGCCCAGTGGCTAATACATTCACAGCACTCATTTGGCCTGCAACCAAATTGATATACTCACAGTGCCCAGCCAGCCTGTGACACCCGAGCCACCTCAAGTGGCTCCCAGGGTCTCTCACCCTCCGTGCAGAGCCTCCTGCACCAAGCTCCCTGCCTTATGCTGGGAGTTGTGGACCTGAGCCACCCAAGGGGCTCCAAAGATCCTGCTCCGTGCACTGGCCTGTGCGCCATCTCTGGCCACATGCCAGAGGTTGCAGACCCAAGCCACCTCACGCAGCTCCCAGGGTCTGGACGCCATGCTGTGCACCAAGCACCGCTAGAGCTGTCCCCCGATCCCCAGTGATAGAAGTCTTCAGGGGCTCTTCCTGGGCTACTGCTGAGCAGCTCTCCCCAGTTCTTCTAAGCCCCACCCTTCTCTGTCCCCAACATCTCCCTTGTGCTGGGCACACATCTCCTTTTATATGCTCCAGGGCTCCGCCCCTGCAGTCTTCCAGGCCTGACAGTTTGCAGTCTTCAATCAGGTCTGGGTAAGCTCCTCTCACCCTCCCCTCAGGAAAGGGGCATGACTTTATTTCCCTTGCTGCCTCCTAATTGGTGGATGGGCTCCACCAATCAAAACAGCAGGATCTCAAGCCTGGGACTGAACTCAAGCTCTGAAAGGTTAGCATTTGGATGAACAGTTTTCAATCATGGGTTATTCACATTATTTATTCAGGATTTGATCCAGCAAAACACTTAAGCACATGCTCATCTCTTAGCATGTAAATAGTTTCATTCAATGTCATGAATGAGTAAAGAGTAATCTCAGCTCCCAGCCTAACCATAGAAACAAACGGTCATGTGTGCACTGCTGGACCAGGTGATGATGGTCTTGCTGATCTACTGTCCTTATTCACACTATGTTGAGTAGTTGTGTATATTGTTTGGCATTGCATCTGATCCCTTTGCTGAATAAGTGAAATTTAGCACAAGAGACTAGAAAGAAATATGTAATACACAACGGCCAGGTACAGATATTATAGTTTTACCAACATAAGTCATCAGAAACTGGTCTAAACCCATAATAGAACAGAAGTTCGGCACGCAGACTGTTTTAAAATCGTGGAACCTGATAGGCAGCCTGCATTTCCCCCACATCCCTCCCAACCCCCCCAAAAAGGCCAAATATGTGTTCTGTTCACTACTGATCTAAATTATGCCATGTACAGAAAACTGTGTAACAGATCAATTCTGCCTTGAGTTTTTTGAATGTCTGTACCTACCTATAATGAATAATGCAATCTCTTGCTCAAATACCAGTATAAACATATGAAAAACAGCCATTTCCCAAACACCCCATCACAAAAACCATGAGCCCAAATGTTCAAGAGTGGCCATTGTATCGTACATTAGCGCAATAGAGTTGAAAAAGCATTTAAAATTAAACCAACTTTCGCATGTGGTGGCTCAGAGCTTCAGCTGGAGTAAATAAGCTGACTGCTGACCAGCCAAGGGTCTGATTCAATGGTTTTACAATATATAATCAACTTGAATACAGGCAGCCTTTCTTCAAATTCAATCTGATTTGCTATTTACATACATATTTAGATCAATATCTATATTGATGTAGATATATATGATACCATATGACACTAAATTTGAAGGTATCGCAAACACTGATAGTACAGGAATAATTTAAAGGACAGAGTTTTTATATATGGATGTGTGTTTATATATACATGTATATGTATATGTACACACACATATAAATGCCCTCTGTTTTTCAAATTATTTCTTTATCCTTGAGAGAGTTTGCAAAAAAAATACCCAATTTAGTATCATCTTGCCAATACCTATAGCCTACTATTCGTATACTTACTTCTACACAAGTAATGAAGAAGTTAAATAAAAATAGATTTATCTCGAGCCCTGCTGGGATCACAGAATCACAGAAGTAGGATCAGAAAGGACCTTGTAGATCTTCAAGTCTGACCCCCTGCCTGGGCAGAAGAAAAACTGGGCTCAAATGACTCCAGCCAGGTAGGCATCAAGCCTCTTCTTAAAGATCCCCAGGGTAGGAGCCAGCACCACTTCCCTAGGAAGTTGGTTGCAGATCCTAGCCGCCCTGACTGTGAAGTAGTTCTTATGGATGTCTAATCTAAACCTACTCTCCAACAACTTGTGGCCGTTATTCCTTGTTATGCCAGGGGGCGCTAGGGGAAACAAGGTCTCTCCCAAACCCTTCTGGTCCCCCCATGTGAGTTTATAGATGGTCACCAGGTCCCCCTCAGCCTCTTCTCTTCTCTTGTGAAGGCTGAACAGGTTCAGGTCCCGCAGTCTCTCATTGTAGGGTCTGCCCTGTTCTCCCCAGATCATATGGGTGGCCCTCCTCTGGACCCTCTCAATGCTGTCCGCATCCCTCCTGAAGTAGGGCGTGCACAGAACTGGACACAGTACTCCAGCTGTGGCCTGACCAGTGTTGCAAAGAGGGGGAGGATCACCTGCTTGGCCCTACTTGAGATGCACCTGTGGATGCAGAACAAGGTCTGGTTAGCCCTGCCAACCGTGACCTCGCATTGTCAGCCCATGTTCATCTTGGAGTCATTAATGACTCCAAGATCCCTTTCTGCCTCTGCGCTCTCAAGAAGGGAGTTTCCCATCTTATAAGTGTGCTGCTGGTTACTACTGCCCAAGTGCAGCACCCTGCATTCTGTTTTTGTTAGCCCACCCCTGCAACCTATCCAGGTCTTGCTGCAGTCTTTCCCTCCCTACTAGCATGCTCGCCTCAACCCAAATTTTGGTATCATCAGCAAATTTAAACAGATTGCTTTTCACCCCGTCGTCCAAATCGCTGATAAAGAAATTGAATAGCACGGGCCCAAGAAACAAGCCCTGGGGGACTCCGCTGCCCACTTCCCCCCAGGTTGAATTGACCCATCCACCACCACCCTCTGAGTACGACCCTTCAGCCAATCTGCAATCCATCTGACTGTGTAGGTATCAATGCCACAGTCGCCCAATTTTTTAATGAGGATGGGGTGAGAGACAATATCAAAGACCTTGCTGAAGTCCACAATAAAGACTACATCCACGGCGACACCTGCATGCAATGCTTTTGTGACCCGATTATAAACAGCAATCAGGTTGGTCTGACATGACCTGCCCCTAATGAAACCATGCTGGTTGCCCTTGAGCATCATCCCTGAAGCTGGCCCATCACAGATGTGCTCCTTGATGATCTTCTCAAAGAGTTTCCCTAAGATAGAGATAAAACTGACAGGTCTATAGTTGCCCGGGTCCTCCCTCCTCCCTTTTTTAAAGATGGGGACCACATGGCTATCTTCCAATCATCTGGCACCTGGCCCGAGCACCACGAGTGCTCGTAAAGCCATGCCAAGGGCCCTGCAATAATCCCTGCTAGCTCCCTCAACACCCTGGGGTGGAGAGCATCTGGACCCGCTGATTTCCACACGTCCAGCCCCAGAAGCTCTCTAACCTGGTCCTCCCCAACCTGAGGAGTCTGTCTTGCATCACGGTGGGGAAGTCCCAGTCCCTGCACAATAAAACCGAGGTGAAGAATTGGTTAAAGAGGTCTGCTTTCTCCTCTGGCGCAACCACCAGATTGCCCAGCGTATCTCACAGGGGCCCCACATTTCCCGGTGCCTTCTTCATCCTCCCTATATATTTGAAAAAGGACTTTTTATTATTTTTGATCTTGGACACTCGTCCTAGCTCTATGTCCATCTTAGCTTTCCTGACATCCCCCTACAGGCCCGAGCAGAGGAGGTATACTCCTCTTTGGAGACAGCACCCCACCCCCCGCCACAAGGTGTATGGCGCCTTTTTGGCAATCAGGCATTCCCAGACGTCCTTGGTGAGCCAGGGGGGCTTTTGGGCACTCTTGCCCCCCTTGCTTCTTGTTGGAATGGTCACCCCTATGGCCCTGAGTATCATCTCCTTAAGAAACAACCACTGATCTTGGGCACTGAGTTCCCCTGCCCTCAAGAACCCCAGTGCCTCTCCCACTAATCTCCTCAACTTGTTGAAGGTGGCCCTCTTGAAGTCTAGGGTTACCGCCTAGATTATAGAACTTTCCTCTCCACTCAATACACAGACATTTATCCATGCCTTGATACTTGCCATTACTCTTTTCCATCCTTCAGCTAATTTTCAGTTCATGTGGCAGGGTTTCTTTCCAAGCCTATTTGAATTAATTTTACAAGCAATATTTCATGAGATGCTGTGTTTAAATGTTTTCCCAAAATCCAAATACATTATATCCACTATATTTGTTTCTTGCACCAATTTTGTAAAGCTATCAAAAAAGCAATCAAAAGTGTCTAGCATGATTTGTTCTGTATAAGTGCATGATGTTTGACACTCCTTGTTCCATTAATCCTTCAATGTTTAGTACTTTTTCTCGTTTTGTAAGCATTTGTTCCACTACTTTTGTCAGATTCATGGGGCTATAATTGGCAGGATTACTGTTATTGTGTAAAAGGTTATTGTGTTTGTTTTTCTCTAGCTGTCTATAATTTTGACTGATTCTTTCATCAGTCAATTTATTATACCCTATAACATCCAGCAACCACCTACAACTGCTCCTTATACACACATGCACACGCACACACGCATATATACACACACACACACAAACCCTTTATCTGCTGTTTGTCAGTATCTATTTTACAAGGTGTTTATTATCTTTTTCTTCCATTTGAAGACAGATATTTAAAGGCTAATTAGCTAGCCATTTTAGAATAATCCATTTCCTCCACAATTCATTAGTTAAAAGGCCTACCTTATTTTCCACCAGTATTTCTCTTCTGCCTTAAAATTGTAAAAGTTATCCCTATCTCACTACTCCATTTTGGCCAGCATCACCTTTTATTTAAATTATAAGAAATTCCACTTTCCTGTTGCTATTATGTCTTCCTATTAGCCAGGAATGACCCTTGAAAACTTGCCTAGTTGATTTTCTTTTCCAATATAGAAATTTATATTCAGCCATGTATAAGGGCCAACTTTTACTTTTGCTGGGGAAGGAGGAAGGGGCTAAGATGATGGACATGTGGAAAGTTTAACCCATTGCAGGTAACAGCCCTCTTCCCAAGGGGGGCCAGGGCCCTTAGGTCCCCACATACTCAGCACCTCTGCAGCCACAGGTCTGGCTGAGCAGGTCTGGCTCAGCAGGGAAAGCACTACAGCATAATAGGTGTCCAGCACAATAAAGCAGGAGGGGCTGTTACCATTTTTTGTTGCATCACTGATTTTTCTTCCATGTGGCACAACAAAGGGTATCAATACCCATTTGCTCAGCATTTGTGCCACCATAAAACATTAAGGCAGTACCAATGAGACATCAAGCAATGTCTGTTTCCAGCATTGTCGTTTTCTCCAAAGCCACGGTTGCAATTTCTAGTCTCTTTTTCAAAGAGCTGTTATACTCTTGGTTAATAATAATAATTCTTAAGCCTTTCCATGCTTCCTCTATACTGGGGTTTTGCAAGCCATCCCTCTGATTACCCTTTACTCACTATGGCTTCGGGCTTTTTGACTGTCTGTATTGATTTAATCTTCACGGGTTAGTCTAAACTGCACAGATTGAACCAAGAAGCATGTGAACAGACATTCACTTTTGATTCCAGAAATGCAGCCACATAGCTACAGCAGCCCAGGCCAGAAGCTGGGGAGGCGCTAGAGCAGATAGTTTGGGCCAAGGCTAGCTCGCCCACCCTGCAAGTGGGGGGTTGCAGCAGAGGTGCAAAGCATCCTAGGATGCTGGGGGACTGTGAGTTAATTTGAATCTGGAGGAGATCTGGGACAGAAGTTCAATAAACCGATGTAACCTAAACCAGTTAAGATTGATACTACATCTACCCAGGTTTATCTTAAACCAGTTTCCACCATTTTAAAAGCACTGAACTTCTGTTGTGTTACAAATTTGAACTGGTTTCCAATCACTTATACCAGTTTATGTATAATTTTTGACCCTAGCCTAAGTTTCTAAATCAGGAAAGCATGTCAGTTCAGCAACACACTTAAGAACATGCTTGAATTCTCAGTAAAAACATGAAGGAGGCTGAAGCTAAGTATGCACAGAAGTGATACCCTGACTCAGAGCCCAGAAGACTTGCCCACTCCCAATAGATAGCCAATCTTAAGTCCATGTAACTGTCTTATAGTTTTTAGCAAAGACTTTATATTATTTTCTCTTTTTTTTGTGTGTGTAACTGCCGCGCGGCACTCTCACATTTATGTAACCTTGAAGTGAACTGTTAATCAAAATGAACGCTTTGTACTTTTCTCCACTGGCATTAAGCTACACATGCGCATTCTGTAAATTTTATTTCTTATCTAAAAGTGTCATTTCTGCAGAAATGAGACTTATGTAGAAAATCTGCCTAGCAATAATTATGTAAAAGAAAATTATCCTATCTGTATACTATAGTTAGTGTCATAGAGGCAGTCCAACAAACATTTATAAAAGAGGCAAAAAAGCAGGAAGCAGCAGAGACGACAACTGGAAAACTCTGTGGGCCTGATCACCCCGCAGACCGGTTCTCAGCCTCCCCGCCTGGGCGTATCCCAGCGAAGATAAAGGCCTCAGAAATCCGACAACAGACAACGATTCACTGTGTTACAGTATTGCTTTGTGTTTCCCAATTATGAGCCGTTGACCAGTTCTGGGACTTAAGGAGTCGGCTGCCGCACCTAGCTTTGGACTTGTTCCACTGTTGGAACGCAAGGGCTGGCTCTGGAACCTCGTGAACCAATGGACACCCTATAGAGTATCCCATTCATGAGCTGTTGACCAGTTCTGGGACTACGGAGTCGGCAGCTGCTGGCTCTGGAACCCCGTGAACCAACAGACCCCTTTAGTATCCAGCATACTGTAACTGAAGAAACATCGGAGACTCCGCTTCTCGACTGCCTCTCATCGTAGCTTAGACAGCATACCTACGCTCGCTATACTTGTATTTACTGCAACTTCGTTCCAACCGGCCTCCCCTCTTACTTGTAAGAGGGTGAGGCCAGGTGAGTGAATAAATCTTTTTATTTTACTCTATATCTGCTCCGTAATAACTCTTATGACTAACATTCCATATCAATGAGCCGTTGACCAGTTCTGGGACTTAAGGAGTCGGCAGCCGCACCTAGCTTTGGACTTGTTCCACTGTTGGAACGCAAGGGCTGGCTCTGGAACCTCGTGAACCAACGGACACCCTATAGATTAAGAGACACTAACTACTTACTCTAAGTCGTCTACTTGTGCCAACTCGGCAAACCTCGAGGGCGGCTAAGAGCTACCTCAATCCCGCCCCACAAGCCGCGCGCTCGCACAACTCCGCAAAGCCCACGGCTCCCCTAAGCGGTGCCGAAGCCGCTAGCCCGGCATTTCGCCACAGTCCACAGGAAACTTTTGTAGTAGTAGCATAGGATCAGGTTACAAACAATCATGTATTTCTAGACTGACATCTACATCATTAACCATCAAACCATCCACGAAATATTTCAAAATTGTTAAAGTATATATGCAGCTAAAATAAATAGGCACCCTTTTAATGTTAAGCATTACAAGTTGCAGCACTGTCCACTGAGAAGATTAAGTCTGCTGAACTAAACCCTAAAAGGAAAAAAATAATTAGTAAATCAAAACATGGCAACTAAAGCAGAAGACCCACAGAACTGTGGAAAACTCTGTTGTTCAAAGGAATGGTTTATCCATTATGATCCTAATTATTCAACCATACAAGTCACTTTTAGAAGTAAATTGCAACATGAAGAATGAGAAAGGGAACTGAGTATGCAGCTATCTGAGAAAAATTGAACAACATCTAAAATCATATCTCCAGGATGCCTTTTACTCTATGCTTACTTTAGAGCAGTAGTTCTCAACTACATCAGACTCAAGGCACCCTTTGACAAATTCAAAACACCCCTCAATAGACCCTTCAGAAAATGCCAGGTCTTAGTTTTCACTCTAACTATAGAAAAAAGTATAGAGCAATTCTCCTTTTTTCAGGTGAGTCATACTGTTGACCTTAACAGGATGACAGGTGAGTCACTGCTGCAGGAAAAGACTCCATTCTACCATTTTTGTTGCTGTGGCAGCTTCTGCTTTTTCTGTTTTACAGATGCAAAAGTCATTTAGCAAAGGTGCAACTTCTATTCTAGTCAAGGCCTGATGACCTTGGAGGCTGACAAATCCTGTCTGAGCACAAAACAGGATGGATAGCAGAGGTGCAAGCCTTGCCTATGCTGTTGAATCTCTGCACAGGACTTATCCTGGGGCATGTTATATCCTTTTCACCCACAAATGCTTAGTGGCATTCATTTTTGTAGTGTCTCTCCCAATGTTTCCATTGGCTAGCCACAGAGAGACAAAGCCAATGGCAATATGGGCACCTGCTAGAGACAAGCTCTCAGAGAAAATGGGTAGAGCAGCTACAAGGAGGCTACTACCTCCATGTAGCTCAGGGTGTCCTTCCCTGTACCTGTGACCAAGAAACCTAAACCCTGAATGTTCCCCCAGATCCCTCCCAGAAGAGCAACAGTGTCCACATAGGTGGATCCAGGATTGCAGTGATGGGATTGTTAGAAATGCGCAGCTTGCATCTTGCACCTGATAAGAAAGAAATACTGCCCAAGGCTCCTTTCTCCCCCGGTCCCACCTTAGCCTTTCTCATACTGATTACAGAAGCTGGAATTCAATTGACTGTGGCCTTGGGGTATGAACTTTTGGCGAACTGTTGTAGTTTCTGGGCATGCTTAATGAACTGTTGCATATTCATCTCTCCGCCCCACATACTTAAGTAGCTATTATACTATACATGCGATGTATGTAATGATGTAACTACATGTATGCTTATATGAAACGGAAGTAGCTGTAAGAGTTCCGGTGTCTGCACACGTGCTCAGGAGAGAGAAGATAAATTCCGCTTGCAAACACAATTAGTTTGTCAGAAGCTGATTTGGGCATCAATGCCCCACTCTGACCTTGTTTGCAAACAAATACATCCTTTTGTACCGGCTGATGTTTGTGTCTGTGATTTTTGCGGGCCTCCAAAGAAACGAACCGCTTTTTGCAACAGGATGAGCTCACAGCGTATGTGCCATGCAGCCAAACCCCCTAGGCACAATCCTGGATGCCAGTGAGCTCCCTGAGCTCAACGACATGTCTGCACAGCTCCAGATGGAGCTCTGCATGTGCTGTGAGCTCTGAGCTCACCAGCTGGTAATCAAGACGTCTAGCTGGAGCCCTTGCTTTTGCACAGCTCTGGAGCCCAGATGATGAACCTTTGCCGTTTGCTCTTCCTTCTTTCCATGCTCCCAATCCCTAAATTCAACAGCAGGGGGAAAAGGGGGCTGAGCAGCAGCAGCTCTCAGCCCCTGCTGTCACAAAGCTCTGCAGCCCTGTGACTGTATCACTCATCACATCTCTTCCCTGGCCACTGAATTCAGGGGCAGCAGAGCAAGGGGGAGGGGAAGGAAGGAAAGGGCAAAGAGCAACAGCACTCACCCACTGGGCTCTGGAGGTGTGCGAAAGCAATGGCATCAGCTAACTGGTGCAGAGCTGCCAGCAAGATCGCGCTGACATGCCAGTGAACTCATAAAGCTCACTGCACCTGCAACACACAGGAAGGAGATGCAGCCGCACTGCCACACACCCCCAGGATCTTCCCCTGGATGCCCAGGACAATGAGTCTGCCACCCTGACCCATGTTGTTTTCCACAGGCAGATGCAATCAGACAGGGTGGGAAGGTTGTTCAGCCTCATGGCATACATATGCAGTAAAGGGGTTGAAAAGAAGCTCATTTTAATGCCTAAGAATGAAATTCTGTATTCCAATTTTCAGTTTTGATCAAGTAAAAATGTTTGTCATACCTTTCCAAGACTCCCCTCCAATAACGCTTCTATAAAGTTTTGTTCCATAAATGAGATTTGCTAATTAAAATGCATTAGCATTTACTGGGCACACCTTACTCCTTAAAAAGACAACAGCCACCTCAATCTTGATTGCCAGAAAAGATCATTTTACCTTGACATTTATAATTAAGTAAAAAGCACTGCTCATAGATAAATAATGCATGTGATATAAGATGCTCTCTTGTATGGCAGAAGGGAAATCATCATTTGTGCCTATGCAAAAAAATTAAACTCTCAGTCCACAGCACGTGTATCTAAGCGTTGTAAGAAGCAAGGATTCATTGACTCTGTTCTACAGTACTTCATCTAATTAATTCAATATTTTCTTTCTTTTTCACAAGAGTCAATAAATAATTATACTTGAACCATTTTAAATTAACCTTATGCTACAGTCAGTCTATACTATACCTGTTGGGTCTGTTTTTTAATAAGTTATTTGGTCTTTTAGAGTGCCTACAGACATGCAGGGCCCTGCTCTACCTCATGGCACTTTACATCAAGTACCATGAGTTAGCGCTCCCCCTCCCCCCAGGCTGATAGAAATTCACCAGCTGGGTCAGGCAAGAGGGGTGCGGGAACACTCTGGCTGCCCCTTCCCCCAGACCAGACCAGACCACCCCACCACCACCACCAGCTCCGGGGCTGTCAGCAGAGGAGGGAGCAGCCGGTTTTGAATGGCCAGAACTGGGGGAGGGGGGCAGGGTGGAATGGAGCCCCCTTGCCTCGCAGGCCCAGCCTGGCTGCCCCTAATACCTCAGCCAGGGTAACTGGGAGGGGCCCAGGAGGTGAAGGAGCTCCGTTCCACCCCCTCCACCCCAGCCCTCAGGCAGCCCCAAGGACAGAGCTAGGTTGGTGCTGCCAGAGCACAAACCAACGCAGCCCCGTCCCCACCTGAAAAATTAACCGTGGAGGGAATACAAGTTCCCTACTTGCTCTGATCTGCCTTATTCTAGTATTTCATTTTACCAGGGTTATTTTTGTTTTTTTGTGCATTCAACCATTTTAAATGCACTCTTCAGCTGTGCATGTGTTAAGTCACAACTGCAGAGCACTTTCAGGGGCCCAACTGCGGGAAAAAAAAGTCACTCATGTAAGTGCCCTTATTGTAAGCCACCCTGGGAAAGGCAACATATAAATAATAAATAAATATATATGCAACTACATATTAGCATTCGGTCTATACTTTGTAGCTAAGATACTGCTGTAACTAAATCTTAAAAATATTTACATCATTTTACTGCCTTGGTTAGTCAAAGATATATAGAAAATGGAGCCGAGCATATGGTTCCATAGTAAATCATAGTGCTAAAATGCTCAGTGAAACACCTGAAAATAACTGGATCATAAATATTTGATTTACATGCTTGTTAAGATTTTCACAACAATAAGTATCAGAGTGTTGTGTTTTCTGTGGAAAAAGGACTGTTGCTTAGTACAGAGTTTGGGAATAGGGATCCTTAGCTCCTGTTTCTTATTCCACCACTGGCAGATATATTGTGCGACCTAAGGGGAATTAGTGAGCACCTCCGTGCTCCTGTTTATTCGCACCTAACTCTACTATAATAGCATTATCTACTTCAAAGGAGTTTTGGGAGGCTTAAGTCATGCTACTGCAAATGCTATATGAAAACCAATTCCCTCTGATGTTCCCAAGGGTAGGGCTCACAGGGCTGAGGCCTTAGCAACTATTTAAAAACTGCTTTAGAAACCTTAGAAGAAAGTCACTACTTCAGTTTCCATTGAAGCTAATAGGAATCGTCCTATCGGCTTCAGTGGGAGTTAGATTAAACCCCAGAAAGATACCACTATATATTTTTAATGGCAGTTTAAAGCACATTAGCCTTACTTGTAACAAAATTTAAATTTAAAATAAAACTCTTAACACATGATTTTTTTTAAGTTAATACCATTTAATTTAAATAGAAAATCTGTTAAGGAAGCAACTAAAAATTGAAGTAACTTTGACTTCACAAAAGGATAGAGTTGAAGCTTTCCCCCAGAGTTTCTTCAGTTATTCAAAAGCATTTACAACTGAGAGTGCTCACTTGAGCCATAGATTTGGAGTTCATCAGTCTACCAGATACTTCTGGCCTTTATTTGGCTTTGTTATAGAGAGTCTACATTTATCTCAGACTCAGTGAAATGTATTGTTTCTTCATATGCTGTGCTAGAGTTAAAATTGCACTTTATGTATAATCATGCTCAGCAATAAATTTATATTTCAATAATCCTCGACACAGTTACCTTAAAAAGGAACCGCTCAGCCTTTACAAGAGGTATTTTGCATCAAAAAATTACTCTGAAGGTACTGGGGAATGATGTACTGAGGACCAACCTTGGGGTCTTTTGGTGCTTTTTGTAAAGTCTCCAATCCAAAAGCACCTCACTTCTCCTTCATTAAAGCCACTTCTTTAAAGAAGCAATTTCTACTTGATGCTTCCATTTTCCTGATTACAGCTTCTCTCCCCAACAGAAAATTAACATAATAGATTTAATCACAGCTCTTTAACTATGTTATTGAAGAGGGAAGACAACTAATGCACCCCAGTATACAAGTTAGGAAAACTTTACTAAAGAAAGATGCCCTGTTTCCCATCTTTTATAATCCAAAACGGAAATGAGATCAGACTTGCAACAAGTGGAAAAATGTGACAGTATTTTCCATAAGGCAAGAAAATTCTGACAAATTTAGAAGTCAAATGTTTGAGATAAAACAGGAGTTAGAGTGAGAGAGACTAATTAAACCAAAAACACCCTCTTAAAAGTGCATTCACATTAATTCCCTTGAGCAAGGGAATACCAAATAGTAAACTGGTTCATTTTATTGAAAGAATATTTTATAGCAATAACCATAGGCAATAGGATTTGTAAGAGAAATAACAAAGCTGGGCAAACTTGCCATCAAATTTCAAAATTGGAAAAGATAAAATCAGATACTCCACTTGATCAAGGCCAAAAGGCCTTGATGAAGTATTGTGGTATTTTTACTCAAGATGTCTAGAATCAGGGGTGGGTCCCAGGGGGTGCAGCTGAACCATCCTATTTCATGCTCCGCCCAAACTCTAAAACTACCTGCCTGGAAGGTGCAGCAGCATTTCTATTAGGCAGTTATGATGGAGTCAATTGACTTTGTGGCGCATTGTCACCTACCTGATTCCTGCTAATCTGTCTCCACTCCACAAGTGTTAACGACCTTTCTCCTTCTTAATGGTCTTGATGTTCCACTATTCAAATTATGCTTTCTTCTACCATACTGTCTGTTATTCATTTCTCGAAATCTCTCTCTTCTATTTTGCGGCCCCACAGCTCCGGCTAAAAACTTTAGCTTAAGTAAATGATATTATATTAACTCAGGTGCAAATGTCTGGAATGACTTTAGGATAAAACATAGATATTTATTTATTTACTTATTTAAGCATGTAAATAT
The DNA here is from genome assembly GCF_052110815.1 of Crocodylus siamensis. Classification (NCBI taxonomy): domain Eukaryota; kingdom Metazoa; phylum Chordata; order Crocodylia; family Crocodylidae; genus Crocodylus; species Crocodylus siamensis. The sequence continues at coordinate 14,412,782 of NC_143398.1, read as the reverse complement.
TACTACTGCTCCTCCTAAACCCACCGGAGTGAAAGTAAATATGCACATAAATGTTTACAAGATCAAAGCTTTACAGTGCAAATCCAAGAACAACTGGAAAGCTGGCTGATCCCAAACTCAATTCCCTTCAACATGTGCTATCCAACCACTTCTTATTCAGGATTTCTCTAGTGATACATCAGAATTCTCTTCTCAATTACAAGGCATAACTGATAATGGAAAAATCATTTACAGGGGAAAAGTGAAAAAACTGAGTGGTTTTCTGCTTTGAAGGGTATAAAACAGTTGCATCCTTTTGATAAAGATGATAAAATGACAAAAATCCATTCTGTTATGAAAAGCATCCATTATTATTCTGATGAAAGTTTTATGAGAAAGATATGGTATAAAGCATTTTTTTAAATGAACAGCATTTCCATAAAAAGTTGTTTAAGAAAAAGGTCACATTTGATATTTTAAAAAAATCCTTCTCAAAATGTTGACCAGCTCCATGAGTTAGTCTCTTAGCTAACATCCTATTATTGAAGGTAGGTATGTCAAATGAAAGAGGAAATACAGACTTCAGTCTCTGTACCATCAGAGAAGTGTGTCTTGGTGTAAACCAAGTTATGTAGACTAAACCTAGATACTTGGCTGAGATCCTGACCCACACTGGCTTACGCTAGGGTTCTGAGGACCTTATAAATACATGTAATAGCAATAGAGTGTAAAATTAATGATAAGGTTTCCCAAAACACTCAGGACGGTCAATCAACTATTCGGATTGGGGAGGCAATGCTACTGTGCAGAAAATAATATAAGATCTTGCACTAAAAACAGTCTTTGGAGCAGAGTTTGGAAGGCAGGTCTTCCACCTTTCAGGTGAGTGCCTTAACTAGTAAGTAACCAAGTCACTCACTCATTTCCTTTCCTATGACTCTTCAACTTTTTTTTTCAATAGCTGCAACCATAACAGTCGAGAAGACCTCTTCCACTCACCCACCTACCATTGCCTATAGTCTAGTAGTCATGACAGACTCCCAAGAGATAGAGATTGTAGGTTTGAATCCTCTTGGGCAGTAGAGGAAATTGAACCTAGGCAAATGTTTTACCCCTTAGACTTTTGGAAGAGGTAGTTAAAGGGGGTATACCCACCATCCTCTTCTGTGTTTTAAAAGAACATAGTAGCTGACACTAAATTGTATAAGAAGCCCATTCCTGTTGTGGAGCATTAAGCATAGTTAGTTTTCCACATTCTCAGTTTTTACCGATTTTCACTAATAAATTCCTTGATTTTTTTAAAGTCATTCGTTTTTTACTGATTTACATCCGTTTTTCAGTTCAAATCCCTGTTAAGCAGCACGTGTGGGGAATGGCGTATTACCTACTTGTGGCAGTTAACAGGGATTTGAGCTGAAAAAGCAGTGGTGCTGGTAAGCTAAAGTGCAGCTGTGCCAGTTACCTGAGGCACAGGTTTCTGGACGGATGTTGGTGGGGGGGAAGGGGACGGTGGTAGCCACATGTGGAGCAGGGGGCGAGGGGGCCTGGGGGGAGGTGACTAGAGCCACTTCTGGGGCGTGCAGGGCTCTCAGCTCTGACCCCGGGCAGGATGGGATGGGCCACGGGAATCATTCCCAAGACTAGCAGGTCTGAGCTGCACCCTGGAGGCTCTGGCTTTGGCCCTGCCCCGGGCACTGGCAACTGCGAGCCCCAAGGGCTAGGAAGACCCCAGTGCCACTGCCAGCCCCAGCCTTCAGAGGCAGCCTGCTCTCATCCCGCATGCAGATCTGGGGGCATGTGGCCCCCGGGAAGAGCCTGGTGCAACCCCTCAGCCCGTAGCCCTCTCAGGGGCACATAGCAGCAAGAACCGTGCCCCTCCCCACCCCATGCCCTGCACCCACTGACAGTTCCCCCCACTTCGCTCCCTGCTGCAGCCCTGGGAGCGGCCGAGGCTGCACTGTGCCCCTCCCCCCACCCCTTCCCTAGCCCCAGCCTTACTTCCCTCCCTCACCACCGATTTTTCCTGATTTAAACCGGGTTTTTTTTGCCTTTCTTCCTTTTATCCCGATTTCATCCCAGTTTTTATGTTATGAAGATAAATTCCCAGATTTTTTTTTTTTAAATAAAAAACTGAAAATGTGGAACACTAAGCATGGTCAACATTCCTACTAAATCAAGTCCCTTGGAGGATGTACATAGAAGACATATAGTTTCTGGATCCTGATTATGCTATGGCATGAAAAAGTTGCTGAGCCACTTCATCCTGTCAAGAAAGAAGAAAATCTAGGCCTGCGCAGAAGCATTGCAGGCGTTTGGAAAATGTTAAAGTCAGACACAGCAAATGCCTCCAGGGTTAGACAGCAGCTAAGTGAGGGTTTACAGCATCCAATTTCAAACACAAGCATCTGATTTCCACCTAAATCCTACCTTAGCCACATAAATCCTTTATTGGATCTACCACAGAGTCCTTGGGCCTTAATTTCCCACTCACCCTGTGGTTTGCTTGGCCCATTAACACAGAGGAATAGGAATAGCAACCCTACCACACAGGAGGATTTGCAATAATAAATATATGAAAGGTTATGAGGCACTTGGGTTCCCCAGTAAAGGAGGCTATATAAGTACCACAGATAGGTGGGTGAGAGGTGCAGGTCTCAAATAGTTCACAAATCATTCAAGGACCTTGGGTTGCAAAGTAGCAAAACCTTTTTACATTTAGCAATGAGAATTCCAGTCTGCTTGTTCATAGATAAGACCTCGCTGTCCTTTAGAAGAGTTAGTAAACTGACAGTAATGCCTTGAAGTCCGATAAGATTAAACAGATTAATATTGAGAAGTCTTATAAAAGACAGAAGCAAGTAGATGACGCAAGGGGGGAACTAACCACATAACTCATCATTTGTGGGGAGATTGTTTATGGCTATCATACTGTATTTACTCAAATACAAGATAACTTTTTTTTTCCCAATCAGCATGGAGGGAAAAGCCTTGCAACTGCATACAAAGAAACCTCACTAAATATACTGTCCATCATTAAACTGCTCCCCAAAGCAGCATATCCTCAGTAATGGAAACCAACTATAAAGTTGATTAAATGCAGCTAGCACTGAGCATAACTATAAAACTCATGGCCCAATAGCACAATAGGAACCTTTTTTTTTTTTTTTTAATTTCCTGTCTCAGGCCAAATCAGCTCCAATCAGCCAAATTAATTGAGCCAAGCTAAAACATTTAAGTCTGTGTGGCACTACCACCAGCAAGTATCCTACCGCCCAGACTCTTCAGCCTCAGATGCTCCCAAATCCATGCCAGGCATCCTATATGGAAGCAGCAAGCCCAGAAGCACTGGAGTTCAGCTGCCCCCTGGTCTCACTTGCCCTTAGCCAAAAGGGCCAACAAAACAAGCTCAAGAGAAAGCCTGGGAGCAATCCCCTATCACCATAAATTGTGTAGCCAAGATGCTCACATTTGGAGGCATTTGTAGATTCTCACAGAGACCCGCTTGCCTTCAGTACAAGGGATAAGTTGTACTTCACCCTCTAACTACACCAAGTCATTCAAGGCTAAAAAGAAAGGTATCTCCCCTACCCGGTCAGGAAAACCACCTGGGCTTAAAACCACCTCATCTCCCCTGCCAGGTTGTGAAGGCAGCTAATGGCGTACTGGGTGTATTAGTAGAAAAGTTGCCAGCACGTTAGGGGAAGTGACTCTTCTCCTCTATTCTGCACTGGTGAGGCCACATCTGGAGTACTATGTCCAGTTTTGGACCCTCACTACAGAAAGGATGTGGACAAATTGGAGAGAGTCCAGTGGAGGGCAACAAAAATTATCCAGATAAATGTGAACCTACAAAAGCTGCTTTATCCAAATTGTTTTAAATTCCACATAACATTTGGAATAAACATATTTATTCATATTTTACATACATATATATATATATATATATATAATACTCACATGCCCTACCCCATCCAAGCTCATCAAATCTTTGGAATGTGCAACCTAGTCAACTATAGCCATCATCACAAAGGCATGTGAGCTTCATATTTGCTTTCACAGTTTCTCATTGGGGAGAACAGATGCAAAGAGTAAGTGTAACAACTCCTAATTAGCACTCCTGAACGCTGTTCACCTAGAGACTCAAAGCCTGGAAAACAAGCTGTTTCCAATTCTAGGCTCAAATCCAAGAGTTTAAATTCACAAATGGTACAACTCTAAATCAGTTTCTACAGGGTTGCAACAACTTTACAAAGCTCTGATTTTAGCCTTGCAGGATGAAGGGGTTGGGGGGGGGGGTAGAGCTTGGGGTCATGAAGTTTGAAATAAAAAGTGGAAGCTCCATTGCCAGAGAAAAGTACAGTAATGGAGAAAACATTTATGGATTAAAATTGTCCCTGGTGTAACTCCAGTGCAAGCTAGAGAATTAGCACAAGAGATCAAAAATGTAGGGTTGAGACCCATGGTTTCTCTCTGTGGTTTTCAACCTGTGGTCCACAGACTCCTACGGTCCACATATTACGTGAAAGGTATCCACAAAAGATGACTAAGATCAAGCAAAAGTATGTATACCCACACTTACAATTCAAAGGGGTCCACACCTTTTGAAATTTCCAAAGGGGTCCGGCACCTCCACTGAAAAAATGTACGGGGTCCACACATGAAAAAAAGGTTGAAAACCACTGGTCTATCTAGTCCAGGGTTTCAGGACTGACTGTGCCTGGTACTTAAGACTAAAGTAAGAAACCTTGAAGCAAGCAAGGATAACTTGTCCCAAGGAAAGTTTCTTCCTAATTCCCAATAATTGGGTTACGCCCACAAGAATGAAGGTTTATAGCCATTCAAAACTCATTTGTTCTTTTAATATATACTAATGTATCCATAGATGTTCTTGTCATCCGTAGAAAAGAGTTAGACATTTATGAATCTTGTTAAGCTTTTGGTTTCTATGATATCCTCTGGTAAAGCTCCAGAGGCTAATTATGGGTTGTGTGAAAAAGTATTTTCTTTTGTCAATGAGAATTTGCTACCTTTGCCTCAGTGAATATCTGCTAGTACATGCAACGTGTTGTATTGTATCTTGACACCAACCAAACAGATGTTCCTTCTCCAAGTCACGTACGATTACGCATACCGCATAACTCCTCCATTGGTCTGAAGCACACATCCCCAATCGGTTCATTCTTCATTCCTCCTGCCCATTTCTGTCCCACCTCTACTTCTATGCTCTTCTTTATGACAGAAGTCTCATGGGTGCAGGCACGGCTTGCTGCAGAACCCAAGGTCCCAGTGGAAATTCCCGTGAGCAGCAGGAGGACAAGCAAGAGCTGCACAACCCCACTCACCCTGTGGTTTGCTTGGCCCATTAACACAACTATTGGCTCTGCAACCCAGTGTCCTGCTCCGGCTCAAATCCACTGCTCCTGTCCCCAAGTCAGATCCAGCCCATGAGGAATGCTGCAGCCTAGGGCACTGGCTGAGTTTGGTGCCCCTGCTCTCCGAAATGAGGAAAATTTGGCCTCTGAGGTCCCAGTGCAAATAACACAATGCTTACATATGTTAAACCATTTTTTTTTTTTGGAAGTCAGTCTTATGTGTCAGCCTAACCTGAGCTCAAATTTATAGGTTCTGAAAAATGCTGGGTACCACATGCAATGGGTTCGACGTCTGCACCTCCAAATGGGAGTTGTAAGTAGTCATGATTGGGTCCTTACCTATCAGACCTCACCACTTCTGCCCTTTAACAATGACTTTTTTGTTCTTCCTTTGGAATTATGCTGTACATACCTAATGCTAATTTAGGTTCTTTGATGGAAGAGGAACATTATTTTTTTAATTAAATTTTGAACAAATGAAAGTGAAGGACTCTTTGGAGCTGCTTCATACGATTCTGCCAATTCGCCTAAATTTCAACATGCAATTCTGCTTCTTCAATATTTGGGTCTCCTTCATCCTGTAGCATGTCAAGGCATTTTTACAAAGAAATCAAGATTATGCTCACAAAATTAAAATGATCTAAGAAGACCCAAAACAGAAAGCTGGACTTTGGACAGCACTCTGTCATTCTTCAGATGTTTCAGAGGTACCTATAACATTTTTATTCTACAATTTGGGGCTTTAAGGGCTGCAGATGGCAATTTAATTAGTGAGGACCCCGTAGAGAAACAAAGGGCTATTCCAATGAGTCACCCTAACCCTACCTAAAGTTGCACAGTCATTATTAATGACTCAGGCTGGCAAATGAGTCTTCTTGGCACTATTCAAAAGTGTGAGGGGGTGGAACATCCCTCTCAGGCACGGGGAACTTGAGGATTGAACAGAGCCCTGCAAGGAAATGCTAGAAACAGACTTGGGTAGGTTAAGGTTCTCGTGCTGTTGTTTTGCCAAAGACAGACTCAAGGCAAGGGCAAGTTCGATGTATATATAGCAAGTGTATGAGCTGTTCAGAGCAGGATGTGCCTATGCGCCTGAAGACTCGTATTGAACACCACTAATTGAATATCACTTACAGGGGCAGCATTAAAGTAAATAAATACCACAATTCACAAAAAGTGAGAAAGGCACAGGTCTTGCCCTGAAGAACCTACAGTTTAAGACCCTACATCCATTGAAATCTGACTTCAATGGGATTTAGATTCATCTTAAGTACTGTTACAGCCCCAGTTACCATAGTATCTGAGCCCCATGTAATCAGTAATTCATTGAGCTTTGCAACAACACCAAGAGGGAAGAAATTGCTATTCTAAATGGAAAACGAGGCACAGTGAAACTAATGGCCCACAGAGGGACTCGGTTATAGTGGCACGGAGCATCGCCACACCTAACTTTTAGGCACCTGGCACAGAGAGGGCTGATACAGTGTATAGGGAGTTAGGCATGTAGAAATGGGATTCCCAACAGCCAGTGCACTGTGTGGAGGGATGCCCAAGCCAGTCAATAGGAAGCCCAGCAAGACAGGCATGTCAAATCCTCGCTTCTCTTCTGGATTTATGTCCCCACCTGCAGCCCCATGCTAGGTATCTCTGTGAGACTAGGATTCTTTTGTACCAAACCTTCTGCACCTAACGAGTCCCTCTGTGTACAGACGAATGGCAGGGTAGTGATCATGAGAGAGGCCTGTTCTCTACTAGCTTAGAGGTGAAAGAGTGAGCTCGGGTCAGTTGTCTGCACAAGACAACATTGGAGCCTACCTTCCAGAGATGACACAGGCCTCTGAATCCTCCCTGCAGCCAGAATAAGGTCCCCAAAAAAAGTATTTAAGACTGGCTCCATCCCTTTCTGGTTTCCCTGTTGGCCAGCTCTCAACAGCTGCATGTTGATTTTTTCAGTGGCTCCCCACTCAACTGACAGTTTTGGATCCCATGCTGAAGTATGTAACTCAGCGGTTCCCAAACTATGCTTCACAACCCCAAAAGGGGTCACAACAGCAGCAGCTGGGGTTGCAATAAACGTGCCTCCTGAGATTTATACAACCTTCTCCCCTGGGACACCACTGTGGGATCTGCCCAGCTGGCTGCCTCTGCCACTGCCACTGCTCGCTCTGTGCCCGGGGTAAGCAGTGGAATAAGTCCCCTCCGGACATCGGAGGGAGAGGGGCAAAAGAGGGCTTATTCCACCGCTCGCCCCAGGCATACAGCAAGTGGCAGCGGTGGGCAGACCCGGTGGGGGGCAGAAGGGAGCATAACAGTCCACCACAGCTCCTCCTGCCCCGCAGTCCTGTGCCCCCTAAGCTTATTCCACTGCTTCCCCCAAGAAGGTAGTAAGCGGTGGTGGTGGCCAGGGTGGGCAGACCTGGCTGTGGTCTCCCAAGGTAGAGGGGGGAATAAGCCCCTCTGCCTCAGGGACCATGGTGACCCACCGCTGCAGCAGTGAGGGGAGCACGCAGCAGACCGGGCTTGGGTCCCTGGCGGTGGGACAGGAGGGGGGAATTAAGCCCCTCTCTAGACAGACCCCCACTCCTGCCTGTCCCTGCTCTGGCTGGGAAGCAGAGTGGCGAGGCCAGCCTGGCTGGGCTGGAGCAGAGAGCCCAGCCCAGAGAGCATGCCAAGATGCTGGGGGACTCTGGTTTAAGTTAAACTAGGAAGGGGTCTGAGACAGATATTGCATAAACCAGTTTGAGCCAAATCCATTAAGTCTGATACTACATTCAACCACGTTTATCTCAAACCAGTTTCAGCCAATTTAAACTGGTTTATGTGCACTGAATGTCTGTTCTGTTACAGGTTTAAACCAGTTTCTGATCACTTAAGCTGGTTTATGTATAATGCCTGTCCCTAGCCTGAATGAAATGCATGAACAGCATCGGGGCAGGAACCAGAACTCAGAGAGCTACCGCTCAACCACCCAGTTGAGAACCCTCACCACTGGGCTACAAAGTTAGGTTCCTTCTGTACCCTTTTTCTTGGTCCCATGCATCTTACATACCAGAGGAGTGATGGGTGTCTTGTCCCACTTTTTCCTCTAGTGTGGGGTTTCAGACAATCTTCTGGGAGGAAGGAGATGTGGGTTTGATGCTGTGGCCTAAGTGACTGGCCCAAGGTTGTCCAGGAAGTTTGTTGCAGAATAGAAACTAAACACAGGTCTCCAAAGTCCCAATCTACTATGTTAATTGCTGGACTATCATCCTTCTTAGTGACTTCAGCAAGAACAGGGACAAACCTAGATATCATGCGTTGAAATCACACCCCACGACTATTTTCTAGCTTCTCTTTATGTGCACGTCAACCAATTTTCTTCCCTGACCCCACCCGGATCACAAGTAAAAATTGAGAATAAATCGCAATGAAACCAAACAAGAATTTAAGGGAATGCATAAGACAATAGGTCAAAGGACCTTCAGTACGAAAGTTTGGATGCAATTTGAGTAATGCTTCTGTCACACACGTGCCACCATAGTCTAACCAAAGAGCCTTAGCTAGGGACAATCAAATGTCATTTTTTTAAGTACATTTGTGTTGTCCAAATCCCTCAGCCAAGCAAATATTCGAGCAAATCTTTATTTCATAAAAGCTACATGTTCTCCCCTGTCATTTTCTGATGAGACTTTTAAATTAAGTCTCCTATCAGATTTGGGTTAATGCAAGGACCATTCTGCAGCCGAAATTATTGTGAACTTCAAAATAGAGTAGTAAAGAAGTTTTACTTTTTATTTGTTCTTCCTAGTCCTAATTTCATTTAGGCATCCATCCAATATTCTTTAATTATCCACTGGTGATCAGGTGGGTTTGATCCGAAATCCACTGAAGTAGATATCTTTCTATTCATTTCTTTGGTCTTTAGGTCAGATCCTGGTTGTAAAATATACAGCTAAACAGAATACGTTTCCTAAAGTAGCAACAAAAATTGTTCCCTTCAGACTGCATATGGTTACCATGCTGGGGATCTGAACAGACATATACAGCTAAAAGGTAAATTTAAATGTTTTTTGAAAAGTTACCATTATAAAATCGAGTAAAATATTTTAAGACTGGGATGGAAAATTCAGCAATGTTAATAATGAAAATATATTTTTAATTGCACTGTGTGTATACTTTTGATAGGTTTAGTGGGGATGTGTGAAATATTCACAATGGCTATGCTTAGATAATGATGAAATATTACATTTTTATATCTTCACATTTGATTGTACTTCTGCAAAATCTGAAACAAATTTACAAAACAGATCACATTTTTACTTAAAGCAGGGCTTGAGTGATGATGAGCTTATTTTCTGTCTAAAAGAGTCTTTTTTAAAACAGACAATTGCTGTATTTTGACCTTAAAATACATCATAGCAATAAAAGGCAAATTCTTTTATCAGAACATTTTTTTTTGAAGTTCAACAGTGTGACAGTGCAAAAAACAAGCAAGTTTTACAAATGTTTCCTAAAATGTAAGATCTTGTGGCAGATTTTTTTTCTTCAATATTTCTTGCAAATTCTTCACACTGTCCCAATTTGGGATGCCTCCTGGTAGAGAAACATCAGCCCATGCTTGCTTTTTTATTTTATTTCAGGGGTGCTCAACCTCCACATGCGGCCCATAGAGCCATAGTATCGGGCCCACCAGGCTCTACAGAAGTCAGGAAATTTGGCAGTGAAGGAATAGTGGCAATTGCTACTGCCACCCTCTCCCAAATCTTGCAGCTGGACTGGGCCCAGGTCATGTCCCTTTTCCTCCCCGTGAGGCCGGGCTGGGGCTGGGGCGCCCCCCCACACACAACTGGATGGGGCCTTACCATGCCTGCCCCATGTGCTGCATCGGGACCACAGACTGGACCCAGCCTGCAGACAAACAAGGCACCACCCATCCAGCTCACTAACCAAAAAAGGCTGAGCACTACTGTTCTACTGAAAAAATAATGCCAAAAGTGTTACCCAAAAAAATCACAGTGCAGCTCCATAGCTGGACCCTGAGTCCCGTGATTCAGCAAGTGATGTAAGCCTGCATCAGGATCATCATGGATTTCCCTCCGGATGCCAGAGGGAGAGGGGCAGGAAAGGGCTGACTACTCACGCACGTGCCTAATCACTCAAACTCTTAAGGAGTCATTTGGATTTAAATAAATGACACTGGAATCAAAGCCAATTTCAGTTACACCCATGCAAAACCCCATGAGAAGAACTGGGCTTACTGCTGTTTAATGATTAAGACAGATTCTCTAAATCTGTTACTGATTTCAATTGTCCCATATTCACTTGTTCAATTGTCCTTCTTCCTGTCCACATAGGATCAATTCTCCACACCTGCCACATCCTACCCTTGATTCTAGCCTGAACGAGCCAGAGAAGTGATGTGAATGTTCAGTAGTGACAAAGCACAGCGATCAAGCATCCTTACAAAGAAAAGTGTGCAAGCAAAACTGACAAAGAACAGAACTGGGCAAGGATTGGTATTAAGCATGGAGTAGCAAGGACTCATTATCCGTTCACCAGAAGAACACTTTTGTAGAGAGGGAAGTCATTTCAGTGCCTGCATTTCACAGAGCTCGATACCATAAGTTAACTACAAACTACGTGGGGTGCAGACAAAGGAGGAAAACAGGTGTTCATTTCTAGAGCTGAAATTTTTTGAGAAATTTCAACCGCTAGAAATTGTTCCAGGACAGGGAGCAGTACAAACATTCAACCTGCAAAGACAGTGCCCACAGATCACCCAAAAGTGGAGGGAACAAAATCCCCCAACCTGTTCTCCAGACAGACAGTCCCTGGTCTGGAGAAGAGGCAGGGAGCATTGTTCCCTGCTCCCCTCACCTCCCAGACCCAAAGCAGGGGATGAAGATCCCAACCCCAGGCAATCCCTGCTGTTCCCCTCTTGCAGCAGACCAGGAAGGGAGCATGCAGGAGTTTGTTTCTGTGAGAGAAACCAGAAGGGGCATGTTTCCCCCAGGAAAAACTGAACCAATGCTCTTACACGTCATTTTTACCAGAAAAACAGCGATTCTTCCTGTAGAAATGTAACACTTGTGTGCAGCCAATGTAGCCTCACACAAGATCTCAATCCAGCATACAAAAAATGACACTTGCCAATACCAATGGAAAAACACCTTGATTTCCTACCGTAATGGGGCTCCTACCCCCCGTTACTAGAAAAACAAAGGTACTTGGGCTTCCCTGCCACCTTCTTCCCTTTCACTACCTCCCTGACTCTCCTCTAGGGCCTACCGAGTCATCCTACCCCTTTGCAGAACCCCCCTGGCTACCTTGGGTGTAGTCCTCCTCATTTGCCCTCTGACTCTCTCCCCTTACACCTCCTCCCTCTCCCGCATTATTTGGTCGTTGTTACCCACATTTGCTGGGTGCTGTGAAAGAACTCCATTCCAGCCCCCTCTTTTGGCCCTCTTTTTGGGTTGTCTGTCTTCCTCTTCTCCTTCTCTCTGCCCATGTGTCTATCAACCAAGTTGCTAGGATCCCCCTAGGGAGGAGGAAGTTCCCTCTCCCTGTGGCCTGGCCTATTGTTAGACTTCCTGCCACTGCAGGTAATTTGATTGGCCATCTCACCTGGTAGGGGCTGAGGTCATTTGAAAGCGCGGGTCAGCAGCCAGTGGGGCTGCTTCTGGTAGGAACTTAGGGATGAGGTCACGACAGGTATATTTAAGTTCCCTCCATGAGGAGAGGGGGCAGACACGTTTTGGAACACAGCCAGCAAGTCATGCAGCCTCCAGGGCAAGCTCAATCAGACTCTGGATGTAAATGTGAGTACTTACCTGAATTTTAACTAGTATCTTAGGATGAAGTGACTTAGAAGTATATCAAAAGGCTACCAAGCCACTTCTGTTTGCTCAGGGTTATTCTTTTGATACCCCTCCCCATGCCTACCCTCTCTACCGAATAAAGCTATACATTATAGCAAGTCTTGTTGTACATGCTTGAGATGGATTGGGCAAGCCTTCTTGCTCTATTTGCTCGGCTAAGGGAGGCTACTGTTAATGCTCCAGGCTATAAGCACCCCAGAATCCCACAGTGGGTTAAGCACCCCCAAGGTCTATGAGATCTGTGTACCCCAGGGGCACAGCACCATGACAAAGACCAGACCCCGGGTGGTGGCAGTGGTTACCCCAGACCTGCAGGTGTGCTCCGGGGAGGAGGCTGGCCCAGACATGGGCACCCAGAGAAGGCATTCAAAGCTTGGTTTTGATCACTAGCAGTGAGGCAGGTGGCACAACACAGGAACGCCCACTACTGTCCTGCCACAGGTGCTACCACAGCCCACTACCTAGCTGAGGAGTTTGAAATAAGACAGCCACCAGGTCCAGATGCAGTCAGCCCCTGACCACCCCAGGGCAGAAGTAGGGTTGAGATGACCTGCATCACCCTTTATAAACTCAAGCCTTAGGCCAGATAGGCAGTCTGGGTGTAGGAGACCCAAGGAAAGGAGCTCCTTGCAGAGAGCAAAGGAACTGAACTCAGAACTGGGGAAAAGTGGCTCCAGACAGCAGCTGGGCAGAGAAGATCAGCAATATTGCATTGAAAACCAGAAAAGTGCTGGAACTTGTTTATTCTTTCAGTTTTTGACTTGGAGAGTGTTGCCCTGGGGTGAGCTGAACCCGAGGCAGATCATTTTTGTTTTGAGTCGACACCCAGGATTGTGGGTGATCCTGGACCCAATAGTTCAGACTGCACCTATAAGGGAAAAAGAGACTACAGAAAAGGGATGCTTATGAGGTACTCCAGACCTCAAATGCGATTGGGATGGCAGAGGACAGAGACTTGGAGGTTAGCTTCAGCAGGGGAAAGCCAGCTGGGAATGAAAAGCGATGGCATGGGATGTGGCAGCAAGCCCTCAAGCCTGCGACATGCCTGCTGCACCTAAAGCTTGTAGCCCTGAATAGCGGGCCCTGAGCCAGTAGGTACATCTGGAGTTAAACAGGTCCAAGGCCCAGACACAGACTTGATGTCCAAGCATCTCCTCACCTGCGAGAGGCCTTCCCCCATCCAGTGGTTCCACCAACTCCTGGCAGGCAGGACCACAGATAGGGAACAGTCAGAGGGAACCAGGAGGCTAGCGGGAAGTCCCAAAAAGTGGGTACATCATGCCGACACCCCAGGCAGTGTGCACTTACACAAGCACAATGTTCGAGTTCGTCCGCAGACACGGTTTGGCTCCTGATTCACAGCTACATAATTATTACCATCTAAAAGGCTTGATAATACTGAATGTGATCATAGTTCTAATTATAACACTAGACGCTGCACTCTATTCACTCCTCCTTTCCTTTCAAGCCTGATCCTCTGTCCCTGTTATTCAGGAAAAAGTGATGATGTTATCTTAAAAAGAAAATCCAGAGAGATTTCCCCACCCCCCACCCCAGCAGTGTAACACAAATGCTGTTGAGTGCTACCTTTCAGAAAGGATTCAGTGTGTTGGGGACATTGGTAGGGATCAATGATTCTGATGAATTTAGGATGCAACTAAACAGGGGAGGAGTGAATACTGAGGAGGTGAGGACAGTAGAGCAGCTTTAGCACTACCCACACCCATCAGTTCATTTTATAACAGAGCAAAAAACTGAACAGGCTGTTTAAAGAAACCTCAGCATTAGGTCCAGATCCTCAGCTTTGCAAATCAGAATAGACGAGTCGTCTTTAACAGGGTGAAGCAGTTTATACCATTGGAGGATCTGGGCTGATGACTTCAGTGGGAGTAATATCACCACACAGAAAGAGAGAAACACTAAGACAAATTTTTAAAATAAATATTATCTCCTTTATTTATGAGGCCTCTTCCATTTGAATGAACTATTTATGGCAACATGAACAACTTTCTGGCTTCTGTGTGTATAGCTTAAAAAAATATGCATTTCTATCCATATGTTTGTTAAAACAATGATTCAGCCAATGCTGAGAATGAAGTTAAATTCCTACAGTTGCAGTATCTGTGGGGAAAATAAATCTTCAAGGATTCCATACACAAAATATTGCCAGACAAACCTTGTGTCTCATTCTGCAGTGATTAGGCTTGCAGGATATTTATCTGGAGGAGTATAAAAGTAATATAATTTAACAAGTTGTCCTCTTTAATCTAGCAAGAGCCTGAACCCACGCCAACTTTAATCATTTGAGGAATCAATGCAACCCCTATTCACTGCACTTCCTCTCTTGTAACAGAGTCCCAGAGAAACATCCTGTCCAATCTGCTACACAAATTAAATTTTAAAAAAAAAACCCACATAAAACAACATTTGTCAGTTAGCTTTAGCTGCATCATATGTAAAAGCAAAAAAGTCCTTTAAAGAAAAAAACCCAATATTGACCAGAAATTGTTTATGAAATTAATAAAAGGTAATTTAAGATTTAAGGGAACATCACCAACCTAATATCACATTTTTGTCTGTATTTTTTTTTACTTTGAATATCTACAAGAAATTTAAGATTACTGGAATTAAGGGATTTAAAGAAAAAAATCCCTCTTACTAGTCCAGTGTATTTACTTCAGGCATTTTGACCCCAATCTTGCAAAGTATTTATACACGGACTTTGCTTTAAATAATTCCTGGACCTACAGATTTCAGTGGAACTGCTCCTGAGTTTAAAGTTAAGCACAAGCTTCATTGCTTTGCAAAATGCTGGGTGCATTGTTTCCCTTCCTTTTCAATCAGTCCATTTCTCACTGCTTTCATGGGTTTCTCATACAGGGGATAGAATTTTTTTTTTATTGGAGCGTAAGTCTGGATATTATTCACCTGTCTGATACAATGCCATTTTTACACCATTTAGACTTGCTCTCAAAGGAAAGCTCTTCACACTTCCTCTGCTCCTTTGAGGAATGCCAGCAAGCAAAAAAGCCACAGGCCATATACTCAGTCTTGATAGCACTGCACCAGTTTCCATCAGCCAATAACCTTGTCCTTGTCACCAGTCAGCTAGTCACCTAGCTTCCTCGTCACGGTTTTACTTACTATTGGTTTAGCCCTCAGCTCAAAGAACAGAAACACACTCTCCATTTCACTCTTACCCTTCGAAACGTTGTACTGTTCTAGATACACTGGTTTAGCTAAACCCCCTAATGTGACTGCATGTATACAGATATAAAAGTGCCTGTATGGCTATAGATTACACCCATGCAGGAAGAGGAATAAGATGCACCTTTATAATGGCATAATATACTGATTTTCAAACTTTTTTGGCCACATATCCCTTTACCTGCTCACACCCCCTACAACCAACACATCTCTGTTGTTGACAGCACTGCACCCTAGGCAGTATTGCCAACTACCATACCTTGTACCAGCCCGATTCCAGGTCTGGCTCCTGCAGCAGGGAGAACAGAGAAGCATCAGCCACGCGGGGTGGAGTTGCTGCTGTACGGGGATGGAGGTGACTAATCAGAAGCTCCTCTACCACTATTAAAATTGAGGCATATGCCCCTTGGCAAAACACCCACATTCCAAGTTTGGAAACCACTGGTATAATATGACAACATCTATACTATGGTTTATATTAGTATAATTTTTTCAGTAAAGTTACACCGCAAACTGACCTAGTTACATTGGTACAAAACTGGTGTGTAACCAGATCCCAGAAACACAGGTGCATTGCTACAAAGTGTAGGATGCAACATAAAACAGAACAACCATCTCCCTAGCTGGGTTGCTGCCTGGTCTTTCCCTTCAAATTTTAAAAAGAAAAGGAAAAAGAATGGCTTCTATGGGCTTTTGATGTTGTAAATGCCTAAGTTAATAAAACTGAGTTATGACCTGGTTCTGATTTCTACACACAGATATTTCCTTCATAAATATTGACCAATATTTTATGTTTAAAAAAAAAAAAAAGAGCCAAGCCATGGATTGTTTGTGAACTTTTCATTTATCCTATCTGCTAATTTTTATTTTTGGGATGAGATGGGCTGCTAGTGTCACATGATGTTTTGTCTGCTTCCTGACTGGATGACTGCCTATTTCCAAACAGGAAATTAACAGATGATGCACGGCACATAATTAGCTTCTCACCAATGGCAAATGATTATTCCTAAATGCTAAAGTCTGGAAAAAATGTCAGGGATTCGTGGATGTTCCCACGAGCATCTCATTTCACTGTAAACCATGAATTAAAGAAACAAAGAAGTGAATGCCTTGTCAGATGTTGGCAAATCCAGTTTTATATTCTCCATCCACTTCCCAGAAGCAGTGGGAACTTAATTTATCTAATATTTCAATTGGAATTGTGCCCATGTACCTGATGATAGGACTGAACCCATTGTGAATGCAGAATAATTACATGTCTGATATTAGCCATCCAAAAGTCCAAATAAAAATTGTACCATCTTGTAAAAATAATCTGCAGCTTAGCAAGGAAGGCTGGTGGATGGTATGTCAGGAGCTATCACCTAAGACTTAATATTGCCATAAAACCCTACAGCACTGATACTCAGCACTGTCTGGTTCAGAAGCCACATAACCAGTCACTGTTAATCCAAGAGTCACAAGGCATTTACAGCCCAAGATGAATTGTGGCAAATACACCCTAGTTCAAAAACCTACAGGATGTTCGTTAACATGTGCACAGTGTAGTAATGCATATGTTGTATTATTCACAATTGTAAAAAAGCAGTAAAAAATAAGATAGTTTCCCGCAAAGACCCCAAGTATTATGAGGCAGAGCTGTGGTGTGAGTATCACTGCTATAGAAAATATCTTCCTTGCAAAAAAAAGGTTATATCAACAGCAGGCATCCTGGGCTAAAATAGCACTAAAAACAAGGCAATTTTTATTTAATTCACAGTAACAGCTCAGTTTCAAACCTAAGTTCCCCTATAGACTTCATTAGCTAACATGGCTTAGCATCTCACAGAAGAACACTGTTTTTTTTAAGTGTAGCACTACCCATACAGTAAGTTCAGCTATTGGATTGTAGCATGTGCAAATCTACTAATGGTACTAACAGCCAGTTAGACTGATTTGGACCACGAGTTTCTGGAAGGGGAATGAGAAATCCCACTCACATTTCTGCCCACGACAGCCAGATCTTATGCACAAGGAGTAGTCAGATATTGTGCCAAGTATCCAATTATTATGTCCCCAAAAGAGATAAGCAAATACCAATGCAGCACTTGCTATTAATATAAACCAACAAAAAAGATCCCACCACAGATTGATTAAGGGGTGGATCCAGGAAGGGAGGAGCACAACATCCTACTTTCCCTTCATTACAGCTGTGTCCCAGAGATACAATCCACCAAAACCTTGTGGAAGGAAAGTCATCAAAATTCAATTTTCACCCTTTACCAGTATCTTAGCAGTATTCATCCTTCATAATTTCATACAAGGTTAAAGATCAAAAATCTACTTCGGTGTGATAAATGTGTCAAACAACCTAGAAACAGATTATGACATGTGAATGTACCTACCCAATGTGTTCCTACATATACTCCAGGTAAAAATTTACTCTGGCAGGAAGCCACAAATTATTTCTCAGGAATGAAGGGACTGTGCAGCGCCATACTGTGCCTTTGCTAGTCAGCTGCCACTAAACAAAGCAGGAAAACCATTTACTTAGTCATTAGCACTTCCAGCTGAAGGATTAAGATAACCTAGTTGGGTCAGATTTGAATTTCAGGAGTTTAGAAGCTAGTATTTAGATCTCATTGATTATCCCAGAAGGACCTACCTCTACCTGTTGCAGAGCTGTAGTCTGCCAGCACTGCTGAAACACAACTTGATATTATCACCCAGGTAGTTCTGTGGAATAGCTTTAGAGCCGATGTTATATTTGTGTAACTCTACTGTTCTTAATGTTAAGGTGAATATGACACTTCAAGTGAAACGCCAGCTCCACTGAATTCAACAGCAAAACTCTTACTGAGGTCAAAGGAGTCAGGATTTCACCACTGAACATCTGCATGGGCCACAGGTCACAAACAAGGTTAAAACACATTTCTGTCTAGTACACACTGCAAGAAGGAAGTTTTTAATGAGTTAAAGCACTATTGGGGTGTTTCTGGCTACTCAACGTGATAGGAATTAGTGTTGACAGAGCCTTACAAGACACGGAACAATTTTGGTGCCATCAAAGCCAGTGGCATTTTGCAATTTCATACAAGCCCGTCTCTTGGCAAGTTACCATTTACCGGCAGACTGATGAGAGATGTAACAAGTTTTAAAAGAAGCAGAGAAACACCCGTAACTTGGGAGCACGTCAGCTGAACCGATGTAATGGTTTCATCCGTTTCTTCCTATACGGGTATAGTGGAGCTAAAGGTTTATAACCTTAAACATGAACAAATCAGGTCTGAAGTTATTACAGTGCTTTAGCTTACACTTATAGTGAAATATTATGGACAGACAAGTGTCACAGCAAATCAAATTCAAGGCACTGTACTTCCAAACTCTTCTATTTTCAGGGTAAACACTAAAGATTTACAGCAAATTTGCTATTCAGCCTGTATCTTCAGTAAATGTGATTAAAGTATTCCAAAATAGAGAGTGAGCCCCACCCCTACAAATCATATGATTGACTTAAAAATCATGACATTTTAAAATACAATAACAATTGAATTATTGATACTTGCATTCTGCATTTTGAAGGTTGGTTTTGCATTTTCCCTGCAACTTCTTCTTGCAAATATGGGTACTCGAAAGCTACTACTATTTCTTTTTAATGAAAGCAGAGATTCCTACACAATCATGTGACTCCAAGAGCCAAGGATTAACATAAGAAAAACAGAAAGATTTCCGCCCCCACCCCTTAATCAGCAGCTTGGCAAGTTTACATTACGTGGATGGTGCTGCTATCTAGTTTGAGCCCATAGGCATCAACTCTTTATAGAGGTTGGCATTTAGTTAAGTTGAGACGACATTAACTAAGTGCCTCTGTCGCAGAGGGTACAGGCATGGATGCCGATTCTCACATACACTAAGACCGCTATGCAGGTTAGTCTGGCTGATGTAAATCGGTATCAGACGCCTGAAGGATGACATTTCAGCAGGATTAGAGGGTTAAGCATTCAGCTGTACCTTGCAGCTGATCTGTACAACTCTAAAAGCCATCCATAAAACTAATGAGGAAGCACAGCTTGGTGAAAGATTGAATTTTGGCTGTAACCACCTGCTGCAGAAAATCAGGAAAGGTGCACATCGCCTTTCTTTTACAGACTAAGTTGAAACAAATTAGGCTTCCATCTAATCATGGGGAATTCAGTAAGAGATGGTGACTAAAATCCTCATTTTCCCTATGTTTCCTCAACTCAGCAGACCTTTGGTAAACAACCAGGGGTGGGCAGCAGTACAGAAACTTCCCAAGATTGGTTTATTTATCTACGTTCATTAATAATTGGCAGAATGTAGGGCAGGGGAGTATAGACTAACTGGTACATAGGGGCATGAGATTTCATAGGCCAAAGGCACAATCTGTGGCCTACAAAAGCTCACACTTCTCTGAACAAGTTAGTCTATAAGATGCCACCTTGTCTTACCTTCTGCCTAATTGGCATAGCTAACTACCTCTCTCTATTCATTAAGAATTGTTACATGACCTGAAGACTGCTAATATTTCAGCAGCTGGGGCAGACTTAGCCATTTCCTTCTAACATCAGTACTTCAAAATGAGTCAGTTGGCAGGATGACGTGCTTATCTAGCAGCACAATTTGCAAATTGGAAGCATGCTAAGAAAGGTAAAGTTTTAAGGGCCGAGTCCTCACTCTACTACATGACGGTGTAACCCCATTACATTCATTGTGTAAAAGAGTAGCCTTTCAGCTTGTTTCACCAGGCCTTGAGCAGACCCATACAGCACATGCAAAGCATCCATCCCAATAGAAAGGAATTCGGACTGAAAGGTTTGTTTATCCTAAAAGAAAAGGACAAAATATGATGAGTAAGAGAGGAGAAGAAGAAGAATGGAGCTGCCTCGGGAATGCTATATTCTTTTTTCTTCGTTTGCTTTAAGGGAATGCAGAGCTAGAGATAGAATCAACTAACCAGAAAGGAACAGCATTTGATCAGCACTGCTGACCTGCCAGAAGCAGAAAGCCTTGAGTGTAAAGGCCCGAGAAAAGCACAAGCCATCCACTCCTGACGCAAGCTTCTTGTGAGATGTAGCAGTCTTATTACCCTCTTATAAAGTAGGGCAGGTCTATGCGATCATCACCTGAGACGCATATCAGCAGTGTAAAAAAGAAAACCACAGAGGACTTTTATAGTCTAGCAAATGAGATGAAAATTGTCATTTAAAATTGTACAATTATTTAAAAAAATACCTTATCAGACTAATTCATCACCTTACCCTTCAAGATCCTCACTAACTATTGCTATGTTAGCTGATTTCATCTTTTTTGTGTGCGTATATAATCAGTTTGCACACACTGATTTTTTTCCTACTTGATAGGCTTCCCTGCTATTACATTTGTGCCTTAAATTACCAAGTCAAAATACAATTAAAATCAAATGACAACTGACGCAGTCTTCAGAATTCTTGAATCCTTGAAGCTAGGTTTTGGGGGGGGGGGGGAGTTTCCAGCCAGATCAAGCAATTATGAAAGTTACACTGTACTCTTTTCAGAATCAGGCATTAGCTTTAGAAATGTCTGTGGGACTTGTCATGAGATCATGTAGCCACTGACCATATTCTTTCTAATGAGTTTCTTTCCCCTTCTCAAACATGCTTAAGAGATATCTTCCTTGTTGCCAGACCTTTTCCAATGGCTGACTTTCTATTTAACCAGTACTTTGCCACTCCTCTGGTCCTGTGATCATGCCTGTACCTCAATCTGTTCTCATTGTCATAGCACTCGTGTGGTTTTTTTTTACCACTTCTCTTGGATAAGGAAAGCTTTCTCCAGTGTTTGTTCATAGAGGACATCAATCAAGTACTAATATTGAAGGCTCTATTCTGCAGCCATTGAAATCAGCAGGATTTCTGCTGCTAACCTCAGTAAATGGAGGCTGTATTTGCAGCTTCTCTATTACATGATTCCAGTGGTGTTGGACCAGACCCTCCATGTGCAGCTCCACTGTCTTCAGTGAAGTTATACTGATACCAGCTGTGTCTGGCCTTTCAAGGTGTAACGGAGAACCAAGGCCAGTGCAGACACACAGGCAACATTCACAACACCTTGGTCCCTTACACCATCATGCACTTCTGTGTAGTGCCAGGTTGGACTCTTAATGGGGTTTACATGTCCATTTACCAGCTCACCAAAATCTAGAAAAGCTCAGGAGCTAAAAAGGAAAAACCAAGAAAAGCCTGGGCATTCATACACATGAGGGAGATTCATCCTTAAAGATCAAGTCCTGATTAATAGGAGAATTTTAATCCTTTGTTGGTTTAATGTATACAAGCCTTTCAAGTTTGTGGCCTATTCTACCAATGCTCACTGTGACTAATTTTCTTATTCTTGAGTTATTACAACCTCTGTTCTTTCTATATTTTTCAAACCACCATCCACCATCTTCATCAGACTTTCAGCGCTGGCATCTCAACACTGTCTGCATTGCAGCCCACCTACTGCCTTTGTCTGCCTACGTGCTACCTTGGTTATGCTTTCTTCTGCGGTATCTGTGTCTTGCCAGCTGTCTCCTCACCCTTTGTACACCTATTTCCACTTCACCGACTTTATTGTCAGCAATTTTACAGCATGGTTATTGCTCTTCTTCCCTTGACTTTATGCCTTTCTATCACTGAGGCAAATGGAAATTGTACTTGTAGTTTCATCTCAAAGACACAATTCTGTATAACAGGAAAAGATAACCAGGCTCAAAGGCCCATCTAGAAATTTTCATTTCTACAGCTTCAACTGCTGACCATAAGTGGTTCATAAATTTAAAAGTCCTTTAGATCTAGGGTCTTGGGAACACAGAAAATAAAACACTGGATCACACCAGCAGGTCAGACGGCCCTTACCCTGTATCCAGTGATAGATGCTTCAGAGAAAGGGGCAAGAGCACCAATGACAAAGAATGGGACCTACTCAAATGGAAATGTCTTCTTAATCCCTCGCTATTGGTTTATCCCTTTCATGGATTTTAAGGACATATGGTCTCAATGAATTTGGTAGCAGAGCTCCATACGTCAATCGTGCATTGTGCACACACGTTTCCTTTTATCAGCTTACAATGTTTTAACTTTCAATTGCTTAAATTAATAAAGGGCATAAGAAAGGGATACATATTATGTTGCTTGTCTCTGGTCTAAATAGTCCCATGCTTTTCAGTTTTTCTTTACTGTAATTATAGTATATTTATTGACAAGGCTTTGCTAGAACCCAACTCAAGGTGCATTCAAGGTGACGGGGATACTGTTGACTTGGCACTAAAAATCTTTGTGGATTTTTATTTTGCTCTTAATTCATCTTAATTTTTTTTTTACATTTCTACGCAATAAGCAGACATCTTCCTGGATCTGTCCAGATCTTTTTCCTGAGTGATCCTGGTTGAATGAAATCCCAGAAATGTATAGAATTGATTCAGCTAATCCCTGACAGCAGGCACTATAATTATTCTTTAAGATGTATGTTTGTCAACAGAGGTCATGCTGCCCCTTCACCTGGCTTCGGTAGGCTCTTCCAGACCACCTACATTTTCCTTTAGATTTCCCTCTTGGCATCCTAAATGACTGCATATCACCTGCAAATGTCGCCTGTCCACTCACAGTATGGGCACAAAAAGAAGCTACTGCAAGGTAAGAGGAGGTTGTGGCATCAGAATGTGTCGGCTGGCCCTCACCTGTATGTTTTACCCCATGGGAAACAAAAGCTAACTGGTAATTGCTTACCTGTGCTGAAAAGGGTGATCTGCAGGGACCTCCCAGAGACCAGCATTTATCCCCTGTGCCATGGGATAACCATGTGCACACCGGCAGGTACTAACACACACTGTAAAGTTTTGTCCCCTTTTTATCTTGCGCTAACTTGTTCACTTCCCCATGCCCCAAGTTCCCCAAATCACTTAATGCAGCCCTGAGGCACCCTATTATTAACCTTGTGTTGTAATGAAAGCAGCCCTTTTTTAATCTTTTTTTATTTTCTTTTTTATCCTGTTTCTAGTTCATGGTAGAGGCTTTATTTCTTAATCTCATGGCTGAAAAAAAACCTTTCATAAAAGTTTCTTATGTGAGCAAAATAAACTAAGTCCACCTACATAATATCTGTCAAGTCTCTTCCATGTGTTATTTTTATTGATATATTCAAAAGCTTTCTAGACTGGAGAATCACATTTTCCTTACAGGAACTATATTGCTTTCTCTCTTGTATCATGTTCATTTAGACACTTTATAATACTATATTTAATTATCATTTTAATCAGCTTCCCTGGTATTCCAATTTGGCCAGCAATTCTGTAATTCCTGGGATCACACTTAGCATCTATTTTACAGAGAGGTATAATGGGTTTTGCTACCCTTCAGCAGGGTGGCTGACTTTAATGAGAAACGGTGCATTTTTGTCAGCAGCTTAGACACTTTGTTCTGTTTAGATTCCTATTCCTGATGGTATCTGGGTGCTCAGTGGACACAATCATCTAGGTTTTACTAAACTGTATGTCTGAATTAACAATTTGTCCCAACACCTCCTCTTCTACACCAGTGTCAAACATGTCTCATATTTAGTCCCAGAAAAGAGTAAGTCTGACCATCTCCAACATCTTCTCTGGGCAACAATAATGCAACTAATTAATTTACCAGTCTATAATGTCCCTAGTCTCCTTAATGGCTCCATACTGCCCTGAGACGATACTACCAATTTTCAGCATTCAAAAATCATGAACAAAATTCTTCTTTGTGTACTATGTACATAAGTTTTTTAAGTCCTGCCCTAAACCTACCTGCCTCCGAGACACAAAGGCGGCATTAAGAACCACTAACACAGAACTTAAATCAGATTCCACCCTGCAAAACTAGGTTTGGCCAACTGCGCGTGCTTAGGGGCAATCCAGTATAGTTAGTTAATCAGCTGAATCCATCTGAGAAAGCATGTATGAATTCCATGCAAGTCTCTTTAGTCACAGAAAAGCTGCAATGTGGAAGAGGATTCAATCCTTTCTGCACTTTCTAGCTCAGGGGTGGGCAAAATGCGGTCTGGGGGCCAGATGCGGCCTGCCAGGCCATTCCATCTAGCCTGCAGGGCCCCTAAAAAATTTAGAAAATTGATATTTATCTGCCCCGGATGCCTATAATGTGGCCCTCAATGGCTTGCCAAAACTCAGTAAGTGGCCCTCCGCCCAAAATCAATGCCCGCCCCTGTTCTAGCCTAATAACCTAGTGGCTAGGATGGCATAGCAGACACTTGAGAGGATGGGATTAGGCTTCCTAAACAGATGAAAATGGCCTAATTAAATAAGGTGAAATTCAGGACAGATAAGTGAAGAATGCTATATTGAAGAAGGGACAATCAAATGCACAGATATAAAGTGGGACCAACTAGCTAGGCTGCTGTACCAGTGTGGACAGCCAAATTAATTTGTATCAACAAGATAATATTGCTGCAAGAATATCTAATATTGCATTGGGATTTATTAGCAGGAACGTCAGGTGCAAGTCACTGGAAGGGATTCTTGCACTTCATTCTGTATTGGTGAGGCATCATCTGAAGTCCAGTTTTGGTTATCATGCCTCAGGAAATAGGTGGACAAACTGGAAAGAGCTATAAAAAGGGTGGCAATCAATTGTTTTCTGTGCTCACAGGGAGGGCAAAAAAAAGGCTCCGAGGACAAGAAATAGGCTTACACTGTAATAAGAGAAATTTAGGTCAGATGTTAGAAAGAATCTTCTAACTATGCACATAGTTAAGCAATGGAACAGATAACAGAGAGAGGTTGCAGCAAGGGAAGTTTAGGTTGAATATTAGGAAAAACACTCTCACTAGAAGCGTGGTGAAGCACTGGAATGGGTTACCTAGAGAGGCAGCGGAAGGTTTTTAAGGTCTGGCTCAGTGAAGCCCTGGCTATAATGATCTAGTTGGGGATGGTCCGGCTTTGAGCAAAGGGTTGGACTGATGACCTCCTGACGTCCCTTCCAACCCTAAGGATGGGTCCAAAGAGGATGGAGCTGGACTGTTTTCAGTGGTGACAGATGTCAGAACAAGGAGCAACAGCCTCTAGTTGCAGCAAGGGACGTTTAGGTTGCATATCAGGAAGAATTTTCTCACTAGGAGGGCAGTAAAACACTGGAACAGGTTACCCAGAGAGGTGGGGAAAATCTCCATTCTTGGAGGTTTTTAAGACCGAGCTAGACAAAGCTTTGGCTGGGATGATCTAGTTGTGGTTGGTCCTGCTTTGAGCAGGGGGTTGGATTAAATCTCCTGAGGTTCCTTCCAACCCTCATTTTCTATGAGTCTAGGTTGTGGAATCGCTGTCCTTAGAAGCTTTTTAAAGTGCAGGTTAGACAAGCACTTGTTGGGATGGTTTAGACAGGGATTATCTTTCCATAAATAGATGACTGGACCAGAGACCCACTTAGGGTGTCTTCCAGCCCTATTTTTTCTATGACTCTAACCCACTCAGACCTTCAAAATCAGGTCTTCTCTCTTGTTCTTCTACCTCAGCGCACAAATCTTTTCAGGACTGAGCACCAAACTTTTCAATTTCCTAAATGCTTACAATGTTCTGTTTGAAGGACTGCTTTCTCTGCCTCTTGCTAGAGAGTTGTAATAAACACCACTGAGCACACCTCAGGCAAGTATTGTATAAGCAGCCCACATATTTCCCAGATTGTGCCTTATCAGCATGGCTTTTTTTGTGTCCTTATATTACCAGAAAGACAAAGACAAACTGGGAGCAATTCAGAAAGGAAAAACAAATGATTAAAGCTCAAGCAGCATTACAGAGAAGGATAAGTAACTAAAGAAACAAATCCCCCAAAATGCTGAACTCTTTCACTCCTATTGAGGTCAATGGTCCCTTTCAAGTAGCGATCAGAACCCTGCTCTAAAAATATAGAGCTCAGTTAAAAGACAAAGAAAAGGGAAGGCAACATATACAATACTCCAAATTTAAGTGTGTGTAAACACCAAGGAAGGAAAGGAATCATTTTGGCTGGTACCAAGGAGATAAACTAGGAGGACTGGGATGAAATTAAGAGGTCAATACAGGCTAAACATCAATCAAAGTTTGACAGTGAGATCTATTTGCTTACAAAAGTCTCTCAAAGAAAGGGTGGGAGCCTGGGAAATATAAACTAAACTACATGGAATAATAGAAAATGTCACATTTTAAAAATACTCTACAACTCTGGAGGAAGACGGGTTAGGGGCAAGATAACTCCTCATTTCCACTCATCAGCTCCACTAGTATCTGATTCATTGCTCCTGTACCTGGGCACCGTTCTATGAACCAGAGTTAACAGGACTGTCCCAGACCAGGGATGATTTTGGCCCCTAGTCTCCACCACTATAGGTGTAATTGCTAACTCATCATCAGTGCAGCATATACTTTACAGGGTGATTGGGATATGTTAACCAGACAATCCAAAGCTCTGACGGCTGGTCATGTAGACATAGCAGGTTTCAAGCTCACCCTGATAACTCAGGAAATTAAAACAGAGTAGCCACCAGAAGCCCAGTGCAGGCTGAAAAATATGCCAAGGGCCCCAAGTAAATATTCAGGCAGTTCACTGGTGCTGAGCTACAATGCATACATCAACACTAGAGGTGCACCGATACATTGGGCCCATATCAGATCGGCACCGATATAGAGAAAATTGACAGCACCCATAATCAGCTTTTTTTTGCCTGGTGTGGTCAATAACGCGGCTGATAAATGCCTCGTGCATGCACCCAGCTGCAGCATGCACACAGCCAGGAGTGCAGCATCTGGCTGGTAAGTCTGTTGTGGGGGAAGGGAAGGAGCATGGGGGGGCAGATAGAGGTCTCTGCAGTGAGGGAGGGAGTGGGACAGGGGCAGGCACTGCTCAGCTGGGGCAGAGCAGGACGCACAGGAGGATCCCGCCACTGCATGCACCCTGGGAGGGCACGGAGGGCATGTGCCCTGGATCTGCGCAGGGCAAGGATGGGCTGCCACTGTGAGCTGGGGCAGAGCCTGGTGCAGCACAGTGGAGCGGCTGGGCCAGGCTGCACTCAGGGCAGGCAGCAATGACGCTGGGAGCAAGGCTATGGAGAATTTTGGGGTGGCTGCAGCCCCCCACCCACCCATAGCTGCCCTCCCAGCACTGTTGCCACCTGCCCCAGCCCCAGCCAGGAAGAGCCCAGCACTGGCCCCAGCCTGCAGCAACAGTCCAACCTTGCCCCATGTGCAGATCCAGGGTACACACCGCCCATGCCCTCACAGCGTGCGTGCAGTGCAAGGAGCCACCCCCCAGCTCCTGTAACCCCTGGACAAGCCACAGCTCCATCCTGCGCCCCACCCCAGCTGTGTAGTGCCTGCCCCAGCTCCACGCCCTCCCTCACCATGGGGGCTTCGATCTGCTCCCTCCACTCCTTCCCCCCCACCAGACTTACCAGCCTGATGCTGGTCTCCAAGCTGCCCAGCTGCATATTGGAATCAGATCAGTATTGGCCGATATGGCTCATTTAAAATCAGCCGTCGGTATCGGCCCAAAAAAATCTCTATTGGTGCACCCCTAATCAACACAAGCTGCAATAGCACCTCTGAATCAGTGTGGGCATACCATTATTAAATCAGCTCATTGAATTAGCAAAGTTGTCCCTAAAAGAGAGTGATGTAATTAAGCCCTAGTTCATCAACTGTTTAAACTTTAAAGTGATCTCTCTCCAAAAATTGGAATATTAATCAAGTCAAGTCAAGTCAGTCCCGAGGCTACTGTGACTGCTGCACATCATTGGTGATTCCTCGGACAAAGTGGTCATCTCCTCTCCAGGTATGGATGGCTTTTGGCTCACAGGGAGATCATCAGCCCTTGTTTTTAGTTCTGCTGGGTGCCCACCAGAGGCGACCCGAGCAGGGTGCAGGGCCCAGGGCCAGTCAGCCCATGGGGGCCCTGCCGCCACTCCAAAGAAGCTGCCACTGGTGGCGGAGGAGGGAGGGGGTGGTTATGAGCAGCTGGATGCAGAGCCACCACTCCACCCAGCTCCGCAGGGTCCCCCAAAGCACGGGGCCTGGGGCGGTCGCCCTGATTCACACACCGCCAGGGACAGCCCTGGTGCCCACACACCCTCCTCACCCAGACTAATCCCAGTGGGGGTGCTGGTTTAGTCACCAACACAACCATGGAACAGGCTGTATTGGTTTACGTGGTACCAGACAGTAGACCAAGAGAAGCCTGGCCTAACAGGAGGCACATTAATAGCAGCATTATCACCAGGGCACATAGGAGCCTTCCTACAGGGACTAGGACCCTTGGCTCTAAGTACGAGACAACTAGAAATCTCACAAAAATAAGCAAGGATCTATTTCTAGGCATCAGAAAGGTAGGTTCTATGAAAAATTAATATAGCTAATAATGGAAATATCTGGTACAGATGTCAAAGTGAATTGCATGCCTGTGCATTAAGACATGTGCATTTCAAGCCTTTAGGTGATAATGCCTTTATCAAGTCTTTAAATCTGAAAGTACATGTAGCAAGAAGGTTTTACAGCTCTAACAACAACTGGAATCTTATTATTCAGAAACCTCAGCCTGCTCAGACTCAAGTCACTGACAACAGGAATTATGCCGTTAATAAAACGGAATTGGGCCCATAAACTTAGACTCAGCTACAGCAAAATGCATTAGGTATATTAGCAAGTTCAAACCATAGATTAACCATCCGCTTTCTACTTCTATGATGCAAATCAAGTGATTTCTCACATGGATTCCCTGCAAACCTTCCCCGTGAGATGCCTCTGCTCTCCACTCCCTTCAGAGATGTTCACAATTAAATTCCCCGCAATATGATGGGAAATCCATGACAGCAAAGACATACGCAAGCACACGCACACACACGCACGCGCACACATAGTTACAGCTGTCCACTGTGCCTGCTAAACACACAGGGAGGGAAGTCTCTTTTCCAAAAAAGCATTCAAGCTAGGCTTGAAATTAAAATAATAAAATAAAAAAGTGTCTGCCATCCTTTAAAAGACAGAAAAATCCCTTCGGCCCCAGCTCCAGGATAGGGCTAGGTATGTGAAGTGGGTGGGACTTGCTGACTAACCTCCAGGCCACAGTTTGTGTTCCAGCTGTCATGTCACTTGGCAAAAAAACAATTCAGGATTCAGCGGGCCAGAGAAAGGGAACAAGACTTGCCCCAGAGAGGGGAAACGTGGGTTCTGCTTATGGATTTAACATCAAACCATAACAGGATAAAATACTGAATTAATGCTCAGAGCAGGGAACAGAGCCCATCCTGGGGTCCCTCATCCCAGGGAAATGCCCTAAGCACTAGGCTGCAGTCACGCTCCCTCCTCAGCTGTCTGCTCTTCTGTGCAAACTGGCACAGCCGTAGCAGGGGCCCCTTTCCCCACCTCCAAGCACCCTGTAGCCCAGCAGATAGGACAGTCTTCTGGGTGGTAGGAGGCATGGAGCGCATGCTTTCCTACACGCCTGACAACCCACTGAAATAGCCACCGAGTCTTTCCGCACAAGAGCAGCCCCACTCCTGCCCCTTCCTCTGCAAACCACGTTTCAAAAGAAAGGAGTGCCCCAGGTTCCCCTCTTTAGAGGCTGCGAAGCCCACTCGGAGGTAGCAGCTACCTGGGATGGGATCCCCTACGCACCCGAGAGCAGCGGGATTTCATAGGCACCCCACCTCAGGACCCGCGCTGCAGCGCCTCGCTTTCCTCCCCCTCTGCCCCAACCCGACTTGGACCCAGATGCCTCCAAGGCGATGCTCAGCCTGGCAGCGCCTCAGCCCGGTCCTTACCCGGAGGAAATCCAAGCCCGCCTCACCGCTGTGTCGCGGGGGCGTCCGAGCCCCCTGTCCCTTCCCGTCCCACGCGCACGTCCAGACACAAGTACCAAATTGCTGCAAAAGACAGCGCTTCCCTTTCCTCCCGTTCACCCCGAGTCGGGGCGAGAGGGACAGACCCGACAAGCTGTGCTGGCTGGCCAGGAGCCTCCCGCACCCCCAGGCGTGGCTCCCCTGGGGCTGGCCCCCGAGGCGCTGCCAGGGGGCTGGGAGCGCACTCACCTCGCGGCACTGGGGCGGCGGCGCGGCCGCCTGGCACCACAGCAGCGCCCAGCAGCACAGCCCGGCCGCCAGCCGGGACATCCTGCGGCCGCGCCCGGCGCCCACCTGCCGCTCCGTCCCCGGGCAGCGCCGGGCGCCGAGTGGCAGCGGAGCCGGAGGAGGGCGGGGAGGAGGAGGAGGAGGAGGGGGGAGGCAGCGCAGGCGCGGCGGGCGGCGGCTGGAGCGCCCCGCCCGGCCCGGCCCGGCCCTGCGGGCGGCGGCACCTGCGGGCGGCGGCTGCTCGGTCCGCGGCGCCGCCGTTGGCCGCGTCATCCCCGGCGCTGCGTTCTAGAACGCGGGCTCCCGCGCGCCGGGCTCCGCCTCGGGCCCAGGCAAGCGGTGAGGGAGCTTTGCCCTGGGCTGCCTGCCTGGCCCACGGAGCTGGAGCTCCAACCCCGCTCCGCTTTGATCTCCAGGACACCCGGCCCGTGCTCTGGATCTGCATCTCCCCGCTCCCCTGCACTTGGTCTGCGCCCTGGGACTCGCCTCAGGTCTCGGTTGCTTCTTTAGACCCTTGGGTGACCCCCTGGCCCCGGCTGCCCAGCCTGATGCTTAGGGCCGGATTAATGCAGAGGCAGACTAGGCCCGTGCTTAGGGACCTGAGCTCTGGTGGGGGCGGTGGTACGAATGGCCCCATCTGCTTCCCTTCCCCTCCCCTGCGCCACAGCAGCTGCTTCCTAGCAGCCCCACAGGCGCGGCGCCAGGGGGAGGAGGGGGATCTCCACTGAGTTTGTTGGCCTGGGGTCCACTGAAGGGTTAAGCCAGCCTGGCTGACGGTCCTTGGGGAAGTGCTCTGCCTCCATTTGGGGTTGTTTTGTCTTTACAAGGCTGAAGCATAGGTGTAACTAGGGGCTGCTGAGTACCTGGTTTGAATTGCTCACTGTGGGGATCAGTGCAGCCCACAGGTGATCACATCCACACCTGCAGGTATCCTCCATCCCTCCTCCTTAACTTCAGGTGCCCACTTCAACCACCCACCACAACAAACGGGGTCACTGGCATGATCCATTCTTGCCTTGTCTGTGTCAATGCCTTTGTCTTTCTTTGCCATGTCGTATTTTTATCCTTCCAATTACTGATGACCTTTCTTTTTGCAACCATTACTGAACTGCTGCTCATTATCCTCTGGATTGTCACAGCCAGGGCAGGCACAGCAAAGCTTTGCCAACGCAGCATAAAATAACCACACACAAAAATCACATGCTATAACTATACTAGCAAGCCCTAGCTGTGAATGACCCTATGCCGGTAGGGTGATATTGTTGCTTTAGGTTATGTTGTTCATGGAAAGAGTATCCCTGCCCCAGCAGATAAATTCTGCCAGCGGACAAGAGGACCCTGCAGAGCAGCCATCCTGTCAGAGGTTGTTCTAGCACAGACAAACCCTAAGGATCCCCTTATTTACACGCTGGTGGCTTGTCCAGGGAAGAAACAGGAAGAGCCCTGGCTCCACACACCCCCTAAAAGAGGCAGCCAGGTGAGCAGATACAAAGTCAAGTCAAAGCTCCACGTGGTCAAAACAGTCCTTTGAACTAATGTGGTTATGGCACATTTATTTATTAGATTTATATCCTGCCTTATCCAAAAAGGCTCAGTGCAGCTTACAATAAATCAACACACATCAGTTTCCATAGCCACTGGCACATGCAGGAGTGATGTGGCCAGCATTACAAGCTGTCTGTGACACCCCTGCCTGAACAGCCAGATACCCATTTACATCTTAAGCGACTAGGATTAAGTTGAATTCACACCTCTAGAGTCGTCATAAGGTGCTTTAACTGCTTGCACATCCCAGCCTGACATAGGTAATTATTGCTCCGTAAAAGGGGTAAAGTGTCATTCCTGCCCAGCACAAGTGGTGAGCAGGGAAGGAACTGTGACACTGAAGAACAATCCATGGACTCAGCATAGTGCCATTTCATATTGCTCCTTTATGGGGGCAGATGGTAAGGTTAGGCCCAAAGATTTCCACTGGGTATTGGATAATGTTCAAGTGTTATAACTGAGTAACTGCCATGGACATCTAAAAGGCCAGAAGGCCAGATTTCTACTTTAATTGGTTAAAATTAAATCTGAAAGCAAGAGAAAGATGAAACCAAGGTGTTATAGCAAGAATGTATACACAAAACCATGCCAGTTGAATTTAGCATGCCCCTTAGCTCAAGAAAACCAGGTGTAATACATTTATTAAGTAATTATTAACATTAAAGTCTTTACATCCATAATTTCCTGGGGTAAAAGATTTTGCACAAGATAGTATGGTTAGGAATGAGATGGGACCCCATACATGTTAACCACATCAGTCATTGTCTTTAGCATGCGATCTACATTTGCCCAGGGTGAAGAACTGTTTCTAACATAAAGTAACCCACCCACCAGATACAGCACATCTTTCTTCTGCAGTTAGTCTTGAGCTAGGTGACACAGCAGAAGGCTGATGTGTGAGGTTTTCATGCCCCGCTAATACATCACTGACTCTCTAGGGAGCACAACTAAGTGCCACTAAATACACAGGAAGGGTGAGGGCAGCCTCCTAGCAAGCAGGGCTGCTTTACAGTCATCTTAGTGGTAGCACTAGTGACAGCTGTTAAAAATGGAAGATGCCAAATGAGGTGCACAGTGGCACCAGCTGCTCCTTCTTCCTAGCGTTTCATTCACTAATTTGATTTTTGAACTCAGAAAGAATGGATAGATCTCAGTTTACAAACAAAAGGCTATATGCTAACCTCGAGAGCCTGGTGTATGCTGCTGAAAGGTTATTTAACATCCCCTATGGACCTTGGTAATTTCTTAGTAAGAAAAACTACCAGAACTCAATTTTTGACTACTTGATATTTCAAAAATGTCAGAAGATTTTTAAAATATACACTTTAATTATTATGCAGACATCTTGTTGACTGGCTCATTTGAATAAGAACAGAAATGAGCAGATATGAAATCCTACAAATCTTATCTATAGGCATCAGTGCAGATGTTCTTCCTGACTATACTTTTAGGTGTAAATTTAGGGGAAAAAGTATCTCTAGACTATCTGAAAATATATGGGCACTATTCAAGATAGATGCATCAGTCTGTGGTTGTAAAAAGTGTTATGGCATTTGAAAATTTGCATGAGATCGCACAGTTGAGGACTTCGCCTTATTATATGCATCCAAATCATTAGAGGTAAGATTAAAATTGAAAAATCTAGCATGAACTTCTATATTTTCTATCTTTCATTGCTTCACTGCATAATCTTAATGTATTAATGCGGGGATTTTTGCATGTAATATACTAAAAAGCAAATCTAAGGAAATGGAATTAGATATATTAAGACATAGCTGAAATCTTTCAGCTGACTAATAGCTGGATTGAAACAAGAGCCTATGGATGTAGCTCTAAAGAATCATGTAATTTGGGTTAAAAATGATTGCCCTGTTATTCTACTTAAAAGTACAAAAAAATGACAAGTTGCAAGTAATAATTTATCCTGGAACAACTTTGAGAAATATTGCAAACTACTTTTCCAGAATTGCCCAGACTTCAAATTGTACATCCATTAGTATGATGCTGTAAGTCAAGGAAGCTCTTAAAAGTTTGCTTTTTCATTTGTTGTGGTTGCTATGCTAGTAACAATATGCCTCTGTAGCTCGCCAGTTTTTAGGCACTCTAAGCTAGTGGTTCCCACTGATGTCAGCAGAGCTATTCACATGCTTAAAGTTAAGCACATACATAACTGTTGGTTGGGCTGAGGCTTCAGATTCCTCATATATTCCGCAGAACCATGGCAAAACAGGCAGTCATATGTCTCTAATGCTAATGACACCATCAGAAAGGCAAAATTAAATGGATGCAGGCTTTGGCTTTGATGACAGCAATTAGCAGCCAGCTTCAGGATTAGTTAGGCCCCTAGGCTGACACATTATCTTGCATGGTAATAAATCATACTGCAAATGAACCTATTAACCCCTTTATGCTATACCTGCCAACATCAAGAAATTGAAAAGTCTAAGGGGTTATATACGTGTGCATTTCTATCTGGCTTTTGGGGGGAGAGCGGGGAAATTAATGCCACATGTTGCAATTTGTTTTTCTTTCTTAAAAATTGGGAGATTATTATGTCCTACTTCAAGTAAAGCCAGACAATAATGGGATTGAAGAATGCTGGGGACTGCTATATCCTGGCAGATGCAGACACCCCCCCAACCAAAGTCAGGTAAGTGGCACCCACACCCAGCCCAGCCCTGCTTTGTGACCTGCCCAGTCCAGGCTGCTCCATGTCCCTTTCACTATAGTCATATAGGACACATCTTGATGTTTTCATAATAGTCTATGAAGAACCCAGAAAAACTAGGGTCGTAGGAGCAAAAGTCTGAAGTTAAGTAAAATCTCTACTCTCCATTCTAAAATATGCCACATTTTATCCATTTCTAGTTACAAATGATTAACTTTCCAGGCAGGAATGAGATCCAAACTGTACCACAGACCATTCAAGTCCTTCAGTGGTCTTTTGAACATACCCATGGCACCAAATACTGCTTCACGCCCAGAGCTGTGTACAATAATAAAGGGAGTCCATTTGGACTGCAAGAACTTAGATATATATTACAAGAGCCATGTGCTCAGTACTGCTCCTTGCAGCCATGTAGTATAGCATATGCTTGGAGCTACTGTGAAACTCTCCAAGCACACAGGCTTCCTACCCTACCAAACATCCCCACTATAGCTTGTGTTCCAACCTGCAGGTTTTTACAAATACTAGGTTTTTGTAAGTGGAATAACATGTAACTGGCAGAGGATATTCTGGTTTGTTATAATAATACCCGTGAAAAGAGACTAAGTTTCTGGCTGGGAAAATGTCAGCATCTACTTTACTGTTGCTTCATTATTCTTGCTATTAAACTTAAAACTCTTCCCATACCATTGGCAATCAGGACTTGTAGTAGAGATGATATCTTTTATTAGACCAAGAAGATTTTTGCAAAAAAAAATTCTTTAATTGCTATCTTTTGGGCACAAACATCCTTCATCAAGCTTTGAGAAAAGATTGTAGAAGTTCTCCTGGGTAGAAATGAAAGTTCATATTTCATAGGATTTCTGAGAGGAGTCAATAGATGGAAAAATCCTCTGGCCAGTTGGTTCGTGCTGTACCATCATATTTTTCTCTGTCTTTTAGCCTGCTTGTTCCTATCATTTGCTTTGTCCTTTACCAAAGTTCGTCCATCCATAGGCACCAGTTCCATGGGTGCTCTGGGGCTCAAGCACCCACCAAAAAAAATTACAGGGTGCTCAGCACCCATGAGCTACATCAGGTGAGCTGGGATGAAGTAACATGCTGCCTCTTCTAGGCATGTGCAGGGCTTGGCACTGAATGCCAACAAAAAAAAAATGCAGCTACTGGCAAAAACCAAAGTCAGTGCCTAATCATCCATCTATTGTTGTTTCTAAATACTGTGCTTTCCTTGTACTCCAAATGCAACTTTTTGGAACTGCCCTTTGCATAGAAACTGCATCTTTAAAATCACACTTTAAAATCTCCTTTTTCCTTTCCATAATGATACGTTTTGATGAATTAAATTATTTTCTCTGCCTTTCAAAGCCCAATATTTTTTTTTAAACAGGAGATTCTTAGTTTGGTAGACATATTTA
Source organism: Crocodylus siamensis (assembly GCF_052110815.1). Lineage (NCBI taxonomy): Eukaryota > Metazoa > Chordata > Crocodylia > Crocodylidae > Crocodylus > Crocodylus siamensis. The sequence goes on along the minus strand of NC_143398.1, from coordinate 14,376,649 downwards.
TCTGTCACTTCTCTCCACCATAATGTTGTATTCTTCAAAGTTAGTATTAAAGGTACTCCTATAAATGTAAGCAATTTAGCATAGTCCATATAAAGAATAGTCATGAAAAACCTGGCATGCTCTGCATTCATTTTCATCCATGAGCTTGGAGAGGAAGGTTGAAGAATTAATTAACCCTCCTGGCATCTGATTGAGAAGAAATTCAGCTGTAGGGAAACACCTTTTCTGCTTCTGAATCATCATGATTTGACACCTATTTACCCACTTTACATACTAGGGGAAAGATGATCCGTCTTGAATTTTAAAATGTGGAGGTAAGCTGTTTTTTTCTTCAGCACATTTAAACTAAAAAGCAACAATCTTCACATTCAAATCAGCGTGCATGTTTGTTTTGTGGAAAGAGGAGAAGCACTGGTACAACTTTGGAGAGACACTCTGTGATAGACAGCTGTGATCATATTCCAAAACCTTTTACTGCTGACATCAGAGTTTCTTAACAATTCACCAGCCTACACATTTTCCCAGGAGACCTGTTTATCGGCTGCTGGGTAACAGCCCTGATTTTGATTAATGATGGAAACCCTGACTTTGTATGTAAAACCAAGGCCTGGTTGAATGACCCTCCAGATCCCATCTTGACCTAGCTGTCTCCAAAGGCATATGTGATTTAACAAGAAAGCAAAGGGGATCAGTAATGGAGTGCAACCTTCCCTTTTTGTATCAGATTGATTGTTGTGTTCTCAGGTGCAGGATATTATGAGCCACAAAGTTATGCAGATTGACTGTGTCCAGCTGGTGCCTGAACCCCAGGATGGGCTTGATGTTAGTGCCTACATCACTCTTTTGCAATCCAGAGATATTATCTGGACTGAACATGGTTCTCATGACAGTGATTCTGGGGCTGATGCTTTTCATCCTTCCTACCTTCCAGAACCTGGCTCCATGAGGCAGGCTCAGTAGATCCACCATTACTCAAACCCAGTGGAGCTCAACATTTTGGTCCTTGCGGCCCCGTTGCCTCTACCCAGTACCCAGCAGCACACAGGGCCATGCTATCCAGCCCATGGGACTCCCCACAGGTCCAAATATTTGGCAGCAAAAGAAAGGTGCCACCGCCCCCACCCATGGACAACTCTTCTGACCTGTAGAGATCTTTACGGTTCCAGGGGCCAAATCTGGCCTGCAGGCCGGGAGTTGAGCACCCCTGCTCTAACGAACAGGCTATTATGTCTCCCACACAGAGGGCAGAGAAACATCCAGGGCTGCCACTCTGTGGTTTAGGTGCAAAGGTTTCTGTCTCCTTCTGCCAGTTCCAGCTTCTTAAGATTAGAAAAGAGGACTTGATCCGTGAAAAATTCTGACCTCAAGAAGCATTGCTGATCCGCTTTTCTGAAAAAAAATATTGGAATGACACAGCTCTGACATTGTCCTGCGGTGTTTGGAGCCTGACATAATGCTCATGGAAAAAGAGTGGGAGCTTCTTTATTGACTTCAGTGGGTGCTGGATCTTTTCGGTGGTGCTTAGCCCTGGCACAACTCTACGCTGGCTGAAATCAGTGCAAAGTTTCCAATGATTGCAACAGCAATTGAGTTCAATCGGAGCATTGAGTGATTTTGAAAATCCAGCCTGAAATATTTCAGACTTACATAAATCCCTGCTTACCATGCATATTGTTGTTATGGGTGACAAGAACACGAGTGGTGCTGGTACTGGTTTGTGATACTGATGTACATAAGAGCAGAAAGCAAGTGTAACGCAGTCCTAACGTCAGCATTGATTTTCTGCTACCAAGTGATGCTCCATATAATTTCCAAAACCCATGTTTCAGCATAAGAAAAATGTGAAGTGAATGTCACAGCTTAGAGAGCACAGTCATTTTAGAAAACAGCAAAGATGCCATTTTTCCTATGAATACCCTGTTTTTGGTCTTGCTCACATTTGTGTATGAAACCATTGATGTCAGACACTTTTGATTCAGATTGATATAAAGGGACATAGAGAAGAGCAGAATCAGGTCCTCAGATGAGGCACCCTCTATACTGTTAGGTCCCAATCTTGCCACTGAATCGGCACAAGCGGACCCTGAGCTGATCTGCCTTTCCAGTGAATTCAGTGGTGCTTCACTTGGAGGCAGGTATGGCCACGTAAATCAGGTTGTAGCCTCAGGATCTTAACAATGAAACACTACATCTGCTAGCTTTACATACATGCTGATAGTGATCCAAACTGATTATAACAATTGACGCAGACATTTAGTATCATTTGGAATTACAGTGATTGCCAAGGGAAGCTTTGAATTTACGATGTTAACTTCATCAAACTTGCACTACAATGCAAAGTGACCTCATGTCCCTTTATATCAATTATAACAATAGACAAACACATCTGACTATCTTATTATATTCCTTGCTAGTTATCATACTCCATGATGGGTTTTTTTGCCGTAACATTGCCACAACACTGCCATAATGCTGCTAATTCTTTGCCCACTTTTTATTTAAGGGATAATTTCCATATACAATTTCTATAGTTCCCCCAGATGCTGGAGGTAAATCTCTTATGCATTCTTAAATAAATGTATAAAACTTTTCCTCTACCTTGCTGGAGGCCAGTAGTTTGACCCATTCATCTAAAATTCCTGTACTTCTTAATGAATTAAACTGGGTCCTCTGCACTCACTATATTGAAACTGAGCTTTAAAAGAGAGAGGGCCTAGATATGAGAATACCTAGGTTTTGGTATTCTTTAAAAGAAAGAAAAAGGAAGGAAAGCTCGTTTTTGAGAGAAAGAAGTGGGGTTCAACTGCACTTAGCTCATAAGTAGCAGAGAAGCAAGGAGGAGGAAGACTATACATACATATGTATTCATGCACATGCATATGTACCATATGGTCTCCCCACATCTTACCTACTGACACCAAGAGCAAACAGAAACAATACAAGGTGCACCTGCATACAATAGTGGAAAAAGGTAGAAAATGAATCCTAGGCTCTAGAGACCTAGCAGATGTGGACCAGTACATGTTGAGAGGAAGCAACCTCAAACCTGGTCATAGATCATATGAGATAATTTTCCCTCCAGGTAAGGGGCAGCTATTGGGGTGGCACAAATACCCACAGCTTCTTAGCACTTTCCTATCCATGTGTTGTGAAGGGAGAGCTCTGTACACTGAGCCTGGGTCCTCAGTGCTGACTCCCTGCGGCCTTCATCTGTGGCTCAGATGTGAAAATTTATCTCTAGTCCCAGAAAGTCTTCTTTCTATTTATTCAGTCGCTTAAATATTCTAAAGGAGACTCAGAGAGCCAGTCCTAGTTGCTTCACACAGGGATTTCTGAGCCTTTTAACCAGCTGCTCTGTCTTTTATAAATTAAAGAGCATCATAGTTGCTTTAGGATTATGGAGCTATTTCATGCATGGAGGATGTAACAGTATTTAACATGGTCTGTTCCTTTGACTGCTTTTCTTTGACTTTACCAACTCCTTCGGGATAGTATTGTTTTGACACAAAATCTCAATATGTAAAGGTGACTTGAAACAGGAAATGCAGATCACTCTGTACATTACTCTGTCAGCTTCTTAAAATTCCTGTAATACAGCCCAATATTCAAAACACGCAGATGTAAATTTGTCTTTTAAAGAGTCAACTAATATATTGCAATATAAATATCCTGCCACATTAGCATACGGTGTCCTAAAGTGGCACCAAGAAAAGTAGATTCGCTCTAAGTGTAACTTTAATGTATTATTGATTATTCCTTCCTGACCCTGCTTTTCTCTTTGCTATAACTTTTCTTGATATTAGATTTCCCCCTTCCTTAAACTGCTGCTTTTTTTATTACATTAATTAATGAGGCAGTAGCCCCTATCCCTTTCTCATTATCCTTCTCTCAACACAATGAACCTAAACTAAAATGTTATGGATTTATCCATCACTCTTGAAAATGTCTAAGAGATCCTGCAAGAGACAAGGATTTTTGTTGGTGATATCTTTTACTGGACAGCACAGTTGGGATAGACTTAAACTTTTGAATGCAATGCATTCTTCATCAGGTCTGAGGGAAGACGCAGGCACAGCAATGATAGAAAGAAGATGTTGCTATCTAGTCTGCTTTCTTTTTTCTTCAGGTTGTGGATTTTTCATTGCAAGTGGTTTAAAGATAATGACCCAGCTGCATAGATCCGTCATCTGTGGCTGTGAACAAAGTGCAGCAGGGTGCTATAGAAGGAGTGTATTGATGGGCAGTGTTGTCTAGTGCATGGAAAGAGCGTGCAAGAGACCTCTGAACTGTTCTCAGCTCTGCTGGTGACTCATTGTAGGGGAAATCACTCTCTGCCGAGTGCTGGCACAAGGCTTCTGAACTATTAAGACCTTTAACTTTGCATTGTCCTTTTATTGGGCCTCTTCATAGGGATGAATTTAATCCTTTTTAATCTCATACAAGTCCTTGCTGCAGACTACATTTCCTTGCTTTCATGTCTCCTTCAGTTACCTGGGAGTATTTGCCGCATTTCAGATCTTTAGCTGAAGGTGCTTTTCCTGGGTCAGTAGGGTTGGTCTGTTTTTCATAGATTCATAGATACTAGGGAGAGAGGGACCTCAACAGGTCATCGAGTCCGACCCCCCTGCCTAGGCAGGAAAGGGTGCTGCTCTTGACAGGTTCTGGAAAAACAGTGAGCAGGAGAGGAAGGATGATGCACTACTTAGGGATTAAGCCTGAGATGTACACCCTGGTTCAAGTCTCTGCTCTGCTACAAACTTCCTTCATGCCCTGGATGTCAGGAAGGCTTTAAGTACTGCACTGTCTAATGCTTAGGTGCCTGATACCTAAAGGGGTATCAAGACCTATATACAAAGCCTGGGAAATCTCAGCTTCTGCAAAGATCAAGTGTCAGCAGAACAAATCTTGTGCCTGAGGTGGACGGTGAACAGACACAGAGATCTTGACTGGAAGGCCTTCAACTGAGTTATCAACTTTAAGGCCATGTAGAGACATTCAAAAAAGCCTGAGACAAAATCAGTCTGTTACGTGGTTTTCTGTAAGCAGCATAGTTTAGCTTGGTAGTGAATTAAGCTCACATTCATTCTTTATTGGCGGTGAGGGTAAATCTTAGACCAGGTTCTGCCATTTTTAAACCAGTCTGTGCACCGAACTTCTGTTCTGTTACCAATGCTGGATTTAAGCTTAAGCTACTTAAGCTGCAGCTTAGGGCCTCCCAATATGAGGGGCCTCTAAATAAGGGGAAAAAGGACATTTAATTCTAATATGACAAAAATATACATATATATGGCTCCACAGTTATTATTCATATTGAGTTAATACATTTGTGCAGAAATAACAATAATTCATCTTAAAATTTCATGAAAATTCATTTTCGTGGCTTTTGTGGCTTATTTTTATCGTATGGGACCTCTTAAGATGGACGTTGTTTAGGACCTCACCATGTCATCATCTGGCACTGTCTGTTATAGGTATAGAGCAGTTTCTGGTCGCTTATACTGGTAAAAATGTAATTTCTGAACCTGGCCTAAAAGGCAAAGACAACAATCCTGGTCACTGACAAATCCAAATCAACAAGCAGCCATAGACAAGGTAACCCAATATCTCCAAGCACCTTCCCTAGGGAATCTGTGCCTTAGTTCCCCATCTGTAAAACAGAGATAAAAGCATCATAGAAGTATGTTATGAGGTTAAATATAGGTATGGATAGACAAACATTTTGCTGTGGCATAAAAAGGGCCAAGTATTACAGAACACCAGCTGGTCAGTGCCAATGAGCATACATTTACCCTGTGGTTAGCTACTTTGGTAGCTAAGCTTCTAGTATTTAGCTTTCATTTATCACAAAGTAAGAGTATGCACATGAGCTATTTTTATGGAGCATTTGATGCATGGTGCCTTCCCACCGCCTTTGCCGTGTTATAGGTTGTTCAAGTGTCTATATCCTACAATAAAGATTGCAACACATTCTGGCCATGGATGGGTCTAGCATTTTGAAGAGGGGGTTGCAGGTGGTGGAGTGCATCATCCCAGAACACAGTGAAAGCCAACCTTTTTGGCAGGCATGCCACAAATTAATCTTACATCCTCCTCAAGTGCCACTGCAGTCCTCTCCCAGCCTAATTGGCTGCTCTGCTTTCTGCTCCCTGCTCTATCTGCCATGGTGCTGCCTGTCCTCTCCCCAGTCTGCCTCATGTCACCCACAGAAGCAGCCCATTCCACTTCTGGTATGTATGCCACAGGTTGACCACCCCTACTGTAACACAATGCATATTTTCTCCAGTTACAAAAAAACTAGAAACTGCTCTACTATGCTAGGGACCTAGGGCTGTATTATTCAGTTTTGGGGGTCCAAGCCAAAACACATTAAATGTGTCTGTGGGGGGCTGACTGCCAGCTCCATGGTGGAGCAGGCACCTGGTGCTGGAAGGTTTCAACTGTTACTAGCCTGGCCAAGAACACAACTGCTCCTGGCATCCCTGTACACGAATCCCCCAGAAACTCCACCATGGCCCCACGGTTCCCCTCCCTACCCTTTATACACTGCACCTACCTCCTTGAATCCCCTAATTCCATTCTGTTCCCAGTTATCCCACATATCACCATAGTCAACCCCACCGCACCATGCCTCAGATCCCTCAAACTCCACCTTTTTGTCATACCTGTCTGAGTCCTAGCCTGCCCCCTCACTGGAAACCTTTAAAATTTGAATGACAATAAAGTAGTGAAGTTAAACCACTGTGATAGTTTTGTGGGGATAAGCAGTTATGTCAGTATAACACAATCAGCAAATATTTCCTGGAAAATGCTGCTTCTCAGCAAATCAAAAGAGCTGGGGAAAAATTGTTCTTATATCTGAAACTTTACAAATGCAAATATTAGTGCCATTAAAATCCAACAGACCTACAAGAGGCTAGGCTGCATGAGTGTTTAAAATTCACCTTGTAAATCAAACAGGGCGTACAGATCTGCCTCTAAAAATCCCTTCTCTTGAAGGCAAAGCATAATGTTAGCCTGTATTTAACAGCTTTATTCAAGCAATCTCAGCTTTGGATACCAAAGTGACCTTTGATATTTATCAAGGTAATGAAACTGCTACAGGTATATTCAGAAGCTGATGAGAGGCCTTCGTCAACAGGGCAGCAGTAATAACCAGATCTTTCTACTGTAGCTGGGCAACTTGATTATTCACATCCCTTTATAGATTTTCCCTTTAAAAAAACCTGCAGTATATTTAGTGCTATTTATAAGCCAGGACTGCCTAAGGCCTTATCAAGATTGGATCCTGGTTCTAGCAGGTACAGTACGAACCTGGAGAATGGTGCCTTCACTGAAGAGCTCCCATTCTAGACAGACAAGGTAGGCACACGCACAGGCAACACATCCAAAGTACAGAATTACTAACTAATGATTTCTCTCCATATTTAACATCCCCTTTCTGTCTGCCTGGTAGAGCCTATACAACCATGCAGTGCCACAAATCCCCATTGTCCCTTCTCCTCTATGCCCAGAGGCAAGCATTCAGCCTTAAATAGGAAGAGTTCAACCAAACACGAGCTCACAAACAGGATAGTGGGTTAGGGCATAAAGATGATATTGACAATTATTTAGGATTTCATTCATGGCTTTCTAGTTTAGAGAGGTAGGTAGCTGTGTTACTCAAGTCAGGCACAAGGCATGGTAGATTTGAACTCTATAGACTAAATCAGAGCTTTAGCACTAGCTTTCAAGAGTCTGAGCTCAGTTCATCAGATGCTGTTGTTCATCAGATGATGTTTCTAGTCTAGGGTCATTGGAAAGTAGTGCTGGAAGGGACCTCTCAAGGTCATCTAGTCCAGCCTACTGCACAAGGCAGGAACTCTGCCAAATTGATAGCCAGCTGCCAAATGATAAAGGTTTCTGAGGCATGTTGAATCTGGATTCTAAAGTAACCTGTGTTCACTGTGGTCTCATGTGAAATGAGTTGGTTTCAGGGCATCCCACCAAACCCAACAGACATTTCAATGGGCTTTTATACGGCCCTCAGGTAAGTTCTGATTAGACACGTTTCTAAGTTTGGTACTATCAGGTTTCATCAGCACATTGACCATCAGTCTTATCAGGGCAGTGTCAGAACATGAAGGCTTATCTAATTTGTCAGTCCAAGCAGTGATCTCACTAAATCAGAACTGAAAAATCATGGCATCGTAGCACTGAGGAAGACTGAGCTGCCACTGCCTGAGCAGTGAATATAATTCTTCTTCAGGATTATTATCATAGCAGCTTTTCCCAGCATGGTATTTATTTTAAAAACAGCTTTAAAAAAGTCTGATGGAGCTTTGTCCTTGTCAAAAAATATACCTTTTACTGAACAGTAACTCACAGATATCTTGAATTATCATCCCACAGTGGTATGAATACTGTTGAGTCCTATGCAAAATACACTAAAGAAGATGCCTTGCTAATCTTAGAAATTCAGGGTTGGAAACAATCTCTAGAGTAATGGATACCTCATCCACATGCTAAGCAGTAAAGCTTGCAGCCTTGTGCAGAGATTTTAGAAGCTGCTTTTACTAAGGTCATTATCTTTCTTAGCCTCCATGCAAAATTCATAACAAAGAGTGTTAAGAGTCAAGATTCATTTTGCACAATTGGCTGACAGGTCCTGCAGACCTTCTCATTCAGTGCTGTGAGAAGAGTTTCAGTTTTCATCTTGCTTTAAACCAGAAACTCCAACTCCTGGCCCATGGACCAGATCCTGGCTAATTCATATAATTGTTCCCTTGGAGAGTCTATACAAGATTTTTTCCCCCAAAATGTTAAGTTTCTAATGTCAGATCTGATCCAAAACACTAGTAATAGCTCGGAGCATCAAGACAAAGAGAGAGAAAAAGGGTGGGCTGCCCTATTGAGATTAACTGTTTACCCTGGAGCATAGCAATGACACTTAACTATAAAATAAGTTTGATGCGCATCTATTTGCACACACATTTCCTGAGCTGGCAGGCAATTCAGGTAACTGCACAAGCAATATAACAACTAGAATTGCAAACAGTAATGATCCAAAAGTGTCCCCTATCTATTTTAGGTCAAAGACAATGTAATACAGGTATGTACAAACCTCATCAATTTGAGACCCCATATTGCAAGCTAATTAATATATGCAGACCTCTGAATCCAGTCAGAATCCCACAAATTAAAGCAGCTGACTTAAACATATGAATCCAGCTGCAGTACTAAAGAGGCAAGACAGAGCATCCTCTTTAACTATAATTTGCTTCATGCCTCACTCATGCCTATCTATCTTCATGCTTAACAATAGTCTCGGCTTTCTGCTCTAATTTTATTCCAGTTATAAAGGATACACGTCACTGAAACTAAAGAGGGAAAACACAAGGGAGTCACTCAGATATGTGAGTATCTTAATCACAGAGTATTCAGAGCTTTCTATGTACTGTTTTGCAATACGCACTATAGTGATGGACTAGCTATCTCATTATAGAAGTGTTCAGTGCATTGTGTTAAGTTTTTTTTTACCTTTTTAAGCATTGCTGAAGAATTCATATAAACAGTATTCCCTCTGGACAACAAAGTGAAAAGAAAAAGAAAGAGGTGTCAGTGGCTTTCACAGTAAGCACCCATGTCTTTTTAAAAAATAGCTGAATCCAAAACACTTTAATCAGATGCTTCATCTGATTTGAAAAGTTTTGAATTAGTATCCATCTGCATCACCAAATCAGTCCTGCAAACGTTAGCAGTTCAGGCTCAGTAATTACTTGTTACACTCTTAAGGTGCTAACTGCTGAAAATAAAAACATATTTTCCAGGGATAGAATTTTTTTCTCCCCTGCATAGAAGAGAGTGTGGTAGGTACAATGACACAAGAAAGATAAAGTGGACTTATAGTGAGACTTAAGAACAAAAAATAAAATGGGGATTTGATGTCAGCAAAAGGGTACTTTAACCTGGAACATTTAGACCATTCAAGGTGCAGTATCTATTTTTTCAAAAGAAAGGGGGCTATTTTCCTCTTAGAGATACCCAAGTGATTTTAGTGTGATATCCAAGAAACTGGATATGGATACCACTGGAATTAGTCTAATGTATCTGAAACCAGAATCTGGCTTTATAATCTTGTTTGTCTGGACACTAATGGCAAGTTATGTACTGTTAAAAAATATTCTATAAATGCATGCCAAGCCCACAGTGCCTTAAATACGTTCACATATTTCCCAACCTGTGCTCACACACGTTTATAAAAACATACAAAAAATCATTACCAAAATCTCAACAAAATGTTTTACAGTAAACCAAAAAAAGCTGAAAACATTTGTTTCTTTACGGAAGAAAATGGGAACTAGTGCCTTTTTTCTGCTGAAAACCAGGTTTCAGGATAGATCCCTCCCAAAATGAATAAAATCCGATCATGTGAGTGCTGCATGTCTGTAGTGTTCATATTCTGCTTTTCTGAAACCCAGATTTCCAAAGTCCTAATTTTTTGGATTTCAGATAGTACTCTGAAGCCAGTTGGACAACTGGGGTTTGCTTGGAGGTTAAAATCAAATCTTTCTGCCCTGCCCATATTTGAATCAAATACATTTAAATTCAATTCACTTTCTAAAGAAAGATCGAACTCGTACAGGTTGTTCACACTTTTAACAGAGTATATTGAAGCAAGCCATGTTTTTTTTTTTCCTGGGCAATTAAGGGCAGGAAGAGAATGTAACCTGCTTTTGATTAGTTTTTGCTGATGAAGCAAATCACGTTTAACCTGTATTAGGTTCTTTTAAAAATCAATGCAATTAACGGTTAGATTAGATTATTATTTATTTATCCTGTAAACTTGATTAGATGAAGTTTTCCAAGTGCTGGAAATACATTTAAATCCCACCATTTTCCCCTTAAAATCTTTGTGAATGCATGGGGGGGGAAGACTTTTTTTTAGTCCAGGATGGAAATACAATGTTGGACCCTCTGCCTCTCAGCTCTAGTATACACCATAATATGTTACTGTGCCTAAATACAGTTAGTTACAAGCATGATGGCTAACATGATGCTGACTATAGCTGGGAGCTGGGTACTGGCCCCACTACGTTCACCTTTACCAGCAAGCACGATCCAGAAGTCTGGTGGCAAAGATTCACCGCCGCGGACACAGGCCCATTAAATTTTCTGTCTCCTGGCCCGGCAGGGGAAAGCAGAATCCCAGAAGGCCCCGGGAGTTCCTGGCTGCTGGGAGAAAAAGACAGTGGAGGACAGAAGAGAGAGAAGATCCCCAGAAAGGGGCAAGATGGAGCAGTGGAAGAGACCGGTGCGGAGGCCGAAGAAACTGCGGAAGAGATGCTGTCACCACCACAGCACTAAGAAGGATGCCAAGGCAAGGAATTCCACTGTAACCTGGCAGGAGAGCAATATCCCAGGAAAGAAGGTTGGGGGAGGAGTGCAGACCCCACCCTTCAAAAAGGACTGGCCGGTTTCCCCTGGGAAAGGGGAGCACACCGGGGACTGACCTAGGAAAGCCTGCACGGAGGTGCGGATCAGATCTATAAGTCCAGAAGTGCTGCCTGTAGCTGCCAGAGATGTCCTGGGGGTGAGAAAATGACCCAGATTCTTAGAGGAGCATGGCTGCTCCGTCTCAAGTGGCTAAGGAGTGACCCGGTCCCAGGAAAAGAAGAGAGGAGGAAACCTGTGATGGGGAGAGGAGAACTGGAGAGTGGGCATGTTAGCCACTCCACCCTCATCAGACCATTAATGTTAATGTTACAAGTCTCTGGAGGATCATAGGATTAGGTTATATAAAGACTTAATTATGTACAATTGAGGGGGTGAGCTAGTCCAAGCCATATTGGGTCAACACCAGAAAGACCCGGGAAGGGACAGGCTCTACTTTATACAAAGAGTGAGGAGTGAATTAACAGAGCCCTGGTAGTATGGGGGCTATTCATAGGACTTGGTGGGACAACCCCCGCCCCCACATGTGGACTTAAGAGGGTGAGAGTCTCGGACCAGGACAAAGGTCCGGGGAACCCTGAGGCCGGAGGGCCCATTTTGTGTTGTGACGCAGGAATCACTGAAGAAGTCTAGTAAAAGTGGGGGGATTGATGAAGTGGTGGGACTTGTATTTGGGGATTCTCACTGGATTAGGACCTACCTGGGGGCAGTCCTCAGGCCTGTAAGGAAGGGAATAAAGGGTGAACTTCAAAGCACAAGAGTGACAACTATCATGGGTGAGTGATGGACCAGGGTGAAGGGGAGGAGGAGCTTCGGAAAAGGAAGAGGTGGGAGGAATTCCAGAGGTAACTGTCAATTTTTCCCCCCCTGCAGATTTTGCAGATTTCACAGATTTTTCAGGCCTTGCCCGCGTTTGTGTAATCCACAAAGTCCGCAAAAATCACAATTTTATTAGGTCCCAATGGTGAGGGGTTGCAGTAGAGTAGCAAATGAAGGCTCAGCTGCGTTTTTAGAAAGATAGTTGGTTTTGAACTTCTTTTATATTGTATTGAGTGCAGAGGAGCTCATTGATGAAAAGTACCAAGCAAAGGGGAAAAAAAGAGTAGTACTCTTGTGTACGAGAGCAACCAGTTGCAGCAATGAAGGGAAGTGGGAGCAATGCAATATGGGATGCCTGGAGGAATGACTAGACCCACGTCACAGAATGCTTAGCATACACATAGCGCTAAACTGGTTCACAGTGAACTCTTTCAAAATAAATATATTCAAGATTCAAAATAAATACATAGAAGAAACCGAACAACAACTGTGCATGAGAATGAATGCAAACCGAAAATCTATCAAAGACAAGAATACCCAATTTCCTGTAGGGGCATTTCTCACAGGACAATCACTCCCTCTCCCATCTCTCAGCTCTAATCCTTAAAGGGAAATTACAACACACTTTTCATAGACAAGCTTATGAACTTCACTTCATAAATCTACTGGATACAAAAAATCATGGATTTATGACACATTACAAACCTCCTGACATCTGATTCACTGAACACCTGCCAGACCTGACCTCTTAAATGACCTATGCCCCAAGTCATTTAAGGCACATTACACCGCTGAATTTGTTACAGCAGCTGTAATTAATACACAATATGCCGCCAAGGTGTGCAAACACCAACACCGTTAAAGCAGTGCAAAAGCATTTAGCCCACTTTAAAATGTCGTGCACATATGCCCATTATTTCATCTACACATAGCCTTGCATTTTTCTTTCCCCTACTCCCTCTGCTCCCCTCCTTTTCTACCTTTCATCTTCCTAATTTCCAGCTATTTACTTTTTCACAGACAGCCTCTTTTCTACTTTGGAAAATTACTACAGTAGAGTCTCCCTTACTTACCTTTGGCTTTTTCTCCCTCGTTTTCCCCCTTCCTTCCCTACTCTATCTTTTGTTTTCCTAATTTCTACCTATTTACATCCTCACTGACATCCGACCACACTTTTACCTTCTTTCATTCCTTGGAATTTCAGAACAGCACAGACTTCCTATGCCTGAAGAAGGATGATTGCACCCAAAAGCTTGCAAAGAACTTTTTTCCAACTACCCAGTTGGCCTAATAAAAGATATCACATCTACCCAAAGAACCTTGCCTGCCTGTTTCAAAATAGTACTTGATTTTCCAAGTATACCTTTCAACCATTCCAGGTGGCTTTACATTGATGTAATAGGCATGCATGCCTGCTTTAGGTTTAAACTGCAGTTAAACCATTCTAAGGGCAATGTGTCTCCATGCTCAACAATTCATTCTCACCTTAGTTTAGCAATATTACACATTGTGCAGTCATTTAAAAAGGCTTAAAATGTAGGCAAGGTGATATCAAACACAGTCCCTTCAGCTATCTAATATTGACCCTTTTGCAGTTGTGTACTGAGTGCAATGTGGTGTTATGCTGTCTTTTAACTATAAATTGTGTGTTTTCTTTTGAGAAGTACTGACTGAACCGGCCTTACAAAGATGTTACTCCAGCCACATGCCATATTAGGTGAAAAATATTGGCAGCTTGGAGCTTCCTTTCTTAGAACCTGTTGGAGAAAATCTTAAGAAATCTATGATACTCCCAGAGATATTCATGACCACATTGCTTTCAGGTATCACATCAACAAAACTGTACTAGACAGGAATAAATTTCCATTATTCCCAGAATCTCAGCTCTTGAAAATTATTTCAGTTTCTACATAACAGTGTATTTTTTAAATGATATCAGCACCATCCCATTCAAATGCAGCCCTGGATGGTTCCAGTCTCAGATTCTATACAGCCATTATCAGTATGCATATGTTGATTTGTATGTTTTCAACCTGCTCACAGAGAAGGGCCAAATTTTAAGTCAATCTCTTTTTTTCGACTTTGTGAGGTTGGACTGTGAACCTGAAATTAAGCAGCTAAGTCCCCAAACATGCTCACAAGTCGGAAAATTAGACATCTAAGTGACCAAAATTGGTCTGGAAAGCATAGTTTATCATTTATCCAAGAGGTTAAGAAATAACTTGATCACAGCTTACAAGTGCATACAGGAGGAAGGGATTTCTCATATAAAATGGAGGTCTCATTTAGAGGAAAAAAAGATCCTCTTTTTTTTCAAGATCCAGCCTGTAGAAGCCAAAGCTAGACAATTTGAAAATAGCAATAATGCAAAATAAAGATTGCTGACTGATGCAACATCCTACCTAGGAACCCAGTGGATTTCCAGGATCTGAAATCTTTAAATCAAGACCAGAGAGCTTTCTGAAAGATGGGCTAAGAAAGAAGCAGAAGGTATGGCTTGATGCAGAAATTACTCTGTGAGGTTCTGTGACCTGTGTTATGCAGGAGGTTAGACCAGATGGGTATAATGGTCCCCTCTTACCTTAAAAAAACTACGAAATTGCTACAAATAACTGGAAGTGCAAAACTGTGTCCATAAAATTGGAGTCCGAGGTCTGGAAACCTAGCCCATAATCCCTCAAAGTAGACATAGGCTGTGATCCCTGTCACAATAATTGCACTTATCAAGACATAGTTATGTGTTAACAAAAGGCATGATGGGAAGAACAAGAAACCTGCCAGACAACGATAAATGCTGACTCCAGCAAACTGGAGACTGCATGCTACAATGAACATCTGCCTACACCTACTTTCCATGGGTACAGTTTGTCATTCCCCCGCAAGCTGCCCCAGGAGGAGGAAGCTAATAAAACTTTTAATGCAACTGGGTAACCCCAAAAGGCAGACAAATGCCAAAGTAAATATTAACTTACTCAACAGGCAACATTTATGGCCATAAACTTGAAATGTGAATCAAGCAAAATGAAGAAATAGTGAGATTGGACGTCACATCCTGCTCTCCTAACACATCTGAGTATTCCTGTTGTCCTCAGCATTCCCATTGCCTTTTAAATGTTAGTCTCTAGGCTTAGATTTTAGTTTTCTAAATGTGTAACGAAATATATGCAAATAGTTTACTTCTTGGGGATACTGGGGTGATGGTGGGGGAAGAGTAGAATGAATTAAACTCCCTCAAAATACCAGCTCAGCTTTAATTATTAACAAAAAACCCTTTTAACAAAGTTTTCATTTGGGACTTTGTGATTATATTCTTCAGTGTTAACAAGTCCCAAGTCCCTTTGCTAGTCTTTTGGTCACTTCCGGCACTTTATCTTACTTCATTCTCTTTTCTCAGTGATTCCCTATATACTTCCAAAAGTCCAATCCAACTTTGATTTCCCAGTATTGAAAAAACCCTTCTCTTATTCTTGCAGCCACTAATTCTTTCTTGGTTTGCAGGACCTGCTGGTTCCCTGACAGGTTTAAGTTGTGTATATTTTTTAACCCAAAAACAGTCACAAACAGAATAAATAAAATAATCAAGTTGCACAGAAAGACTTGAGCTGGCAGGACTGGTAGTGTTTTTGTCACTTCTGCAGAAGGATGATGCTTTTATTCACACACCAATGTCAGTTGTTGGTCAATGCGTGATGAAACTACACATCTAGCTCCTGCTGTAGCTGAACCAGAACCTCAAATTTAAACATCCTCAGTCTTTGGAAGACTTCAGTCCTGAGTGTCGATTTGAACTCTGCACCAAAAAACTTATCTTTAAGCGTTATATTCTAATATCCTCAGTGAAGGTAATTAGCATCTTATTCCAAAGGTAGCTGCTGGATTAAAGGACTAGAATATAAAAGGCCAGATCCTCAGATAGTAACGTAAATGAGCATAGCTCCTTTGATTTCCAAGTCTCTTTGAGAAGAGAGGGCCTGGACAGATGGCATGTTTATACTGCTGTAATAAGTGGTACAACAGTGTAAAAATAAATAGAAAAACTTATACAAATTCTTACACCAGGGTAACTTCATGCAATCCAGTGAAGAATTATGCCTAAAAGTATCAGCAGGGAAATTCTACCAAAATACATTACACTAGTTTGGGTAAGGATTTTTGTGGGTGAAATCTTTTATTGAAACAGCTGTATAGTTGGGAGGGATGTAGTCACCTTTCAGGTATAAAGCACATTTCCTCAGGTCTCTTGCATTTTTCCTGGACTCTCACATCTACAACATCACATCAAATTTACCACCAGTTTGTGTCATCTGTCCACAACCTAAACTGAAGATAGCTATTTGCTGAAGGCAAACAAGGTCCTACCTGCTTCCCCATACCCTAATAGCAGCCTACCATGTGAGCTATTCCAAGACAGGCTATGAACTTTCCTTTTACATACCCTAGTGTAATTTCCATAAAGGCACAAAACCAACATAACTTACAACAAGGGGTGACGGATTATCTGTTCGAATCCAGGAAGTGAGAGAAGAAATATGTTGACTCACAGTGGAACATGCAATGTCAGAAAGAACAAATGGCCATTGACTCCTACCTGCTCCTGCAGTAAGCAATAAGCAGATGAAGAACACAAAAAATAGAATGAAAGGTTCTTATTTTGGTACCATAGCTACCTTCACCACAGTGGATGTCTACACATGCATTTTGATGCACCTAAATTTAATGTGCATTAGTTTAATGCACATTAAGGAGATTTAGACTCATGTCTACACATGCATGCATTAAAGCACA
The DNA here is from genome assembly GCF_052110815.1 of Crocodylus siamensis. Classification (NCBI taxonomy): domain Eukaryota; kingdom Metazoa; phylum Chordata; order Crocodylia; family Crocodylidae; genus Crocodylus; species Crocodylus siamensis. Next base: position 14,359,615 of record NC_143398.1, on the reverse strand, counting down.
CTAACGCCATGTGCGTGGACTGACATGGGACTAAAGTTAGTCCCGAGTCAGTCCATACACAGCATTAATGTGCCTTAATGCATCTACACATGCGTTAATGTGCTTTAGCTATTTGCGCCTAAATTTGATAAGGTATCAAATTTAGACACAAATACAAAATTGCCATTTTTAAAGTGTATCAAGGGCATGCACATGTAGATGCATGCCCTTAAAGCACCTTAAATCAGGCTAAGGCACCTTAAATTTGCACGTGTAGATGCACCTAGTGAGATTTGGTATTGGTACTAGTATTAGTATGAATGCAAGCAATCGCTGTTTATCTTCAGGTAAATTCTATTTGTTTATGGCTTTGTTTCTGATGATTTCTAATTTATGTATCAATTTAATATAGTAAATTTAGTTATTAAAAACAATCTCTGGAAAAGGCAAACATACTGACAAACTACCCAGGACCTCCTTTTCATGATGTGTCTTATTCTGTATATTTTTCTTGTGTAATAAACATTCAATTCCTTTAAATAGAATTTGGCCTAACTAGCTATTCTAATCTCATGGCTAAAGAGATTGCTGACTGATCCCTGGTGTCTGGCATGTATTGGACAATACTATAAGCCTGGAATTTTCAAAGGATCCTAAAAGGAACTATATACCTAAACCCTTAGCATCCTTAAAAAATCCCAGTGCAGGGGCTCAGTAGAAGTACTCTGATCATAGGCACTGACTTTTATTTTTGCTATAGGGGGGATGCCTAAAACGATGGACATGTGGAAAGTTTTATGCATTTCAGGTGACAACCCACATCCCGAGGAGGGCCCGGGGCCCTTGGGCCCCTAAATACTAGGCCTCTATGACTCCAATTGCCTTTAGAAGGTTTTGGATCCAGTTCTAAATGTTAATAAAAAGAGCATATTTAGGCCCTGACTCTATGCACATGCTTCACTGCAAGCACAAGTCTAAAAGGCCAAAAGTCCCACATGCTCTATCACTTCTGTACCTAGCAACACACAAGGGAGTGATGTGACCAGCTTCACACCTGCTCATCTTGGACTCCCCAGTCTGAGGGACCAGGTACCTACTTACAACTGTGCTGATTGCAGTCTGAAGTCAAAGTCATGCCTTAGGAGACAAAGTAAGATGCCCTCACTGCACTACTTCCCCTGAGGACAAGAGTAGGTAGGTGGTGACAGTGACTGGTACAGGTAGAGTGGCCAGAGGTTTCTCCTTCAAGGTGGGATTTCGCCTCTTTGTTTTGCTGCTGACATCTGGATCGATGGGCCATTTAAACCCTGGTTTTCAGTGGCAAAAAAGTAGGTGATATTGCCCCCTGAAAAGGCAACGCTTCAGCCACTGCTCCTATATCTCACACTGCTACCGCTGCCCTGCCCTCTCTTGTGTTAAAGCCAGAGCCAGAGCCACTGCAGGGAAGTGTATGTTGCAAGGGAAAAGACATGAGAGATGGAAGAATGAGGAGCCTCCCTAGCTCCATTCTGGTGCCCCCTCCCTCCCTTTAGACAGTGCTCAGATCTTGTGCCCTGCTCACCCACTCATTGTTAGGAGCACGCACGCGCGTGTGTGTGTGTGTGTGTCTATACGTGTGTGCACATGGGCATTCATGCATAAAAGCAGAGATGCAGCAAGCTTCTTCAGTGCCCTGGGCACTGCTTAAGGCAGGGCAGGGTAGTGATCTGACCAAGGAGGGGTTGAGTCTACTGCAATCATGAAACAGCACTGAAGGCAATCTGTCACTTGGGGTATATGATCCATCCTTCCAATTCCCACAGAATCCCCCAGAGCAATGCCTTGATGGAGAGAGGGAGAAGTTAGGCCCATATAATTGGAATAGCTGCTGGGGAAAGAACTCCTGGGTCATCTAGTTCATTGTTCTGCTAGGTCAGGTTTGGTTTGAGATCTCAAGCTGAAATCTCTATTTATTTTACAGTGATTTTTCTCAGCCTGGATCCAATGGCAAAGGAGGAATGCAAAGGAAGCAATAGAGCAGCTCACAAACACTATGAAGGGTTTAGATGCGATAGACACTGGAAGAATTCTTTAAATGAGCTGGAACACATACATTTAGCTGGGTGACTTCAGAGATGATAAAACTCCTTTGCTGAAAAATACAGATGTCAAAGGCTTCCCACGCTTGGGGCTCCCCTTGATGACTGAATCCACTGATGGAAGAAACTCAGAAGCTGCCTCCAAATGAGGAGCTATAAATTAACTTGATTATTTCATCACAGTTCCTTTGGAAATTAATCTGATTTAACTCATTGAAAGCAAACTCATTTTAATAACTTTATTTATATTACTCCTTGATACCATTAGCCAGCTTGCAGATCATCCAAAGGACATAAAGCATAATCTCATTTTTAGCTTTAAAATCCTTCTGTTTCTTTCACCCCCTCATTTGAGCAGTCGGAAGATACAACACGTAACATATGTTTTTCAGCCACTCTTCTCTCCAGACAGCAAATAGTCACTAATCTGACAGCTGTCAGGTAGTGTTTTTGATTCAGTTAGCTGCTTTTACTCTGGTCTAGGACTAAAACTGAAGTGTAACACTTCTTTTATTTTAAATCCCATGGAAACACAGACCCATATGTGTGTGTGTGTGTGTGTGTATCAGATACACACACACACAAATATACATATAAATATATATATATATAAAGGCATATAAATGTGTTGTGTTATCACTACTTATGGAAATAGATCAGCTTATCCCAACAGCACCATAAATAGTTACATTTTCTCTTTCTTTGTTTAGTTCTGAATGTATCTCTTACCAAGTTTTCCAGATTTCCAACAGGGCAAAATAGATTGCCACCATGAACTTCAAATTCTGGATGCTCTAGACCACAAGCCTGTGATGCATGTTCCATGTAGTAGACTTTTCTGTCCATACAAAACTCCTAGGAAGTCAGTGAGACTTTGATCATAAAGATCCATCCTCACGAAGCTCAGTGCAGAAGCAGAGGCTACATGAGATGTGTGACCCCATCAGAACACCCTAAAAAAGGGCATCTGAGCACTCAAATTCAATCACCCAGATAAAAAATCACCAGTGGGCACCTTCTTGTGCAAAGGACCCTCAACTCTCATTGGCATCATTGTGACAGCACATGGGAGGATCACATAACTTTTTCAGAATTGGGTCTCAAGTGTCTATTCATTACTGTTAGTAAGAACTTCCAGAGACAAAATCCGGAAGGGAAAGGGAAAAAATATATGGCGTCACTTGGTGAGCGAAGTTAAAGACAACAAGAAGATGTTTTATAAAAATGCTGGCCAGAATGGAAAGACGAAGGAAGCTGTGGATCCACTATTAAATATCCAGGGTGGAGGCAGAAAGGCTAATCATGAGCAGCCAGCATGGATTTACTTATGAACAAATTTAGCTAAACAAACTTGATCTCCTTCTTTGACAAGCAACTAATTGAGGGGATGAAGGCAAAGCAGTGGATATAATATTCAGCAAGGCTTCAGCAAGCTGTTTGCCAAAATCACACATGATTTTTCTCATAGACAAACTGGAGAATGCATGCTCAGCAAAACTACTACAAGTTGGATAGACAACTGGCTCAATAGAAATGGGCAAATGGTAATTATAAATAGATCCATGTTGGAATGGCAGAAGGTTTCATGTGGAACCCCACAGGGGTCTGTCCTGGACCCAATGCTGTTCAACATGTTTATGAATGATTTTGGATGCTGGAATAAAGAGTAGATTTGCAGATGACATGCCATTGAGAAGGATTGCAAACATGGAGCTCCTGGGAACATAAGAGTGCAATTCAGAAAGATCTTGGCAGATTGGAAAGCTGGACTGGAGCTAACAGGATGACGTTCAGTGCTGACAAATGCAAGGTACTCCTTGGAAAGAATAATCAGAAACACAAAGTGGGTGACACCTGGCTGGATGGCAGCACTACAGCAAAGGATCTAGGAATCAGACTTGGCATGAGTCTGTGGGCTGATGCAGCTGCACAGAAGGCAAATGTGGTTTGGGGATGCATCAACAGAAGCGTTAGGTGCAAGACCTGAGAGATTCTACTTTATTCATTACTCAGCATTGGTTAGGCCTCATCTGGAAGACTGTATGCGGTTTCAGGCTTCAGTGTGGCAGTGGAGCGGATGGCCTGGGGTGTACCAGTGTTCCTACTGGAACTAAAACCTGGAGGTTGCTGGCTAAAGGGTCCTGCCCCATGCAGAGGCTCAGGACCCAAATGATCGCCACATTTGGGGTCAGGAAGGAATTTTACTGCACAGCCAGCTTGACAGAGATTGGGGGATTTATCTTCCTCTGTAGCAGGCAGGGGACTGGGGGGACTGAAGTAGGAGGGAGCTGTCCCTCTTCCTTGGATCTCTCAAGCATATTTTAACAACACTTGCAGCAGCAGGACATTGGCCACCATTGTCCCCCTGCATTACCTGTGGCAAGTTAGGGTGCTATGCCTTGTGGTTGTACGACAGGGTTGCCTGTTATATTTTAGTAATGGGTTGGATAAGGATTTGGGATGGTTTGGTTGGGGAGGATCCTGCTTCAGGCAGGTGGTTGGCCAACTTGCAGCTCCAGAGCTCTTCCGAAGTTAATATGCGTCTCCTTGAATCTTTGCACATGCACATGCTTCCAAATGGTGACCATGTCGGAGCTGGCCACTGTGTGCTTGTGCAAAGATTCAAGGAGACGCATATTAACTTCTGAAGAGCCGCATGTAGCTCCGGAGCTGTATGTTGGCCACCTGTGGACTAGATGACCTCCAGAAATCCCTTTCTATGTCTGATTTAAAATTTCTTTTTTACAGTGTGTATTTTTATTTTATTTATTTATTTATAATAGTTTCCTCTAAGAAAAATCCATCAAGATGTCTCTCTTATCCCTCTGAGTCCTGCAGTGAAAATAAGCAGGAAGCTGCAATGTGTACCCACCATGTAGCAACAAAGAAGATAAACACTGTTATATGAACTGGAAACAAGCCCAAGCAATTATTAAAGGGCCATTGTCTGGTCCGCTTAGGCCCAAAACACAGGTATTGTGAGCAGAAGGGAAAATCTTGGATCAGTAGAATTAATGCCACAAGTCTGTCTGCTTTCTGCATTCCCTGGCAAAGTTTGTAATTCCAGCACTGCAGCATTGTGGTAAGTTTGGAGTCAGAAACTGAGTTGTTTGCTTTAATGGTGGAAGAGGACGGAAAAATGAAAAATGAGAAATAAAAATTACATTAGTAATTTATATATTTTTAAAAAGATATTTAAATAATATGTTCTCGGTAGAGATACATTTTTTAAAATCTGTCAGCATTCCTTTAATGGTGTCAAATGTTTAAATCCTGAATGTCTGACAGTGCCACCTGCTGACGGGATGAAAATTCCCTGATAAATAAAAGTAAAGGACAAATCCTGTTCCTTAGGAAATCAGTGGGAACTTTGCTATTGATTTTACTGGAAGCAGCATCCCACAAAAAATGACAAGGGGAAAAATCAACACCAGGTTGACAAGCCAAAAGTCCTGTAACTCTCAAGCATCTTTTTTTTTCTATAGTGTGAAGGACATCCTGTTGTAAGAATGGGGCAAGCTTCGCAGCTGGTATCCTACGCTGCAGCTCCACTGAAAACAATGGAACTACCTTACATTACATCAGTCCTTCCCATGGTCTTCTTCCCTTACAGGCATAGAAAGACTCTCCACGTTTTCCATTTGCAATTATACCACGTCTCTGTGCTGGCTACATGGAAACAACATTAGGAAAGTATCTGTTTCTATTGCAGAAAGGCTCAGATTTGACTGGTTTTCATTCCCATGAAGTACGATGCCCACCCTGCAGTTAGTCCCACTAGTGTCAGTAGGTGGCCTCTCAACATGAATAAGAGTGGCAGAATCTGGCCCTAAGCATGTTGGAAGACTGCTGCGCCCACTGCCTGCTCTTTGCTCCATCTGACAGGCTCATTCATTCTGTTCTTTTCTCTTCTTTCTCCTCGTCTCATGGCTGTGCACCCTGCCATCCCTTCTCCTTCTTCTACTGAACACACTCTTCTTCCACACAACCTTCCTCTCTCCCTGTCCTGCTATTCACAGACCTGGTTCTCTGTTCTTGTTTCCATGGATGTCCACTGACCCAGTCTTCCTGCCTTGCTACCTCCCCTGGGCATCTTTCCCCTTGTACTCGGCCTTCCCCTTGTACTCGGCCCTCCCCTTGTACTCGGCCTTGGTGAGGCCGCAGCTGGAGTACTGCGTCCAGTTTTGGGCTCCACAATTCAAAAAGGATGTGGAGAAGCTTGAGAGAGTCCAGAGGAGAGCCACGTGCATGATCAGAGGTCAGGAAAACAGATCTTACGATGACAGGCTGAGAGCCATGGGACTCTTTAGCCTGGAAAAGCACAGGCTCAGGGGTGATCTGATGGCCACCTATAAGTTTATCAGGGGTGACCACCAGGATCTGGGGGAACGTCTGTTCACCAGAGCACCCCAAGGGATGATGAGGTCGAACGGTCACAAACTCTTGCAAGACCGTTTCAGGCTGGACATAAGGAAGAATTTCTTTACTGTCCGAGCCCCCAAGGTCTGGAACAGTCTGCCAGTGGAGGTGGTTCAAGCACCTACATTGAACACCTTCAGGAGTAAACTGGATGCTTATCTTGCTGGGATCCTATGACCCCAGCTGATTTCCTGCCCTTTGGGCAGGGGGCTGGACTCGATGATCTCCCGAGGTCCCTTCCAGCCCTAATGTCTATGAAATCTATGAAATCTTTCTCTCACTAGCAGTTCAAACCTGGCTGGGTTCTCCTCTTGCTTCTGGCTCTTACAGCTTTCTGTCTTGTAGACAGCTCCTATTTCCTCACTTCCTCTTTTTTATTTAGCTGTAAACATATGGGCAGCCTTTATGCAAACTTTCCAGTGACAATAACATGAGGACAAACCAGCCATCAGCAACTATACAGATGTGAATAATTAGACCTTCCAACAAAAAGGAAAAAGAAAGTAGTATAACCCCACCTGCCCCAGCTCCAAAGACTACAGAGACATGCAAACCATTACACCTGTTGAAATATGAAAGTATCTTCTACGACCCCTGACCTCCTAGACCATCAGGAAAGCCAGGTTACCACTGGTATCAATTGCCGCAGCGAGCATTAAAAGGCCATCACGCTGCAGACATTAAGCATTGCTTGAGGACAGTGCTGAAGATGCAGTTGAGTAAATGTGTCAAACCATCCGCAGGCAGAGGCAAAATTTCAGACCATTTCCCAGTTAGAGGGAATACAACCCATGGCTCTCTCCAGGGTTCTTTTCCATGTGGCTCCAGTATAGCCAATATTTTACACTGCTGTTATTCCTCTGGCTTCCCTATTCAGACTGTGAGCTTCTCACAGTCCTTTTACATAAGACCTTTTACGATCTGTCCTTTTACCTAAGAAATACAAAGTGCTACTACAAATAATAATACAGTAACAGATTGTTTACAGGTTGGGTGGTGATGAAGGATGTGCTTCCCTTTCAGACCTGCCCATTGCTCTCCATCTCCTGCCATTTGCTGCTCCCTACTCATGGATACCCAGCCTGTAGATCAGGGGAAGGGAGGTACAATTCCCTAGAAAGAGCTATCCCTGTCCTTCCCAAAAGAATGAGCAGAAGGTAGGGCAGAATGGCACCTTGGAGAATAACTCATTCAGACAGGCATGAGTTTTTGTAGGAGACAGCCTACCTAGTCAGATGCTAGACTCTTCTTTACTCAAGAATAAAAGGAACCACACACACAAAATGCTGGTCTTTAGTATGTTACTCGATAAGGCACAGCCTAGCCCTTTTATACAACTTTTTTACTGGTGACAGAAAAATGTTTTATAATGGAAATCCTGACAGGCTCTGAACTACTGAAAGCAGCACTGACACCTGTCACTTTGATAGAGGTGTGCTGGAAATACCCTGTTAGTCATGCTGCAGGTCAAACCAGTGATTTGCCTGAATGAGTCCCAAGTGACAAAAAGAGTCCCTCCTACTAAGCAGACATGACAGACAAATTCATGTCATCAAACAAAGAAAACCCAGAAAACACTGACTGCAGACAACTGGAAAAATAAAAGGTTTATTAGATCATTTTCGTACAATCCATATCACAAACTAATTAAAATACAGTTACATAGTTTCCATAAGAGAAAGGAAAATGAAAAGTCATATCAAGATATCCTGCATCTCAGTGGGCATATCTACATGTGCATTTATACCGGCTTAAATTTACTGTGCAGTAAATTACTCTGTTACTGCGCAGTAAGCAGGAATAGACCAGCATCTACACATACAGGCATTAAAGTGCATTAACGCTGTGTGTGGACTGACTCGGAACTCAAGTTAGTCTCAAGTCAGTCCACACACAGTGTTACTGCACAGTAAGGCATCTACACATGCATTACTACGCAGTAACTAATTGCACATTACTTTGATAGCTGCATGAGGCAGGTATCAAATTTACACTCCAGTAGGTGTAAGTCACAATATTTACTGCACAGCATGGGCGTGCACGTGTAGACATGCACCTGTACTGCACAGTAATTTTGGTTACTGTTCAGTAAATGCACATGTGTAGACATACCCAGTTTCTCCTATAAAATATCACCCAAAATAGCACCCTGCCACTCCTTTTCTCTGTCACCACTGACCATACCACCAATCTCCCTCTCATTAAGACCCATAACTTGCACATCATCCTTGGACATTGTTTTATTTTTTTCCAACAGGTTGAGGCTATGTCCAAATTTTGTTCATACATTTGGGTCTCTCTTTATGTGAATTGGTTTTGTGCAGATTTGTTTATATGCAATGACCTTATTTATACCAGAAATTCACTCTGTATAAGAAAAATCTGATCTTATGCGAAGTCAGCCGGCAATGAGCTCCTTGCAGGCTGGCAGAGTGCCAGCCTGCAGGGGGCTAGGAGAAAGCGGAAGGAAGGCACTGAGACAGTGCACCACATGCATGTAGGGTACATGCACGTGGCCCCAAGTTACTTTGAGGGCAGCTCCGGCAGGTAAGGGTGGGGCAAGAGGGGGAGTCCCCTGTAGGAAGGGAGCTGGGCAGGGCTGGGGCTGCTGTCCAGCTGGTGGGTCCTTGGCACCCGGAGCCACAGTGTACAGCTACAGGGCCCCAGCAGGGAGCAGGATGGAGCCTCAGGTGGCTCACTGGGGGAGGGGGCAAATGCTGGTGCACCCCCTGACAGGCCATACTCCCCACTTAGGCGACAGGCAGTGGGGGCAGGCAGGAGCACTCATGCTCCCCTTGTGAGTGCCAGCTGGGGAGTGTGAGTACTGGATGAAGCACTGCACCCACTTCCGGGAGCACCGTGGCTGCTTCCCAGTTGGCGTGATCGGCTGCGGGGGAGCCAACCCTCCTGCCCCCCCCATATTCGGTGAGATTGGCCAACCCCCCTCCCCCGTCACTGACTGGTCACTAGGGGGGCATGTGCCCCCTAAGATGGCACCAGTCGCCCACGCTGGTACGTATCCCTATTAATTACATATAATAATGGATTCTCTTTATGCAAATTCACTTTATGTGAGGTTTTTTTGGAACACCACCCTCACGTAAAGCGAGACCCAAGTGTATATCCAAGGTCTGTCTTTTTCTCTCTATGATCTCCTCCAGGTTTTCATTATCCCCTATTTCAAGTGCTGCAGCCTCCACTTCTGTTGCCTTCTTGACACCGACCTTTCTTCTCACAGGCCATGCCAAAGGAGGCCACGACAGCGGTCTTCCTTGCTTCTTGTCTTGAATATGTCCCAATTCTGCTCCTCACTGCATCAGATTTAAGACCCTTCACAATTTTTTCCTCCCTAATTATCCATGATGATAGCTTATTTAGAAAGTACAGGCTATTAGAACAATATTGTTTAAATCTGTACCAAATTTAATTTTAACAACACTCTCTGTCAAGTCCTAATAACCAGGCTTTGATGATTAGAATTACAGAAGGGGCTGGACGGATCTGATTTGCTTTCAGACCACCTCAAAGCCTCCGGCTGAGTCATCGGCACATTACTGATATCCTTTGGTATGTCAGTTCCACCACCCCCATATTCTGTAGTCTCGTTATTCAACCAGCATCTGGCAGACTGGGAACCCGACGACTTTACCTGTGCAAGGTGAAGGATTTTGTAACTGAAGAGCGACACTCTTTTATCTTTAACATTACCCAGGCAAAAGGCTAAGGGGATGCAACTAGTAGCGGAAGGATGGCTGAACATTGTAACAGAGACATCTGGTGGCTGTTATGAAAATATAAGTCCAGGAGGAGGGGAAATACACCCTGCCACATTCTATGTAGGATAGTTTTGCATGGATGATACATATGTGCCTAGTTGAAATGAAAGGAAAATAAGAGTCTGAGAATCTGATTTAAATCCAGAAAACCAAGGAAGAGATTCAAGACTAAGAGTCCATCCTGCTCCACGAGCTCTGGTGGAGATAAGGATTATCCACATAATCCAGTTCTTGTTGGTATGCTTGTCCACTGAAAATCTTTCTTTTTGCTGAATCAGTCAGGGAGTGCAATAACTAGCTGAGCACTTAGGGCATATAAATTAAAGTGAGAGCCTGATTTTTCATAATAATGAATTTGTGGCTGACTTGCATGACCCACATGGGAATTTCTTTATTCTTTCATTACACTAGAGAGTGATGCATCTATATGCACACAGAGCTAGGGCCATTCATTACACAAAGCCCAAAACGTCCTCTTTGTTGACTGTTCTGCCATAAGGAACAAGTAGTCCACTCATGGCAGAAGGGAACGTTTGGTCTCACATCTCAGCATTTGAAAGTTAGGGGAAAGCAAAATATCAGCATCCAAACCTGAGAGATTTCTGGCCAAAAAGCAGCCAACTAGGGATGCACCACACCAAGGGGGCAGTGGACAGAGCGCTAGGCTGGGACTCTGAAGACCGAGGTTCAGTTGCCAGCTCCACCTTCAACCTGCTGAGTGACCTGAAATGAGTAGAACATGCCGTCAATGACGACTATATTCACCATAGCGTGACTCTGTACCCGTACCCGTAAGCACGGAGACCTCACTGGCATGCTTCCTTTCTGGTCCCCAGATCCAGTCTAAATTATGCACGAAGCCAGGCAGGCTGTTGCTCATGGTGGTGCTTATTAACACTATCCAGAAGCAATGCAGATGTACCCGCTTGGTTAGATTGACCCAAACTTAATCCACTAAGATGTTTTTGTGAAAAATTCTTCTCCATTGTTGTAGCTCCAGTGCAACTTCAATCCTTGCTCAACCGCATAGAAGCAATATCATTTTTTAAGCTGTAAAACCGTTATATTTTTAATATGGGTAAATGATGCATATTCTGTGAAAACCTATTTCTGAGAAAAATCACTTAATCACTTTTGCTGAATTTTCCTCCAAAAATATTCACTCCAAGCAAATACCTAAAATGGAAAAAAATTCTGCCTGAACAATTGAGGTTTGTCCAGGTTACAAGCAACCAAAAATAGAATTTGATAAAAGGAAGCAACTGTAACTAGAGGCATCTCCCAATCTCTGCCACGTAGGATAAGCACATGAAACACTTGCAGAGATGGCAGCTTAGACATGTTTAATGAATTAGAGAAAAACTAAGAAAACTCAGGAATTCTTAACAGTTACAAAATAGATCTTCCCATTCCTGAACAGAAGACATTTCTAGTTCTGAATTGCTGGATCCACAATGTATGGCAGACTCCCTATGTTTCCCTCTTGGCAAGTTACATGCCCTTTCCATTTGGTCTCAGTTATGTATCCCCATTTCATTTGGTCTTCCCCCCATCTTACACATTAATACATGAAGATAAAAGAATTCTTTTATTTGTTTTTTTAAATAGCCCTGCTATGGGAATGCATATTTTAAACTCAAGGACTTTGCACATTTTATAGTTTACACAAAATAATGTACTTTTCCCCTTTCTCTGCA